>NC_034201.2:29861562-30183507 GCF_002021735.2 Oncorhynchus kisutch | reverse complement strand
GAGAGAAGCTGGGAGCTTTACAGTCTCCCTACGGCCAAAATGCATCAATGCACTATATTGCGGAGATGAAACGGTACTCCTTAAAGTATTTTGGAGAGTAAAAGTCTAGTAAAACACAAGACATAACATTACCAGGGAGAAATAAAATGCACTCCCACTAGTCAACGTCAGCATAAAATCATGGTGCTTTTTTACAAGGAATTGGACCACATTGAGGAAGTCATTTGTAGTTAATAAGTGAAATTTCCACTAAAACGCAATACAATAAATTATTCTGTCATTGCCGCTTAAGCGATGCTTTCAGTCCTTTGATCCACTGCTTCTGCTATAACAAAGCCCATCAGGAAAATGTCCTTGATTTCCTATGTCAGACGTTGCATCTGGCTTTTGATAATAAACCTCTATGGACATCATAGGGAGAACAAAAACAAGATGTACAGATGGATTTGCAGGGAAGGAAACTCAATTATAGACTAATGTTAAAAAGCCAGGAGGTGAGAGTACAGAGGGAAAATATTGTCCTCCAAACCAGAGATGTCCTGTAATACAATACACTGAGAAATACACAGGAAGTATACAGTAAGGCAGAAAGGGCTGAGTGATGTCATTCCAGCAAATTGTGAGAGGTGGCATTTCTTAGGACAAAATGGCACTTAGGAGATTGCATCCATTCAATGGACCTGTGTACTGTTTTTCTAAGTACAGTCTACTCCTGTCTAGTGCCAATCATCAACATAAGGAAATGGCCAACCAGATTCAATTAAGACAACTGTAGGCACATGGTTACCACCAAGGAGTAGTACTCTCTCCACGCCCTCTGTGTCTCGGCCAATGCTTTGTAACACAGCCAGTCAAAATGTCTAGGAAACTCGAGAATGACATTTCACACCTCAAAACTAATTGTGGGAATATGAATGGTAGCTCTAGCTGTAGTTTTAACCTACGTTCCAAGAGTCTCCCACTAAGGGTGTATGTTTTTTAACCAACTGTAGGGTTATCATATTGCTGCCCATACATGTACAGTGAGGGAAAAAAGTATTTGATCCCCTGCTGAGTTTGTACGTTTGCCCACTGACAAAGAAATGATCAGTCTATAATTTTAATGGTAGGTTTATTTTAACAGCGAGAGACAGAATAACAACAAAAATATCCAGAAAAACACGTCAAAAATGTTATTAATTGATTTGCATTTTAATGAGGGAAATAAGTATTTGACCCCCTCTCAATCAGAAAGATTTCTGGCTCCCAGGTGTCTTTTATACAGGTAACAAACTGAGATTAGGAGCACACTCTTAAAGGGAGTGCTCCTAATCTCAGTTTGTTACCTGTATAAAAGACACCTGTCCACAGAAGCAATCAATCAATCAGATTCCAAACTCTCCACCATGGCCAAGACCAAAGAGCTCTCCAAGGAAGTCAGCGACAAGACTGTAGACCTACACAAGGCTGGAATGGGCTACAAGACCACCGTGGTGAGAAGGTGACAACAGTTGGTGCGATTATTCGCAAATGGAAGAAACACAAAAGAACTGTCAATCTCCCTCGGCCTGAGGCTCCATGCAAGATCTCACCTCGTGGAGTTACAATGATCATGAGAGCGGTGAGGAATCAGCCCAGAACTACACGGGAGGATCTTGTCAATGATCTCAAGGCAGCTGGGACCATAGTCACCAAGAAAACAATTGGTAACACGCTACGCTGTGAAGGACTGAAATCCTGCAGCGCCCGCAAGGTCCCCCTGCTCAAGAAAGCACATATACATGCCCGTCTGAAGTTTGCCAATGAACATCTGAATGATTCAGAGGACAACTGGGTGAAAGTGTTGTGGTCAGATGAGACCAAAATTGAGCTTTTTGGCATCAACTCAACTCGCTGTGTTTGGAGGAGGAATGCTGCCTATGACCCCAAGGACACCATCCCCACTGGCAGGGTAGCCTAGTGGTTAGAGCGTTGGACTAGTAACCGGAAGGTTGCAAGTTTAAACCCCCGAGCTGACATGGTACAAATCTGTCATTCTGCCACTGAACAGGCAGTTAACCCACTGTTCCTAGGCCGTCATTGAAAATAAGAATTTGTTCTTAACTGACTTGCCTAGTTAAATAAAGGTAAAATATTTTTTTTAATAAAAAATGTAAAACATGGAGGTGGAAACATTATGCTTTAGAGGTGTTTTTCTGCTAAGGGGACAGGACAATTTCACCGCATCAAAGGGACGATGGACGGGGCCATGTACCGTCAAATCTTGGGTGAGAACCTCCTTCCCTCAGCCAGGGCATTGAAAATTGGTAGTGGATGGGTATTCCAGCATGACAATGACACAAAACACACGGTCAAGGCAACAAAGGAGTGGTTCAAGAAGAAGCACATTAAGGTCCTGGAGTGGCCTAGCCAGTCTCCAGACCTTAATCCCATAGAAAATCTGTGGAGGGAGCTGAAGGTTCGATTTGCCAAACATCAGCCTCGAAACCATAATGACTTGGAGAAGATCTGCAAAGAGGAGTGGGACAAAATCCATCCTGAGAACCTGCAAACCTGGTGGCCAACTAGAAGAAACGTCTGACCTCTGTGATTGCCAACAAGGGTTTTGCCACCAAGTACTAAGTCATGTTTTGCAGAGGGGTCAAATACTTTATTTCCCTCATTAAAATGCAAATAAATTTATACAATTTTTGACATGCGTTTTCTGGATTTTGTTGTTGTTATTCTGTCTCTCACTGTTCAAATAAACCTACCATTAAAGTTATAGACTGATAATTTCTTTGTCAGTGGGCAAACATACAAAATCAGCAGGGGATCAAATATTTTTTTCCCTCACTGTATGTATTTTTGGAGAAGGGAGTTCACAAAAATGCGGCATCCACAACGGTTGGTGTGATTTTCTCTGCTTTGATCTGCTGTTGAATCAAAATCAAATATTTCTAACCTCTCCCTGCTCAGCTGTTACCAGGGCTCTTGAATATAATACATTCAGGATTTACTGGCAGGCTTCATATTTCTCTCTGTGAGGCTGTATTAATTTATTAGGATTATCTGCATTCCACCAGAGATAAAAAGCAAAAGCACAAAGAGGTTTGCAGTCTCGTTAAAGGTCTTTAAATGCAGAATTAATAATAAGCTGCTGCTAATTTGATTTAACTTTTGATCCTTGAATAATCATTTTTACAGTAAAAAAAAAAATTGATTTTGGTGTGAATAATAATCATCATCATATTGTAAAGAAGTTTAAATGTACTTTCAATAAACGTTATTGTCATTATTGCCAATAAATAGCTGTATTCACAGCTTGACTATGATCTATCACACTATAATTACATCCACTTCAACAAAACACAATTAAAAACATCAGCCTTTTGTTTAGTGAGTTTTGCTTATTTTCAGGAATGTCTCCCTGCTGTTACTTCATTTCCTCATTCTAAAAAAGGGCAATATGATCAAAGTGTTGATGCTAAAATCATTAGCAAATTACTAAATATTTTATTCAATGCTATGACATGCTGTGCTCTTTTATAGTTATAGACTCATATCCAGATCTCCAACCATGAGGGTTGTCTGGACAACATCTACAGAAGCATAAAGATCTTGCCTAGTATACTTGGTGATTTGATGATTTTGGAAAGCATATTCTTAAAGTAATAGGAACTAAATCCATTCACTTCTGCTGGTTGCTATTCAAATGTAGTGGCTTTGGAAAAATCCTTGAAAACATCTCAGAGAGTTCTAATGCATTTTCATGACCCTATCTATTTTCAGTCCTTCTGCAGACTGAGCAAGCATCAGCGAAGGATCAGCCAATTGCACATGACACAAACAACATGGCAGATCGTTAAATACATCCACTGCTCCTCCAGAGCATAAATCAAACAAATTTGTTTCCTCTCCATGTCGCTCCCCGGTGACGGACTTAGAGTTAGAGCGATGCCAACACAGCAGTAGTGGGATAATGGGGCGAGGGATAAGGTATAAAAGCATCCAGGGTCGTCCTTACACTAAGCCCTCCGACGGTTGAAGCAGGCCTCGTCCCTCCTCAAGAGAGCAATAGGGATCAAGCAAGCTTAGTGGACCTGGCCGGTGAGGGCCCCTGATGTGGAGGCCACAACATGCATCCCAATCATCTCGAGGTCTGCTGGTGTGCTGCACTATGGAGGCCTGTACAGCAGATAAAAAGGCCCAAATGTTCCCGGGGATAGAACAAGACCTTGGTGCACTCCAACGCGATACACCCAGCAGAACTAAGGCCTCATGAATGATTTCAAACAAAAACGACTTTCTCTCTCTCTCCCTCCATCTGACTGCTAAAACGAAGATTATGAAATGAGGAATTAGTTAGAATGACACCTGAAAAACCTTGATGGTTTTCTCAGAGAAAATTATGTATTTGTTACTTTGGCACAGTGAAGGAGGTGGTATTAGGGGCTAAGGCAAGGAAATAGCAGGCATTTGTACATCGCTTAAATTTTCTCAATCGCTTTATGGCAACACATAAATGCACAAATTGGCTTATAACATATGCTTTTCTCGCTCTGCTTATTTCCTTCATTTATGCGACTGAATTACTTTATTAGTGATTATCCCCAAAAAGCTGCAGGAGAGCACAGCATTGCACGTAATAATGTAATTGACCCATAAACTGGGGAATGGGAATATGCAAATAATGTCTGGGTGTTTTGTATCTGCAGTTTTGCCCCTGGGCTGCTTGTCCCATGACACAAATCAGCAATTAGGATCCCAGCAGGGTTTTGGAGCATCTAAATTGTCAATACCCCGATCTACCAACATTTGGAGTCATGTGGGGTACACAACAACATGGCACAAGCACTAAGGGGGAGTAGTTTGTGACAAAATGAAGATTATAGTGTGTGTGTGTGTGTGTGTGTGTGTGTGTGTGTGTGTGTGTGTGTGTGTGTGTGTGTGTGTGTGTGTGTGTGTGTGTGTGTGTGTGTGTGTGTGTGTGTGTGTGTGTGTGTCTGTGTCTGTGTGTCTGTGTGTCTGTGTGTGTGTGTTATTTGACTCTCTTATTTTCCACAACTAACTAACTGAATTATTATGCATTATACATTATGACTCCTTGCTGTCCCCAGTCCACCTGGCCATGCTGCTGCTCCAGTTTCAACTTCCACCTGACTGTGCTGCTGCTCCAGTTTCAACTGTTCTGCCTTATTATTATTCGACCATGCTGGTCATTTATGAACATTTGAACATCTTGGCCATGTTCTGTTATAATCTCCACCCGGCACAGCCAGAAGAGGACTGGCCACCCCACATAGCCTGGTTCCTCTCTAGGTTTCTTCCTAGGTATTGGCCTTTCTAGGGAGTTTTTCCTAGCCACCGTGCTTCTACACCTGCATTGCTTGCTGTTTGGGGTTTTAGGCTGGGTTTCTGTACAGCACTTTGAGATATCAGCTGATGTACGAAGGGCTATATAAATAAATTTGATTTGATTTAGATTTATTTGCTTGGATCATGAGATCATGAGTCTGATATTTATTTTACAGACACAAAAGTTACATTAATTCTTTCACTCATATTCTTCTGTCAACACAAATAAAGACACATTAAGAAAATGCATTGTTTATGTTCATAGTCAAAGTTCAAACAAATCTGGTCCATTGAAGTGTTTACAACTGTCCCATATGTGGTAGATACCTAAGGGGACTAAATGCCTGAGTCACTAGCTTTTGTTATGTGACTTGTGAATACATTGCCGCAGCAATTTTATTACCATTGCTTGCTTGGTAATGTGAGTACAACATGCAAAGACATCAGATGTTGTATTTATAAAGGTATAAGGGTCACTGTGCACAATACTGACCCTGCATCATGTTCAACACTATGCCACAAGGACTTTCAGCCTTCTTGAAAGTTGATTGAACAGGGCCCTTTAGTTGAATGAGGCCTAAAGATTAGCTTTCAATATTACATGTTTTACATATTATGTTTCTTTACAATAGTTTTACACGTTTCATGTTTACAATTACTTGGCATGTACATGGCTTTTTTTGCAATTTCCAAATAAGATGCAGATTCTGATTTTGCTCTAAATATGAACTACTTTGAATTATGCTCTCTGAATATAACTATCATCCAAATCTGAGAGGTTGTATGGAATACTCCTTCAAAGGGAGTTTATATAATACTTTTTGTGGTAATACCTTGTATGTATATATCAGTTTAGTTTAAATATAAATAAACAAAAGTGAGTTAATATCAGATGCTGAGTTATACCCAATAATGCCTCAACTACTGCGACTAAATAAAACCATAATGGAAGACCAAACATTGCAAATGGGCACATATTGAATGCATGAATTGTGAATCAGAACTCACTATAATGTTCGACAACTTTGAAGCGTAGAGGGAGAAAGAGAAAATAGCTTAATTCTTTATAATCTAGTCGTGGCAATAAATTGTGAATACATGACTGGAGTCAACTCCAAATTATGTGACATTTTGAGAGTGTTCCTGTCAAATGCCCAGCCCACTAAAAGCCCAGTCCTGGAATAGACAAGTAATCCAAAATAGAAAGTATATATAGCGACTAGTCATTGAGTCGTGCCACACAAAGAGCGCTAATGTTCAGTCTGGAGAGGTCTTGCAAGGTATGCCCCAGCAATGAAAAGCAAACATTGTAGTCACTGAGTTGATGACAGCCACAAGCCATTCACTTATAATGATGGAAAGATAGAAGTACAGTAGCTAATAAAGTGTCAAACTGAATTTATTTTGATACATGGATTAAAGTCATCCGACTTGTTGACTAGGGCAATTAAATATCTATAACAATATTTTACATGATGCTATTTCAGATGAATTCAAACTAAAACACTGACTATAATGCATAAAAATAGGGCAGTGGGTTGGATTGCTTTGTTGGAGCGCCAAGTGCCAAGACTTCAAATGATCTAATCCAAACCACATAGCGAGCGCTACAATCAAATCTTTAAAACTCTTTGCCATGCTCAGGCTATTGCAAGATTTGACTGACAAGCCATAACCTACGTAAAATTTGTAGTTTAGACAAATTGGCAATGATTATGCTACAATGACTAGCATAACGCATAACCTATGTGCCATAAACGCAAAATAATGCGCCTCAATTGCCTATACGTGAATAGATGATTAATGTAGCCCATGTGTCCTTATAACATTTTTGTTGACTTTCATACTCTTATATTTATGTTACATACATTAGCAGTTATTTACAGTGAATTTGGGATAGCTTATTGATGCCAAACGGGACTATTTGTAGCCTAAAGTTAGTCCTATACTATTACTTATTTTACCAGCCAGGTCTGACTGCAAAACGTGTTTTCTTCCATAGAGAAAAGGATATATTTCTTCCTCCTATAGCCCATCTATAACAATAAGCTTATGAAAATGATCAGATCGAATACAATGAAGTTTAAAGATAATCATCCAGCTGAAAATCTAGGAAAATGATAGACGACTCGATGTATATATAAATCAAATCCATATCCAATAAATAGGTCTATCATGTAGGCTATGCCAGTCAAAACATATATGCAAATACAATTAATAAAACAAATAAATATATACATGCATATTAATTAATTAAGAAATAATTATTCAATGAGCATGAATCCACCGTCAGAAAGCACGTTCAGGTGCAGTGTCTAAAAATGTCTAGTACAGTCTTCGATAATTCTCTCTTCTCCATATCCCTTGAAAACTAAAGTGTCCACGCAAAACGAAAACGCCTAATGCCATTATCTGAAACATATACATAGGCTATTTTATTAATCCAAACGCTGCATCAAGCAAAAATCCTCGTCTTTCCATCCAGTACAAAAATGTATCACCCTTCTCTGTTCTCTCTTTCCTCTCCTCTTCCCTCCCTTTCGCACATGCACTCTCTCCCTCCTCCCCTCTCTCCTTGTCTATCTTGTTCTCTTCCCCTCGCGCTCTCTCTCTCTCTCTCTCTCTCTCTCACTTCCTCCCTCTCGCTCTCTCTCTCGCTCTCTCTCTCTTTCCCTAGCATGGCCATGTCTGTATGAATAATGTGCTGCCTTTTGTAATGACGCTGGAGTGTTAGCCTGCTCCATGCTCTGACATTGAAAATGAATGACAGCTTACCTGAATGCCAATCTTCATCAGACTGACACTAGGCTGACAACACAGCCTATACTCCCCTGCACAAGCAGTGACGTGTACCATGTAAGACCCCTCCCACCCCCCACCCCACCACCACCCCCGCCTCCTCGTAGCCCCCCTCCCATCACCTCCACTGGTCTCCCACCACACAAACCCTGGCCCTGCGCATCTCCATCTATTCAAACCGCGGAGTCTGCCGGCCCCCTGTCGGCACAAATAAAAAATTACATATTGACGGTGAGACAAGCAAGTGATGGGCTACATTAATTGGAAACATTGTAGCAGACATCCTAGTATGAGGATGGATACATTGCATAACTTCACAATGATGACACACCAGTGAAAAAAAAAGAGCTAGGGTATAGGTCTGGGTCTACGCTATTCATTATTCATAATGTTATATTATTCCAATATTACAGTGGCAATAGGCTACAAATAATATTATGACCATAATTTCTAAGATGTATAATGTTCAGTACGTGTACTTAGTCCCCTCCTTTTTTCCCTGTTCACCCACGACTGTGTGGCCAAACACGACTCCAACACCATCATTAAGTTTGCTGACGACACAACACAACAGCCTGATCACCGACAATGATGAGAGGGTCTATAGGGAGGTCAGAGAACTGGCAGTGTGGTGCCAGGACAACAACCTCTCCCTCAATGTGAGCAAGACAAAGGAGCTGATGGTGGACTACAGGAAAAGGCGGCCGAACAGGCCCACATTTACATCAACAGGGCTGTAGTGGAGCGGGTCGAGACTTTCAAGTTCCATGGTGTCCACATCACCAACAAACTATCATGATCCAAACATACCAAGACAGTCGTGAAGAGGCCATGATAATACCTTTTCCTCATCAGGAGACTGAAAAGATTTGGCATCGAGAGCATCTTGACCAGTTGCATCACCGCCTTGTATGGCAACTGCTCGGCATCTGACCGTAAGGCGCTACAGAGGGTAGTGCGTACAGCCCAGTACATCACTGGGGCCAAGCTTCCTGCCATCCAGGACCTATGTAATAGGCGGTGTCAGAGGAAAACCCATAAAATTGTCATAGACTCCAGTCACCCAGACTGTTTTCTCTGCTACCGCACGGCAAGTGGTACCGGAGCGCAAAGTCTAGGACCAAAAGTCTTCTCAACAGTTTCTACCTCCAAGCCATTAGACTGCTGAAAAATTCCTAAAAATCGCCACTGGACAATTTACATTTACCTCTTGTACACTGCTGCTACTCGCTGTTTGTTTGTTACCTATGCAGTCACTTCGTCCCCACCTGCATGTAGATTCCCTCAACTAGCCTGTACAAATGCACACTGACTCGGTACCCGTGCACCCTGTTTATATCCTCAATATTGTTGTTATTATTGTGTTCCTTTAATTATTACTTTTTATTTTAGCCTACTTGGTAAAAAAATATATTCTTCTTGAACTGCACTGTTAGTTAAGGGCTTGTAAGTAAGCATTTCACAGTAAAGTGTACACTTGTTGTATTCGGCGCATGTGCCAAATAAAGTTTGATTTGATTTAGTAGGTTCATTTAAGATTTTGTCATAGCCTGACCTTGGTGTCAATGCTCATGTAATTGTAGGCCGGATATTGTCTGAAAAGCATTTTGCCAAAGCATCACCAAAATAATCATCACCACATTAGTTGGATTTATCGTGGTTATACGATTGTAAAAAAAAAAAAAGCATCCAAAGTTAAAGCCTAGGTAGTTCATGGCAAATAAACACAGGCGAGCCTACCCAATTTCAGATGCAACTTCAGCTAGGACTAGAATACACTACACTTCCCAGCATTCTATTCGGTATTTAGTAACAACCACTCTGTATGGCTCTTTGCCCTAGTGGTCTATCCTATGAAATTGAATGTTATTTGTAACCAAGAGAGCCAGGTGGTTACGTTAGTTGCTAAACAGTTCGCATACAAGCGGTTGGTAGGCGACAGTTGGAATGTTTGCGTTCACACACCATTATCATGAGCGGTCTCGAACAGTGATTAAATGATTTGGGAAGGAAGTTCGTTAGTAACAGTACGCATGCACAAGTTAGCCGTTTAGCTAGCTAACAAACTATTTAAAAACAAATCAAACTTGACTGTCAACAGCGAGTACAAAATGCCAGTTCAAACGATGCAATTGGCATTATACGATGCAACTCGTTTTGTAGAAACACAATTTCACGCAAATAGCTTTGCTTGATCAACAGCACTAGCTAACTAACATAGTTAGCTCATTTGAATATCCTCAAGGCCAACGTGAGTAGTTAGCTAGCTAACGCGTTAGTCTAGCCCTTTGATTTGGTGAAGAATGGCTGGTACCGTATTGGGCGTGGGAACTTTTTTTTCTTCTTCCATTGCTCTTATCTGGATTGTAGCTTTCGTGCTGGGGATGATCCTCTTGAGAGCTACTGGACCAACTAAGTAAGTTGTGAATACATACACACATGCAGGCCTAACTTAGCTAGATACCTAAACACATTTTAGTATTTTGAACACATTATCTTGTGCTGATATGATACCAGTGTACACTGTACACCACTTTCTCATTTGCATTACCCTGAATAGCCTACTTCTACCTCTGCCAAGAGGTCTGGACTTTCATGTCGATTGCCAACCTGGTCTTTTGTTATTTTATTATGATCCCCATTAGCTGTTGCAAAAGCAGCAGCAGCTACTCTTCCTGGGGTCCACATGAAACATGACATAATACAGAACATTAATAGACAATAGCAGCTCAAGGATAGAACTACATACTTAAAACAAAAAGGCAAACTATAGTATTTGTATTATTCTGTACTCCCCATATAGTATATGTTTCGTATGGTACACTACATGACCAAAAGTATGTAGACATCTACTCGTCGAACATCTCATTCAAAAATCATAGGCATTAATGGAGTTGGTCCCCCTTTGCTGTTATAACGGCCTCAACAAAACTAAGGAGATGATTGTGGACTTCAGGAAACAGCAGAGGGAACACCCCCCCATCCACATCGATGGAACAGTAGTGGAGAGGGTAGCAAGTTTTAAGTTCCTCGGCGTACACATCACAGACAAACTGAATTGGTCCACTCACACAGACAGCATCGTGAAGAAGGCGCAGCAGCGCCTCTTCAACCTCAGGAGGCTGAAGAAATTCGGCTTGTCACCAAAAGCACTCACAAACTTCTACAGATGCACAATCGAGAGCATCCTGGCGGGCTGTATCACCGCCTGGTATGGCAACTGCACCGCCCTCAACCGTAAGGCTCTCCAGAGGGTAGTGAGGTCTGCACAACGCATCACCGGGGGCAAACTACCTGCCCTCCAGGACACCTACACCACCCGATGCTACAGGAAGGCCATAAAGATCATCAAGGACATCAACCACCCGAGCCACTGCCTGTTCACCCCGCTGTCATCCAGAAGGCGAGGTCAGTACAGGTGCATCAAAGCTGGGACCGAGAGACTGAAAAACAGCTTCTATCTCAAGGCCATCAGACTGTTAAACAGCCACCACTAACATTGAGTGGCTACTGCCAACACACTGTCAATGCCACTGACTCTACTCCAGCCACTTTAATCATGGGAATTGATGGGAAATGATGTAAATATATCACTAGCCACTTTAAACAATGCTACCTTATATAATGTTACTTACCCTACATTATTCATCTCATATGCATACGTAGATACTGTACTCTATATCATCGACTGCATCCTTATGTAATACATGTATCACTAGCCACTTTAACTATGCCACTTGGTTTACATACTCATCTCATATGTATATACTGTACTCGATATCATCTACTGTATCTTGCCTATGCTGCTCTGTACCATCACTCATTCATATATCCTTATGTACATATTCTTTATCCCCTTACACTGTGTATAAGACAGTTTTTTTGGAATTGTTAGTTAGATTACTTGTTCGTTATTACTGCATTGTCGGAACTAGAAGCACAAGCATTTCGCTACACTCGCATTAACATCTGCTAACCATGTGTATGTGACAAATAAATTTGATTTGATTTGATTAATCTTCTGTGAAGGCTTTCCACTAGTTATTGGAACGTTGCTGTGGGGACTTGCTTCCATTCAGCCACGAGCATTAGTGAGGTTGGGCAATGATTTTGGGCGATTAGGCCTGGCTCGCAGTCAGCGTTCCAATTCATCCCAAAGGTGTTCGACGGGGTCGAGGTCAGGGCTCTGTGCAGGCCAGTCAAGTTCTTCCACACTGAACTCGACAAGTAATTTCTGTATGGACATCGCTTTGTGAATGGAAGCATTGTCATGCTGATACAGGAAAGGGCCTTCCCCAAACTGTTGCCACAAAGTTAGAGGCACAGAATGGTCAAGAATGCCATTGTATGCTGTAGCTTTAAGATTTCCCTTTACTGAAACTAAGGGCTTATCCTGAACCATGAAAGACAGGCCCAGACCGTTATTCCTCCTCCACCAAACTTTACAGTTACATTGGAGCAGCTAGTGTTCTCCTGGCATCCGCCAAACCCAGATTAATCAGTTGGACTGCCAGATGGTGATGTGTGATTCATCACTGCAGAGAACTCATTTCAACTGCCCCAAAGTCCAATGGCGGTGCACTTTACACCACTCCAGCTGATGCTTGATGTTGAGTGTGTTGATCTTAGACTTGTGTGATGCTGTTCGGCCATAGAAGCCCATTTCATGAAGCTCCCGACAAATAATTATTGTGCTGATCTTCCAGAGGCAGTTTGGAACTCGGTTGTGAGTCTTGCAACCGAGGACAGGCGATTTTTACGCGGTTCAGCACTCGGCGGTCCCGTTCTATGAGCTTGTGTGGCCTACCACTTCGCGGTTGAGCCATTGTTGCTCCTAGATGTTTCCACTTCATAATAACAACACTTACAGTTGAGTGGGGAAGTTCTAGTAATTCAGAAATGTAAAGAACTGACTTGTTGGAAAGGTGGCATCCTATGAAGTTGCCACATTGAAAGTCACTGAGCTCTTCACCAAGGGTTAGCTAACATGCTAAGTAGTTGCAAATTAGCTAAAAAGTTGTAAGTAGTTAGTTTATACATTTCTGAAGTTATGATGAGATTTCAACTCGCAACCTTTGGGTTGCTAGATGTTTGCGTTCTATGCCCAACCCGACAAACCACCCTACTTTAATTTTTGCATTAAGTAACCATCTGTTTTATGTAACAATACCAAACATAACATATCATACTCATTTGAGTGTCCCGGACTAAACTATGTTACGTCTAGTCTATGAGACCAGGCTGTCATGTCACAGGTGGTGTTGTGGCATGTCCTGTAATCATAGGGTCATAGGTGAATGCCCCACTGGCTCTTCCACCTCAATCCCTTGGCCTACACTTTTGAAGATTATACTGTACACATAATTTATTTTAGGGATGATTTTAAATAGTTAGGCCCTATATCCTTAGTGTCATTTGACTTTAGACTAACTGTTATTTCCACTGATACCAGCTAGGCTACATGTTTTTCACGACTGCTGAAATGGTCATGATGTCATGATTTTACTGAGAAAATGAATCGTTTCACTAAGGCTGCCTTTACACAGCCAGACAAATTCAGATTTTTTTTCTACCACTAATTGATATTTTTGACCAATCCACGTGAATTTTTTATCTTCTCATCAGATATTTTTCTTTGCTGATCTGATTGGTCAAAACACCAATTAGTGAAAACTATGATCAAAATTGTACTGCCTGTCTAAATAAAGCATGAAAATTTGTGAAAAGGGGTTAGTTTACTGGTTACAGATTGGGTTGATTGAAGTGCCCTTGGCCAAATTTGCATTAGTCCTACAAAACACCCAATCAAGTGATTACTAGGAAAATGATTTAATGAAGAATAAAACGTTTTCCCTTTGTACTGTTTACAGTACAACTCACATTATGGTGGGTATACCACCTCTAAGACTATGAATTAGTCTGTTTGAGAAGGTTTGAATCCTAAGCAACCTGCCTACATGTTGTTTGAAGTACAATAGACCAACATAGCTACTGTAGTAGATCAAAGCTGTGTGCTGGAATACCTTGGTAGAGAATTGGCCACTGACCAATCCCTATTTCACACTTAGTTTTTGTGTTTAATTTAAATTATATTTCTGTATTGTTTTTGCTTAGGGGTCATCCCTGTCTTCCTGCTGGCCCTCATTTCCACTCTTATCCTGGTGTTCTTCCCCTGTAGCTCAGAGACCCTGTCACCATTCAAAGATTTTGAGGTAAGCTATAATACTGTAATCACACACACACACTTGCAAGTGAACTGCAGCTGGCTGCCTCAATAGTTGCCTTGTCAGAGCAGAAAGTTGTTGTTGGCACACTTGGGCTTCAAAGGCTCTCTTCAGAAGTGTGAGCCACTGGTGTCATGTGTTTTCTAATATTGATACTCAAGTTGAACAGGGTACTAACAGCAGCATCAAAAATTGTCTTGGCCACACAGCACTTTACTGTGCACTGGCTGAACGTCACTCAGGATTACACATACACTGTTATGTTGAAATTGTAGTGTTGAGGGCTACCCTGAAAAAATTAAAGTTAATAAAAAACATTTTATATTCATGTCTGCTAAATCACTGCAGTGCGGTGTTGGCTGATTTTTAATGGAGTATGAAGATCTATTGAATTTGAATAGAGTAGTTGAGCTCATCAAATGATTCCCCTGAACAACACAGAGGGTTTTGTCCCAAACAAGTAATCTGCAACATTTTTTAAATCATCGTGGCTTTTGTTTTGTGGTCCTATGTAGGCCTAGCAGAGTGGCCTGATGGCCCTGGCTGCAGAGCAGCATTCAGAACATGTGGCAGTGTGTTTGTCGTAAAGACCTGGTCTGATTTATCTCTCCCCAACAGCAGCACAAACAGACTGCAGTGCTTTCCTCCTGCACCGCCTGCCAAATAATGCAGCCAGATCCGCCAAGCTGCCACCCCACAGAGGGCACCACCAGCCTGGCCAGTTTGTGTTAGGTTTGTGTATGGGGAAAACCAGAACTACAGGGAGACATGAACTGCGTCTCAAATGACACCCTATTCTCTATTTGGTGCAGTACTGCACTAAATAGGGGATATGGTGCCATTTGGGACGCATTCATAGTGCTGTAGGCCTAGTGTCCTGTTAATTTAGGCCAATGAGCAAGATCACCTCACACATGGACCTGAGGAATCAGATTCAGGCAATCTATTTTTGACTGCATGCATTCATATTTATTTTTATTTTTTTCACCTTTATTTAACCAGGTCGGCAAGTTGAGAACAAGTTCTCATTTACAATTGCGACCTGGCCAAGATAAAGCAAAGCAGTTCGACACATACAACGACACATAGTTACATAATCATGTGAATACATTCAGGATTTGCTGTTCTGCCATGATACTTTTTAAGGTTTTCTATGTTCCCACAGCGAAGTGTTAATGTAGTTAGGTTTATGTAGTGAAATGTTAATTGACTTGTGGATGACTTTCAAGTCTTTGGAATGTGTAAAATAAAAAACACTATTTTATTGATTTACTGGTAGGGGTACATAATTTCTAGGCCATATTCAAATAAAAAATAATCAAGCATAGCTAAGATCGTTTTAATTCTGCTGCCTATTGCACATTGTAAATAGTTGTCTCAATGGTCTACAACTGGAGTACTAGCTATCGTTACATCAAAAACAATGCCAAAAACAAAACAGTGACTTACCTCCTAATAACTAGCTATTGTGTGTGTGTGTGCTAAAATAATAATATGCACTGTTTAAATAGCTAACAAAATGGCCACAAAATGCACATTCTACACGCTCACACACACAACGTGCACACACACATTGATACTGTACACCAGTGGAGGCTGCTGAGGGAAGGATGGCTCATAATAATGGCTGGAATGGAGCGAATGGCATCAAACACATGGAAACCATGTATTTGATACTATTCCGCTCCAGCCATTACCACGAGCCCGTCCTTCCCAATTAAGGTGCAACCAACCTCCTGTGCTGTACACACACTCTCAATCATCATATATGCGGCTGCTAGTCTATCATATATCCTAGTCACCTTACCCCTATACATGTCTACCTCTTATCAACCAGTGCCTTAGGGGTAAGGTGACTAGGATATATGATAAACAGACTAGAAGCAGTATATATGATTGAGAGTGTGTGTACAGCACAGGAGGTTGGTGGCACCTTAATTGGGGAGGACGGGCTCGTGGTAATGGCTGGAGCGGAATAGGTGGAATTGTATCAAATACATCAAACACATGGTTTCCGCTTGTATGTGACAGAGAGAGAGAGAGTGTGTGTGTGTGAACACGAGTGTAAGAAACAGCTAACCTCTCGCTGTTAAACAAAAGAAAAATAACACAGTGCCAATTAGGGGCTGCCCTAGACAGGGCCCCAGTACCGAGCAGTCCGATGCCACATTAATAAAACATGGCCCCCAGTCTGGGCTCTGCTCGCTGGCTAATTGGCAAATAAGAAAGTGAGATGCATTAAATGAGAGAACACTGCATTCGCCAGAGACGATGCCCCCCCCTTTGCCTCACACTAAGGCCCTAGTAAGTATCCTATCTTTTGAGGAATATTGGTCTTAATCTATTCAACAACAAAAAATGTTTCATGAATCATTTGTGTTTTTGCTATCATCAAGTTTCAACATGCCAAAATGATTTTTAGTTGAAAAGACATTTCAAGTTGATGATGCAACATGTGATCATATTGCAGACAGAGTGATTATTAGCTTTAAGGAAAGCCTTGAATGACTCACATCGCTATTATCAAGTCTCTTGCACTATCATGTCAATTTCCTGAATGAGGCCATGTTTGCTTGAGTACAATATAATAACTACTAAGTCAAGTCAGACACTGTGATATGTTTACCAAAGTCCATGTTAAAGGCCCAATGCAGTTGTTTTCATCTCAATATCAAATCCTTTCTGGGTAACAATTATTGCCTAACTTAGCAAGAGCAATTTCTCAAGCATGAATTTTACTAGGACAGTCTGAGTGGGGAGGGGAAAACTAGCTGTTTAATGGCAGAGGGGTTTGGAACGCTGTTTGTTATTGGTCTAACTAATTGACCTCCTGATGATGTCGAGGCAGGCCAAAACTCTATCCCACCAAAACAAGGTGACATTTCAGGCAGTCTTTTCAAACACCTCTTACACTAAAAGGGCATTATCATAATTTTCACATGTTCACACTTTTATTGCACACTTATAGTGTGTGCCTATATAACACACACAGGGAAATCACGTTTTTGACTGCACTGGGCTTTTAACATTTGGCTTATAATGAAATGTAAGGGGTAACCTGCCTTGCCTTCCATTTTCTCCCTCCAGAACTGATTGCAGTGGCTCACTTGTGACATCTGTTGGAAGAAAGAGGAATTACACAGACCATTTAAACAGAAGATACCCACTTATCAAACATACAGAAACCATCTATCCTAAACTAACCCATTTATCATCAGTTTGTACTGATGATAACTGTCTGAACATCTCTTTCCTCCTGCAGACCGTAGACACTTTCTTCATCAGCCGATACGTCCTGCTGTCGGTGGCCAGCGTAGGCTTCTTGGTTGCTCTGTTCGGCCTGCTGCCCCTCCATTTCCTGGAAGCTGTCTATGCCAAGCCCTTGAACACACTAGAGCTGAGTGGCCAGGCCAAGTTGGCATGCTAGACTGGTGGCCAGGGCCCAATGTGCAGCGCTGGAGATGAGAAGAGGCCAACTAAGAGGGGCCCTAGTGAAATCGAGCGAAGGACAGGTTGGCAACCGATCCCAAAAACAGATCGGGCCAATGTTTTCTCCGTGATCGACTGTTTGTTGTTGGGGGGAATTTTGGGCCAACTGAAATTAAAGACGCTACTATGTTCTTTGGTATAGGCCACTGTAAACATAAACAATGTGTTGTGTTTATGGATAGCAATTAGGCTACTTTGAATTGTGGTGGTGGAATAGCACTTGCATTAATATAATGCATTTATCTCTATTGCCTGATTCAGAAGTTCAGAGGATAAGACTGATAACTGTATGTATATTTTTGACATTCACTTTTTTTCTCCACTTGTATTTATAAAATGGATGTATTGTGATTTTTAGGAGAACTTTATTAAACATTTCAATATTGTTAATCTTGCCTACTGAAATCTTTCCTGCTACTCGAAGTGTTTGAAATATAGAACTACGTCATCATACTAATTCTTTCACACAAAATTGCCCAGCATCAAAATGCCGCTACAGAACTGAGGCCTAGTCCTGTATTAGACCCTGTAATGAATATGCATAGCGCTTGTTGTCTACATTGTTCAGATGCAGCCGGGTGGCATTTTGATTGAAGCTGGCTAACTAAGTAAGATCTCTTCTGTGATTACACTCCTCATAACTGTCTGATTCATGAAGTTTCTTAAGTCAGTTGAGCTATTTGAATGAAGAGAGAACCGTCAGTAGCAATGCTGTGATATACTGTGATGTGAAGTAGTAGCCCTCTCACGTAGTTTAAATGGCGTGTGTTCATTAACTCCGGATGCATTCTGTGTTCTGTCACATTTGCCAGCATTTAAACCAGATTGCATCTGCACTCGACTACATTGAAATGTAACATTTTCGACTGACTGATGCCTTCTTTCTTTGAAAGACTGTCTCATACTCCCAAAGAATACAACAAAGTGGGAAAGCACAAATTTGTGGGGGGTTTCCTCAAACAATGTGTGCTACTGTTTTGAAGTTATGTAATTTCGGTCTCAGATAAAACTGCATGCAATGCATTGTACAACTTGCACTCCTTATCTTCACTAATCCTAAAAGTAGATGTCATACTCTGTCTGGACATGTAATCTCCCGGACGGCAAACTAATCATACAGTATACCAACTATCCCGTAACATTCGCACACTAACAAAACGGTAATGTGTGATACTGGGAGGCCAGTTTTGTAGAAGATCCTTGAAATTCAAGAAAAACTACAATAAATGGCCAAAATAGTGGATTTGGCTATTTCAGCGACACCCGTTGATGACAGGTGTGTAAAATCAAGCACACAGCCATGCAATCTCCACAGACAAACATTGGCAGTAGAATGGCCTTACTGAACAACTCGGTGACTTTCAACATGGCACCTTCATAGGATGCCACCTTTCCAACAGGTCAGTTCGTCAAATTTCGGGCCTGCTAGAGCTGCCCAGCTCAACTGTAAGTGCTGTTATTGTGAAGTGGAAACGTCTTGGAGCAACAATGGCTCAACCGCGAAGTGGTAGGCCACACAAGCTCACAGAACGGGACCGCCGTGTGCTAAGTGTGGTAAAATCACCTATCCTTGGTTGCAACGCTCACTACTGAGTTCCAAACTTCCTCTGGAACATATTTCAGCACAATAATTGTTTGTTGGGAGCATGAAATTAGTTTTCACTTGACTGGCCTGCACAGAGCCCTGACCTCAACTCCATCGAACACCTTTGGGATGAATTGGAACGCCGTCTACGAGCCAGGCCTAATCGTCCAACATCAGTGCCCGACTTCACTAATGCTCTTGTTGCTCTATGGAAGCAAGTCCCTGCAGCAATGTTCCAACATCTAGTGAAAAGCCTTCCCAGAAGAGTGTGTAGGCTGTTATAGCAGCAAAGAGGGCACCAGAACTTGATTAATTAATTATTTGAATCAGCTAGGGCAAAACCAAAACGTTCACCTCTTGGGGTTCTGAGGATCGAGTTTGGGAAACCCTGCAGTAGGGTTACACCAGGAGTCTATTATTGCTAACATAACACAATGAAACAAACATGCTTCCTTTGCCCTTTAGGGTATAGCTAGTAACCCACAGATGTAAGGATGCCAGCTCTCCTGTTGTCATCGATCATTTGTTTATCATACCGTACTGTTGCACATTGACATTATTATAGCACTGCTAATGATTCCACATAGTATGAAGCTTTTTGCAATGTAGGGACTCAATTACAAGTGCTCAGCCCCCCTTTTGGAACCTTGCAGCCCCCCCCATTTAAAGTGTGAAGCCCGACGGGACGTGCAGTGAAATTCCAACCAGGATGATGAAAGCGAATCTAATGAATCAAAACCAATCCTATTAGTTCCGGCCCATGTTTCCCCACACAGGCTTTTTTTTTTTTTACACGGTCAGGCCCATCTACTACGAACGGTCCCTCTCACACAGGCTGGGAAACGGGTGCTAGTTGAGCCTGGCCTGGGATGGATCTGAGACCAACCCAAGGGGGGGGGGGGGGCCTCCTTGCTTGTACTTGAGTGTTTGATTTCCACAAAACATGATCTTAGCCATAGAGGGGTAGAGGAACGGGTAACACTTTACTTGACACCCAGCGACATAACACGTTATGACACGGTCATAACCATGTCATATGGCATAACAGCTGTCATAACCTGTCATAATATGGTCATGACACATATATTTAGACCTGTTGTGACATATCTATATTGCATTATTTTAAGGCAGGTTATGACACCTACAAGGCAAAACATTCCATTCCACCACAGCCTACTTGTCAACAGTATGGTGATGTTATATAACATTTTCTTAAATGGACAGTATTCAATTATCATTGTTATTGTGCACAGATTGATGTCAGACATGCACCTACCCCAATGATCTGTTTCTGATGACTGAGTTGAATGCAGGAGCAGATATCAGGAGAAGGGAATGTACGTGATAGGCTTATCTGGTTTATATGATTATGATGGTCATAATGCTTCTTGACAGTGTATTTTTACAAGTTATTTAAAATATAATGGTAAAAAATAAGTGACTGTAAATAATTCCTTCCAGCATCAACAATGGACTGCTTACATTTTTATTGAACCTTTATTTAACTAGGACTTTCAAACGAAAGCAGGGAAAAAATACATTTGATAAAATGTGGGTTTTGACACTCTGTAGGTTTCATAACCAGACATAAAATAACCAAATATGTCACAACAGGTGTAAATATAAGGGTCATGACAGGGCTGTTGAAAGTTGAGCAAGTTGAGCTCAACTTGCAAGTTGAGCTGTTATGACACTGTTATGACCGTGTCGTAACGTGTTATGACGCTGGGTGTCAAGTAAAGTGTTACCGAAGAATGTTATAGAGAGGTAGATTGTTTTGAAGCATAGTGACACTTGTTGTATAGGATTGACCTCTTAGTGTAGTCAACAAATGTGGCATACGGGTTGAAATGTAATCAGAGACTCATTTATTTTCAGATGTGTGGGAGTTGTCGTTGAAATGGTCCTTTTTGAAAGGTTTTTCCTGCAACAGCAGTTGGTATTTCAAGGTCGCGATGCAGCAGATGCCACTGATTACCACCACATCTTTCAGATGCCTCAGGCTCTAAATCTGACAGTTACAAGGCCTGTGCAAAATGCAAGCCCAAACTTCTTTGCTCCAGCCGATCCTAGTGCATTTCCATGCTTTGCCTTTTAAAAAACATAACTCTTTCTCACTCTTTCTTTTTGCTTTATCCCTTCTTCATTTTCAATTTTGTTTACAAACTCCCAATAGGGAGTGGGAAAATGGGCAGAACAAAGTGTCTGGGGGTTTGAGGTTCATTTGGATACTCGATCCAGAGCCTTTGTGTAGCAGCCAGCTGGACATACAAAGAGATGGGGACTGGAGAGAGAGAAAAAAAGAGGGAGAGAGATGTGGGGGCAAAGAGGTGTGTGCAAAGCTCAGGATGTGGGAGTGGGTGCTTGGTTTTGAAGCAGGGGAGGGTGCTCCTCCTCACTAGATCCTCATTGAGATCCACTCAAGCAGAACTCCTGCCTTTCACACCCCCACCCTCTCTCTTCCTTGTGCGATATGGCCAGTTTCACCAAGCCTTTCTGCTCTTACTCAAGCTAACCCTGAAGACCCTCTATCAGTACTCCAATATCCTGACCCAAGGTTAGAGCATCCCATCCATGCTGTTTGATAGGAGACAAGAGCCCATGGTTTAGCAGTGGCAGTATTGACGATAGATCTTAGATCCACTCAGCTGGCAAGTTTTCAGCAGGCCTCCATTGCTAATTTGTTATAGGTTTCAAAACGTAATACATTTTTTGACGAGGGCTTATACAGGGGAACGTCAAAAAATGTGTGAGCTGCTTCTAAATCTTTAATTTGAACTAGGACTCCCTGCCTAACGAGTGGAACTCTGGGAACATCCGAACCTCCAGTGAGTCTTCTCACTACCCTGGCTTGACTAGCTGCTTCACCAGAGCTGGGATTTTTTTTTTTTTTTTGGGGGGGGGGGGGTAGAAATTAGCTTGATGCCGGGTTGCCCCAGTAACAGCTGATGTATTTTTGGGGCCGAGGAGTGTGGATTTTCTCACTGCCGCCCTGGTCTCGCTCCATTACCCCCTTTGTGCGAGGCCAGAGGGTGCTGTCAGTGCCCCACACACCCGGGGACAAATCTCGAGTCCCAGGACCAGGCGTCGCCTCTGCCTCTTACTCCTTTCTCAGGAGGGGATTACCCCAAAGCCGCTCCTCCCGGGGGGAAGATGAAGGCCCAATTTAGAGGTCAGAGTGCTCTCCAATGGCCCACTGGCAGCTAGGACCCGACGCCCCATCGCGGGCGAAGCGTGGCTCTTTGGGCGTCCCTGTGGGGGAAAGATGTCCGAACATGGGCCACTTCCCGGGGAAGGGGCTACAGTGTCAGGCTTTAGAAAGATTGTGGTCAAAATGATGGAGATCGAGATGGGTTGTCTGTAGTGGGTGGTCACTGGACCCCAAAAATATCTGAATACATAGGATAAAATGTGTGCGTGGTGGTCTGTTTTTAGTTCATACACGGGGAGGACTGTCACAGGACACACCTGTTGGTCTTGCTCTTTGTATCAATCAGAGTCAGAGTGATTTTCATTTAAATAGTATCACATGCTCAATGAATGTGTTGAAGAAATGGCTAATGATGAACGAGGTGTTTGTACTATTTACTTGGCATAGAAATGCTCCTGAAATAGAATAGTGATAGCTCATTCAACTCAATAATTTGACTTTGGAGCTGAATTCACACTAGGGAGATGTTGTAGCCAACCAGATATTAAAATCTAATTTGATTTTACCCGGTAAGTTGACTGAGAACACATTCACATTTACAGCAATGACCTGGGGAATAGTTACAGATGGGAGGAAGGAGACAATTGGAAGCTGGGGATGATTAGGTGGCCACGATGATTGGGAATTTAGATAAGACACCAGGGTTAACACCCCTACTCGTATGATGTGCCATGGGATCTTTAGTGACCACAGAGAGTGAGGACACCCGTTTCAAAATCCCATCTAAAAGATGACACTCTACACAGGGCAATGTCCCTAATCACTGCCCTGGGGCATTGGGATATTCTTTTTTTGACCAGAGGAATGAGTTCCTCCAACACCACTTCCAGCAGCATCTGGTCTCCTATCCAGCTAGCTATGTGTTCTAATGTGTACTGCTCACTGCTGGAAGAGATGCATACAGCTGAAGAGACCAGTCATAGTGACTTTTAGTTCATCAAAGTCAAGTCTGTCATTGTCCATTAGCAGTTACAGGGCACAAAGTGAAAAACAGTCGAGGTTGTTGGGATAAAACCCAAGATCAGGTCTGATGTGTTAGCCCAGCACGGTACCTCTGTTACCTATTTCCCCCCAAGGCCTCTCTAGTATCCAACCAGCTGGACTGAATAGTGAAACATCGGACTAGAATGTTTCGACAAGGTTGTTGTAAAAAACTTTTGTCTGATTGTGATTGCTGAGCCAAGATGATGTATGAGGGCTCATACTGTGTGTGCAGGCAGCTACAAATTTGCCTGGCTAGTTGCGCTAGTGGGGGGTGGGCAATGGGGGTTTGAGTTGCCTTGTTAAAGGAAGACCGAGAGGCGAAAAAATAACCCTTTGTGGCCCTTTTTCCCTTTTACGTATTCCTCATCAAAGGGAACTGGCTGTCTTGCTGCCAGATAATTGATACATGAGCTCCGAAAATGTAAATTGTCACCAGTGAAAATGAATTATCTCCACCTCAACAAATGAGAATGCTGCAGGCTTGATGTCTAGTTTTTTTTCATCTTGCATTTGACTTTTCGTGGCATATTGTAATATTCCTTGTCGGAAAAGCTTGAATATCCTCCAACAAAGGCTTGCCCTTTTTTGGCATTAATGTATTTAGAGTTATCAGAGAGGGTCAGACTTGTTTGGAAACACTCCCTCTCCAGTATTCAGTCTAAAACACTATGGGCAAGAAAGGGGGGCACACAGTAACAGATACCGCCTGCCTACTTCAGTGAGTCACCCTTGAAGAAATAATCTCAGAACACAAACCAATGGGTGTGGAGAAGCAATGCATATCAAATTCCTTTGATGGAGTGGAGAAAGTGCTATTGTTCTGGTATTGTGCTGGACGTGATCAGTCAGCTGGTAGACACTTTATTAATGGACCTGATCTACACTGAACAAAAATATAAACAACATGTAAAATGTTGGTGCCATGTTTCATGAGATGAAATACATTTTGTGCACAAATGTGTTTATATCCCTGTTAGTGAGCATTTCTCCTTTGCCAAGATAATCCATCCACCTGACAGGTGTGGCATATCAAGAAGCGAATTAAACAGCATGGTCAGGTGCACCTTGTGCTGTGGACAATAAAAAGCCAATCTAAAATGTGCAGTTTTATCACACACCACAATGCCACAGATGTCTCAAGTTTTGCGAGAGTGTGCAATTGGCATGCAGACTGCAGGAATGTTCACCAGAGCGGTTGCCAGAGAATTGAATGTTCATTTGTGTTGAATGTTCTCTACCATAAGCCGCCTCCAACAACGTTTTAGAAAATGTGGCAGTACGTCCAAACAACCTCACAACTGCAGACCATGTGTATGGAATTGTGTGGGTGAGGGGTTTGCTGATGTCAACGTTGTGAACAGAGTGCCCCATGGTGGCGACGGGGTTATGGTATGGGCAGGCATACGCTACGGACAACGAACACAATTGCATTTTATCGATTGCAATTTGAATGCCCAGAAATACCGTGCTGAGAACCTGAGGCCCATTGTCGTGCCATTCATCTTCCTCCATCCCTTCATGCTTCAGCATGATAATACACGGCCCAATATCGCAAGGATCTGTACGCAATTCCTGGAAGCTGAAAATGTCTCAGCTCTTCCATTGGCCTGCATACTCACGAGACATGGCACCCATTGAGTATGTTTGGGATGCTCTGGATTGACGTGTATGACGGCGTGTTCAGTTCCACAGGCCACAATCAACAGCCTGATCAACTCCATGAGAATGAGATGTGTCACGCTGCATGAGACAAATGGTGGTCACACCAGATACTGACTGGTTTTCTGATCCACAACCCTACCTTTTTTAAGGTATCTGTGACAAACAGATGTATATGTGTATTCCCAGTCATGTGAAATCCATAGATTAGGGCCTAATGAATTCATTTCAATTGACTGATTTCCTTATATGAACTGTAACTCAGTAAAATCTTTGAAATTGTTACATGTTGCGTTTATGTTTTTGTTCAGTATAGCTTAGGTGAAACAGGCTTTTCTGTATCTCCCCACTCCCTGCCCAAACTCGTTTCCCCTCTTCCTCCCCCTCCAGGCCTTGTTTTCGGTCCCCCCTCTCCGTGCAGAACGAATGGCACAGATGTTGTTGGAGAAGACAGGACCCATTTGGTCCCCTTCCGTGCCCTCCTCTCCCAGCATGGGGCCTGAAACTTGTTTTTCAATCATTGTTTCCCCCCCAACTTCTTTTACCCCCCAAAGAAAAAAGAAGCACAGAGAAAGAGGAGGGAGAGAGTGAGAGAGCAAGGAGAGAGGCAAAAAAAGAAAGAGGGAGGGAGGGAAGGGCATCCCAAAGCTGGGGTGGAAGGAATATAAAGAAAAAACATTCTTTATAACAATTTCCAATAATTTAACGCAGGGAGGTCCAAGAGTTGTCAGGGGAGAGACTCGTTGAGTTGTGCCTGTTTGGGCTCAAAGTCTATCATGGGTAATGCATGGTGCCTTAGGCTAGGAGCTTCAGTGTAGAGCTGTGTCATCCAGATAGGGAAGACACGGAGGCTAGAAGATGCAAGTTGGCAGGTGGCTGCTCTGGGTGACCTGGCTCTATATCTGGGCGGAAGTGTCACGCCAGTGTCAATGCCAATGCACATGTATACCTGAGCCGGGACTGGCCGAGGGGTCAAAGACACCGGTCAAGGAGCATGACCGTCATCGATTGGAACACCGGCAGCATCGGCCACACAGGGACAAGCCACACCGGAGAAAAGGTAAGCACCCCCCTTCCTTCCCCCTGACCTACCTCAGACATCTTTTGAGGGAAACCTGTACCATAGCAAAGAATGATTGATGAGTTCATTGGAGTTGTGGAGTGCTGATGCTATTAGCCTAGACAGTTCTCCATGTTCTCCATGTGCAGGATAGAAGTTGTGGAGTTAGGCTACATAATTAATTAATAATGCAATTCGGTGTCTTAATTTATAATGCATTACTGATTAAGTAATATATTTGATATTTTATAATCTATTGACTAATTATATAACAGTAAAGAAAGACATCAAGTTTGCATACAAAGTCAAATTAATGTTGGTCAATATGCATACATATTTTCTATCCAATTACTAATGAAAATGTAAAAACATATGAAAAATGATCAGTTATATATGAATTATTCAAGGTTGTCATTTGCATGTTTGGTGTATTATTTAATCGTAGCCTGAGACCGCTATGCCTGCGCCAAGCTGTTATGAGAAGCATTGCACTCAGCATGTGTCCCAGTGTGAGGACCAATGCGTGACATCTTTAAGATGGAAGACACTGAAAAATGTATTGGACGATTGATGGAAAACCAGTATGAGATGACTTGGGTCAGATTCACCGGCATTGACTCTTGTTGCTGTATTTGCATCAATATTGTTGAAAACCTCAAACTGCAGCCAAAAAGTTTGGAATGTCGTTCTTCTTTCAACTTGTTTTAAGGAACAATTGTTGCTCGAACAGATGACTTGGAATCTCTTCATGTTTAGAAATGAATCTACTAAGGTGTTATTAGCAGCAGAATGAAAATAAACATTTATTTATGTTTGTGTAACAAAAAATGTTGAGTTACAAAATATTTGTATTAACAATTTCTTAAGACATCTGTTTAGCATTCAATACACTAAGTATAGCATGTAATTAACAATTAGCTTAAAGATCAATGTACTTCAAACATTTCTTGACTTACTCAAAATGTTTAACCTGACATAACTCAAATCTGGACCCCCTACAAAATCAACTGTAACTGTACTCTGCTATGGTAGTGCAACGGGTTTCCACAAAGGTTTTGAGTAATAACAGCACATTGGGATTTACAGTGTACTTTTGATGAAACAATAATATATCCTCAATCTAATTACTTTTTGTGATCATTGACCTGATTTTCAGTGTATAACTATAAAAATGACGTAGCACTGGATTGCTTCTGTTTTAAGATACATTTGTGTAGTGGTGCTTCAAAAGAGATTGCAAGTCAGTGGGGGCTCCTCAGAGGAGTGAGGGGAGGACCAACAACTCAGAGAATTTCAGAAAAATAGTGAAACATTAAAGTTATCCTTTTTAGAAAAAACGATATTAAATATATTCACATGTCACCAAATAATTGATTAAAACACACTGTGTTGCAATGAAGGTCTACTGAAGCCTCAACAGCACTCGGTAGGGTAGCACCAAGGTGTAGCAGGAGAACAGCTAGTTTCCGTCCTCCTTTGGTTACGTTGACTTCAATACAAAACCTAGGGGTCTCATGGTTCTCACCCCCTTCCATAGACTTACACAGTAATTATGACAGCTTCCGGAGGATGTCCTCCAAACATATCAGAGCTCTTGCAGCATGAACTGACATGTTGTCCACCCAATCAAAGGATCAGAGAAATAATCTAGTACTGAAAGCATACGCTACAACTAGCTAGCACTGCAGGCCATAACATGTAGAGAGTAGTTGACTCAAAAAGAGAGAAAGACAATAGTTTAACCATTTAGAACAAATGAATTTCTTTAAAAATGAAGGAGAAGCAAGAAAGAGAGGGAGTTAGAGCTAGCTATATTTTGTTGTATTTTTTTCACGTTTCACTAGCTGGCTATGGCTACCCAACACTGCAACTCTTCCAAGTCAAGGTAAGCTTTTGGTTTTATTAATTTATTGCCACCAGGACCTGCCGGTGTAACTGCTAAGCTGCTTGTTGAATGTACACTGTACTGCATGATTGTAGCGGGTTTACTAACGCGTTATTTTAGTAGCTAGGTTGACTATGACGTTACTAACGTTGTTAGCTAATATGGTGACAACGATGTCTAGCGGTTATGATCTGAAGGTTTGGCTTGGAAAGGTTTTTTCGTCTGGTCAAAGACAGCTGATGTGTTGTCACTGAAGTCCACAAGCGAAAGGTAAACGTGAGAAGAGTGCATAGATGCGAAAAGGAATTATACAACGAGCCAAATGTTCATGCTGTTTGTATATGTGGCTACTATGAAAGTGAACTGTCTTTGCGTGTGATCAGGGGTGTATTCATTCCGCCGATTCTGTTGAAAAACATTTCTTAAATGAAATGAAACTGGGAAAAACATACATGAATTTGTCCAATAGAAACTCTTGTTTGCAACGGTTGGACTAATGATTACACCCTAGATCAGCTAGACGCAGGCAAAAGTGTGCAAGGCGGTATTGAATGTGTCACTGTCTGTCACCTTGATTTCTCCAATTTTTCTCTCAATCTGTGCATCTACATTGTAAACTTTCATTCAAAGGCTAGGTTGGAGCAACCTCATGAGTATAGGGAAAATGTTAGTGTCATGTAGTAGCCTAAACCTATTGATGTTACATTGAGCTCTGTGAATGGAATATGAATGACAGTCATCCAATATGCTGTAATATAAACAAGGCCATGCTCATGAAAAATGTATCATCCTCATCTTAAAAGGCACCTGTTGCAAGTATATATATTTCTAGCTTTTAGCATTAAGTCCCTCTTTTTAAACACATTATTTTTCTCATTCCATTCATCTCTCTCACCCATTCCAACACCTCCTTGACCTTTGAGACTTCATAAAATTAAAAGAGGTCCATTTTAAAGCCATACCTCAGCACATCTTTAACCCACCACCGTTTTCATGCATTGTGTTTAGGGCTAGCCATCTTCCTTCAGCCTCTCCAAACCTTTTGTTCATGGCTGAAATCTGGCCAATGCCACGGCCATCTAGCCCGAGTTCTTGGATCAATATAAGCGTCCATCACCTCCACTGGGCCTTTCTAGACCGACACAATGGCAGGTTCACTAAACAACACTTTATCTATGTGGTTTTTGGGAGGGAATTAACTACCAGTGGCAGTTTCCCCCTTTTATCTCTCTTCTCTCCCTCTGAGAGCCCTGTTTGCACAGGGGATCTTGGGTAATTGGGATAAGTAACTATTAGCTCCGGAAGTTGTTTTTCTTTTCTCTTCACAGCTATGCTCTAGCAGGACCTCCTTGTTGTTTCTGCTGTAATGTATCACTTGGTGTTGACATCTGAGTGGATTTGTAGCAGGATGGAAAAAAGAGATCCATTTTGTCTCAATTAAAACTCTAAATACTAAAAGAACATTTGAATGCATATGTTATTCTTTAGAGCTACTCTGCATGAATCTGTATGCTAGAGCAAGTCAAACCTTTCCATAAGTCATTTAAATTCAGTTGAAAAATAAGGCTGTCGATATTAGCAGATATTATTGTGATTGCATTTCCAATTCCTTGTTGTGCAACATCTTTTCAGTTTAGATGAAATAATGCAATGATAAACCATGAGATATGACATGATTGCAAGAACTGTAAAATCTCTTCAGTTCATTAGAGATGAGATCATATCATTTACATCTATTGTTTAGAAACATGGGAGCCTCCACATTTCCTGCCTCACCATGTAGGGTTGACAGAACTGCTGCTACAAATAAGAAAACATGGAAGAAAACATGGAAATTGAAGACCAGTCCACATGGCTGTTTGTATTATAAGCTTCTAAGAATGCAGGAAACCAAACATACAGGCAACCAATATAGCTTATGAGGATCAATATTGCTGTAGGTTACCATCATTTATAACCCTGAAATTGGCACTTCAAATAAGGGAACATGTAAATAAATGTAAACGAATAAGGTAGGCTTTAAAGTGCCCCAGAAGCAAATGATCTTATTATTGCGTTTCAGGAAACAATTTATGTTCAAAGAGGACCACAATATATCCTGTTTAGCCTATGTATGCAGTGGCAGTCCTTTTCATTTCTTGCCATTTATGTTTGTAATGCTTAGCAGGTGTTGGTGATAACACGGTGGCATAAGCCCCTCATGCGATTAAAGTCATTTCCAGCCAGGGAGTTAAAACGTGGGAGTGTCGCTTTTTTAAAGCGGTGACTTGTTGCGGCTTCGCCTACCTCAATTCTGACCGCATCATAGTCACGAGGGATTGTTCCTAATTGCGTTGGCGCTTTGTTGGATCTAGATAAAGCGGTAGTCATTGTGTGACGGAATGGCAAACGAAACAAACATTGAAATATCTGAACAATTTTATTCAATCTTAATAAGAAATTCCTCAAATTGAAATTTGGTTCGTGCGTAAAAGTTGAAAGGAAACGAACGTCCTCAAGTGAAATAATATGCACCAGATAGATAGGTCAACGATGCAATAAGAATTTGTTTACATGCTGTGATTTGGTGACCTAACATTTAAAATGACGGAACAGGTGTTTACAAGATCGCTGGTATTTTTCGCAACTCTTGGAAACCTTGCAGGTAAGGCTTTTATTTTGATATGATATATGTAATGTAGGCCTATCTATGGTAAACATAGATTGTATGCCATATCTGATAATGCATTTAGTGTTAATTTAATTCTCATTATTGCTATCAATGGAATAAATCAAGTTTGTAATACCGTAGTTGTAGCCTATATTGGCTGGGTTATTGTTGCCTGGTTTGTGAGCTATTGAATGAATTGAACTCATTCTCAACAGAAGTTTCTCTCTCAACAACATAACTTTATCTCAACAGTTTACAAACAGAAATTCTAGTGGTATCAGAGCCCCCATTTGTTTATTGACAGGCTTAGCTTTTTAAAGCCAGACTTTAGGCTTAACTGAATGAATAATAGTTAATATAGTTCTCTCCTGTTACTGATTTTTTTTTTTATCCCCTACTCTTTTCAACAAGAGAGGAACAAATGTATTTTTACATTTAATTTTCCTACTTTTCAATGGCACTTTGTTGTTTAGTAAATAATCAACACTTGATCTAACCTACAGCACCTGCCAAGTCAGCCAATCTGTGTGACACACTATTGTTATTCCAATCAATATGGAAGTGACAATTTAGGAAAGATTTATTAGGCTATTCTAAAGATTTTGAAAATAATAAACATGTAAATATCATATTAGATTTTCAAAAAATAGTTGTAGGATTTTGAGATGTTTCTTCCTCACGAAATAGCTCTGTCCGAAATAATATAGACTTTACATGGCAAGCCACAGACAAGATTGTCTTATCCTATGATCAGGAGTAGGCCTATGGCTAGCCTAGTGTTGCAAATTAAATCTGAAAACCTATGAAAAAGATCTTGACAGTCTTTGAAAGCATGTCCTCTCATGCATGATGAAAGCATCCATCAGATAGCTGTTCTAGTTGCAATATTTTAATATAAAAATCAACACAGGCACATATAGCCCATCGCAGCTCAATGGCCAAAGTTTGTGATTTTTATCCAATAGTACATATCTGCAATTAAGCCTTAGAATCAATAGGGTATCATCCTCCCAAGTCCCTCCCATTGGCCCATGTGATTGACATGTTTTGACATTGCCATTCAATAAGGGCATTGTTGACTGGCCAGTAATAGCATGGGTACACTGCCACTGCCCAACGCTCAGCGCACAGGTGACGGATTTCCCTTTGAACCCTTTTGATTTTGTTTGTGTGAATGCGCTTTTGTTGCATCATTTAGTGGGGGGGGGGGCTTTCGACTGGTTTAGCTTCCTGTCCCATACAGGAAGTACAGCAGAATCCCCCCACTTCCTCCAACTCGGAGTCATACAATACCATAGGGCAATTAAACAATGGGAATTCCAATGCTGCTGGCTTAAGAATAGACATTGTTTGTTGGTAGCCGGAGTCTCTGCTTGTTTGTGTTGGGTGTTCTTACTTAAGTGTGTGAGCTGACTCTGGACTAGGGGCACCCTCTGGGTGTGGTGTCTCTGTACTGTAAAAGTTCACTATTACTGACTCTTAACTATACTCTTGCTCCACTTTGAGTTTGTTCATCTCATCATCTGCCATTAGCCTCTGAGTCATACTGTACCACAATGTCGTCTCCATCGCAGTAAAACTCATTTTTGAAGGTGGGAGTTACTTATGGTATGAAAAGCATTGGGGAGCCTCCCAATGGAGGCTCTTGTTGTATCTAGCCTTCAAAACTGACCCAAGATCAGGGGTGCTAGTGCTCATGCGTATGGAGAAGTGTTCCTTCAAATCTCCTCTCCCCTTATTTTGAAATCTTTAATTGTTACCATGCAAAAAAAATATACACATTGTTTAGTATGTTTCCCAGGCACTAACTAGCAGCAAAAAACGTTAATATTGCGACGAAAACCAACAGAACAGCTAACACAAAATCTACACAGGCCCAACAAGCAGCAGATGTCACCTTCAGTACTCAAATGGAGCTAACTCTCCAAATACCCAGCAACAAGATTCAATGTGTCAACAAATGAAAGAGGCTGTAATAAATCTATCAACGATCATTTTGACAGGCTCGAAACAAAGTTTGAGTCTCTAAAGACAGCACAGGCCGAACTGAAGAGCCGCATGGACACAGCCAATTAGGACTTGTCTGACCATGACACCCGGATCGGAGGCCTGGAAACCACCTGCGCGCAGCTTAGAAAGAAGACCAAGGCGCTCCAAGCCAAGGTTCTCGATTTAGAAGGCAGCAGTTGCAGGCTGAACATCAAACTTGTGGGGATTTTGGAGGATGAAGAACAAGGTTAACCCACAGAGTTCATGTCCTAGCTCATTCCTAAGCTGCTGGGCGACGACAACTTCCCAAAGCCGCTCATCATTGACCGTGCACACCGCTCTCTACAGGCGAATCCCTCACCAGGTGCCAAGCCACGCACCATAATTGCAAGGGTACATCGCTTTCAGGAAAAGGAGCTCATTCTACGACTTGGACGACAGCGAGCTATGGAATACAAAGGCCAAAAGGTTCTCATCTTCCACGTCTAAACCATGGAGGCCCTAATCTATGGATTTCACATGACCTAGGAATCCAGATATGCATCTGTTGGTCACATATACCTTCAAAGAAAAGGTAGGGGCGTGGATCAGTGATCATTTGCCCACTAAAGTTGGTTATGACACCGAACTGCAGTCAGATCAAAATCCTGAGGTTCCCTCAGACAGTTTCTGTTAGTTTGTGCAGAAATTCCTCATTTGTGAACCCACAGTTTCATCAGCTGTCCGGTTTGCTGGTCTCTGACGATCCCGCAAGTGAAGCCAGATGTGGAGGTCCTGGGCTTGCATGGTTACACTTGATCTGCGGTTGTGAGGCCAGTTGGAAGTATTTCCAAATTCGCTAAAACAACATTGGAGGCAGCTTATGGTAGAGAAATTAACATTAATTTCTCTGCCAACAGGTCTGGTGGATATTCCTGCAGTCAGCATGTCAATGGTGCACAAGGTGCAGCTGTGTAATGGTCATGCTGTTTAATCCGCTTCTTAATATGCCACACCTATCAGGTGGCAAAGGAAAAATGCTCACTAATGCTCATTGCATTTATATTTTTGTTCAGTGTACATGTGGGTAGGGGTAAAAGTAAGGCAGGCAGTTCGGGTGCGGGAGGGTTTCACCGACACAGCTGATATAGGGAGAAGGGGGGAGAAGGATGAAGTGAGGGAGGGAGACTGTTATTGATAAAATAAGGTTGTTAAACACAAAGTGTTCAACAGTAATCTGTGTGTGTCAGTGTCCCCACCTGGGGTCCACAGTGTCCACACTAAGTGGCTACAGAGTACTTTATACTGAAAAACAGACACACACACTCACATCAGTGGTGGTCGGTGCCATTTAAGATTAGGGAGGACAATTGTTATTGTTATGAACATGGCCTTATGTCTACTACAGAATATTGGATGACTGTCATTCATATTCCATTCACCCAGCTCAACGTAACATCAATAGGTTTAGGCTACTACATGATACTCAAAGTTTCCCAATACCTATCATGAGGTTGCTACAACCTAGCCTATGAATGAAAGTTTAAAACGTAGGTGCACAGTTCGAGAGAAATTTGAGTAATCAAGGTGACTGTGATTGACACATTCAATACTGCCTTGCACAGTCTTGCCTGTATCTAGCTGATCTAGGGTGTAATCATTAGTCAGTTGCAAACAAGAGTTTCTATTGGACAAATTCAGGTTATTTAACTAGGCAAGTCAGTTCAGAACAAATTCTTATTTACAATGATGGCCTACCAAAAGGAAAAAGGCCTCCTGCGGGGATGGGGGCCTGGAATAAAAAATTAATACAATATAAATATAGGACAAAACACACATCACAACAAGAGAGACAACACTCCACTCCATAAAGAGAGACCGAAGAAGACAACATAGCAAGGCAGCAACACATGGCAACACAGCATGGTAGCAACAAAACATGATAGCAGCACAAAACATGGTACAAACATTATTGGGCATAGACAACAGCACAAAGGGCAATAAGGTAGAGACAACAATACATCACACAAAGCAGCCACAACTGTCAGTGAGAGTGTCCATGATTGAGTCTTTGAGATTGAGATAATACTGTCCAGTTTGAGTGTTTGTTGCAGCTCATTCCAGTCACTAGCTGCTGAAAAGCGGGAGCGACCCAGGGATGTGTGTGCTTTGGGGACCTTTAACACAATGTGACTGGCAGAACGGGTGTTGTATGTGGAGGATGAGGGCTGCAATAGATATCTCAGATAGGTGGGAGTGATGCCTAAGAGGGTTTTATAAATGCTCATCAACCAGTGGGTATGTGACAGGTATACAGAGATGACCAGTTAACAGAGGAGTATAGAGTGCAGTGATGTGTCCTATTAGGAGCATTGGGGGTAAATCTGATGGCCGAATGGTAAAGAACATCTAGCTGCTTGAGAGCACCCTTACCTGCCGATCTATAAATTATGTCTCCGTAATCTAGCATGGGTAGGATGGTCACTTGAATCAGGGTTAGTTTGGCAGCTAGGGTGAAAAAGGAGCGATTACGATAGAGGAAACCAAGTCTAGATTTAACTTTAGCCTGCAGCTTTGATATGTGCTGAGAGAAGGACAGTGCACCGTCTAGCCATACTCCCAAGTACTTGTATGAGGTGACTACCTCAAGCTCTAAACCCTCAGAGGTAGTAATAACACCTGTGGAAATAGTGGCATTCTTCTTACCAAACCACATTACCTTTTGTTTTGGAGGTGTTCAGAACAAGGTTAAGGGTAGAGAAAGCTTGTTGGACACTAAGACAGCTTTGTTGTAGAGCATTTAACACAAAATCCAGGGAGGGGCCAGTTGAGTATAAGACTGTATCATCTGCATATAAATGGATGAGAGCTTCCTATTGCCTGAGCTATGTTGTTGATGTAAATTGAGAAGAGTGTGGGGCCTAGGATCGAGCCTTGGGGTACTCCCTTGGGTTCAGGCAGTGGCTGAGATAGCAGATTGTCTGACTTTATACACTGCACACTTTGAGAGAGATAGTTAGCAAACCAGACCAAAGACCCCTCAGAGACACCAATACTCCTTAGCCGGCCCACAATAATGGAATGGTCTACCGTATCAAAAGCTTTGGCCAAGTCAATAAAAATAGCAGCACAATATTGCTTAGAATCAAGGGCAATGGTGACATCATTGAGGACCTTTTAAGGTTGCAGTGACACATCCATAACCTGAGTGGAAACCAGATTGCATACCCGAGATGATAATACTATAGACACCAAGAATGCCAGTCAGTTGATTATTGACATTTTTTTCCAACACTTTTGATAAACAGGGCAAAATAGAAATAGGCCTATAACATTTAGAATCAGCTTGATCTCCCCCTTTAAATAAAGGACAAACTGTGGCTGCCTTCCAAGCAATGGGAACCTCCCCAGAAAGGAGATACAGGCTTGGTGATGATAGGGGCAGCAACCTTAAAGAAGAAAGGGTCTAAACCATCTGACCCAGATGTTTTTTGGGGTTCAAGTTTAAGGAGCTCCTTTAGCATCTCGGACTCAGTCACTGCCTGCAGGGAGAAACTTTGTAGCGGGGCAGGTGAAAACGAGGGAGAAGCATCAGGGATAGTCGCATTAGAAAGGGTGGGAGATGAGGAAATGTTGGATGGGCAAGGAGGGATGGCTGAGTCAAATAGGAATCCTGACTTAATGAAGTGGTGATTAAATAGCTTAGTCATGTGCTTCTTGTCAGTAACAACCACATCATCAACATTAAGGGACATGGGCAGCTGTGAGGGGGGGGTTTATTCTCCAGGTTTTTAACCGTTTTACATAACTTCTTGGGGTTACAGAGAGAGAACTGCTCCTTAAAGTAACTAACTTTGGCCTTCCGGATAGCCTGAGTGCACTTATTTCTCATTTGCCTGAACGACAGCCAGTCAACCTGAGTATGCGTCTGCCGAGCCTTTCGCCAAATGTAATTCTTAAGGTGGAGTAACTCTGCAAGATCACGGTCGAACCAGGGGCTGAACCAGTTTTGAATTCACATTTTCTTTATGGGGGTTTGTTTGTTAACAATACCACTGAAAATATAAAAAAGAAAGTCCAAGCGTCATCGACAGAGCTGATCAAGCTGATTCTATACCATTTTACAGAGGCCAGTTCATGAAGGAAGGCTTGCTCATTAAAGTTTTTTTGTCTATGACAAATCAGGACAGGTCGTTTCACTAAGCAGCCTTTGCGAACACAGACTGTAAAACAGTGATCACTAAGGTCATTACAGAAAACACCAGACTGATACCGATCAGGATTATTTGTGAGGATAACATCGAGGAGAGTAGCCTTTTTTTGGGGTGTTTGGAGTCATACCTTGTGGGATTGGTAATAATGTGAGAACTATTTAGGGAGTCCCATTGCTTTAGGACTTGATCAGATGGTTTAAGCATGTCCAGGTTTAAGTCACCTAGCAGGACAAATTCAGAATTAGTCTAAGGGGTCAGGAGAGAGCTTAGGGCAGGTAAGGTATGGGCCGGTTCTGATGGAGCATGATAGCACCCAGCAACAGTCAACAAAAAGCTATTTGAAAGTTTAATGCTTAAAACCAGCAAATCAAATTATTTGGGAACAGACTTGGTGGAGACAACTGAGCACTGAATGGGATCCTTGGTAAAGATTGCCACTCCCCCACCTTTGGATGATCTGTCTTCCCGAAAAAGGTTATAATCAGAAAGGTTAACATCAGTATTCAAAACACTCTTCCTTAACCTTTTGAAGCTAGGGGGCACTATTTTTATTTTTGGAAAAATAACACTCCCAAAGTAAACAACCTATTTCTCAGGACCAGATGCTAGAATATGCATATAATTGACAGCTTAGGATAGAAAACACTCTAAAGTTTCCAAAACTGTAAAAATATTTTCTGTGAGTATAACAGGACTGATATTGCAGGCGAAAGCCTGAGAAAAATCCTATCAGGAAGTGACTCTTTGAAACCCCTGTCTTTCTATGCATCCCTATTGCCCATTGAAAGGGATATCAACCAGATTCCTTTTTCTGTCTACAGCCTTTAGACATAGTTTCAGGCCTTTATTTTGAAGAATGAGCGTAAACGTCCACATTGCGTAAGTGGTCAGTTGTTGGCTCTCAGTGTGATTTTTGCGCAAAACAGAGAGGTAGCCATTTTTCCTCCTGGTCCTATTGAAAAGTCAACTGTCCCAGTTGATATATTATCGAATAGATATTTGAAAAACACCTTGAGGATTGATTATAGAAAGCGTTTGCCATGTTTCTGTCGATATTATGGATATAATTTGGAATTTTTGTCTGCGTTGTCGTGACCGCTATTTCCGGTGGATTCCTGGGCATAACGCATCAAACTAACGGAGGTATTTGTATATAAAAAATATCTTTATGGAACAAAAGGAACATTTGCTGTCTAACTGGGAGTCTCGTGAGTGAAAACATCCGAAGATCATCAAAGGTAAACGATTAATTTGATTTCTTTTCAAAAATACGTTTGACATGTTTCCTCGATCATTACGGATACTATTTGGAATTTTCTTCTGCGATGTCGTGACTGCTCGAGCCTGTTGATTTCTGAACATAACGCGCCAAACAAATGGAGGTATTTTGGATATAAAAATAATCTTTATAGAACAAAAGGAACATTTATTGTGTAACTGTATACATCTGGCCTGTCTTTGGACACGGTGATAACAAACCTCCAAACGAGCTTCAATGCCATACAACACTCCTTCCGTGGCCTCCATCTGCTCTTAAATGCTATTAAAACTAAATGCATGCTCTTCAACCGATTGCTGCCTGCCCGACTAGCATCACTACTCTGGACGGTTCTGACTTAGAATATGTGGACAACTATAAATACCTAGGTGTCTGGCTAGACTGTAAACTCTCCTTCCAGACACATATTAAGGATCTCCAATCCAAAATAAAATCTAGAATCGGCTACATATTTCGCACCAAAGCCTCATTCACTCATGCTGCCAAACACACCCTTGTAAAACTATCCTACCGATCCTTGACTTTGGCGATGCCATTTACAAAATAGCCTCCAACACTCTGCTCAGCAAATTGGATGCAGTCTATCACAGTGCCATCCATTTTGTCACCAAAGCCCCATATACTACCCACCACTGCGACCTGTATGCCCTCGTTGGCTGGTCATCGCTACATATTCGTCGCCAGACCCACTGGCTAAAGGTCATCTATAAGTCTTTGCTAGGTAAAGCTCTGCCTTAACTCAGCTCATTGGTCACCATAATAACACCCACCCGTAGCACGCACTCCAGCAGGTGTATTTCTCTGGTCATCCCCAAACCCAACACCTCCTTTGGCTGCCTTTCCTTCCAGTTCTCTGCTGCCAATGACTGGAACGGATTGCAAAAATCACTGAAGTTGGAGAATTCTATCTCCCTCACTAACTTTAAGCATCAGCTGTCAGAGCAGCTTACCGATCGCTGCAGCTGTACATAGCCCATCTGTAAATAACCCATCCAACCAACCACCTACTTCATCCCCAAATTTGTGTTTGTTTTTCTGCTCTTTTGCACACCAGTATTTGTACTTGCACATCCTCATCTGCACAACTCTGTGTTGTTGATTTTTGTCTCACTGCTATGTTTTATCTTGGTCAGGTCGCAGTTGTAAATGAGAAGTTGTTCTCAACTGGCCTAGCTGGTTAAATAAAGGTGTTCTCAGCTGGCCTAGCTGGTTAAATAAAGGTGTTCTCAACTGGCCTAGCTGGTTAAATAAAGGTGTTCTCAACTGGCCTAGCTGGTTAAATAAAGGTGTTCTCAACTGGCCTAGCTGGTTAAATAAAGGTGAGAATAAAAAAAATCTAAAATACAAAATATGTTTCTGATTTGTTTAACACTTTTTTGGTTACTACATGATTCCATGTGTTTTTTCATAGTTTTGATGTCTTTACTATTATTCTACAAACTACAAAATAGTAAAAATAAAGAAAAACCCTGGAATGAGTAGGTGTCCATACTTTGACTGGTACTGTATGTCACCAGTAGGCCAAGTAATTGTACTGTTAATACCTGTCATTTGGTTACATTAATTTCTGTTAATGGATGTATTATTTAATCATTTACCGTTCTCATTCTTAGAGGTGAAACATAGTTTGCAGAGTTCAAAACCTGCTACACTTGTGAGAAACCAGTCGTTTTTTTTCTTCATAACCATCATTTATGAGTTTTGTAAATTTTGCAATTGTCTTCTGTTTGGTGTGAGCAATGAGCATTTCGCTGTCTGGTTTCTCTGTCCTGATAATGTTCAGGGAACGTGCACGTCTGAGCACACATAGAAGTACCTGGCCTGCTGCACGCAAATTTAGGAAAGTGCCCATTTGGGATGTCTTGAGTTCTGATGATCCCATATATACAGTTGAAGTCGTAAGTTTACATACATTTAGGTTGGAGTCATTTAAAACACGTTTTTCAACCACTCCACAAATTTCTTGTGAACAAACTATAGTTTTGGAAAGTCGATTAGGACATCTACTTTGTGCATGACACATGTAATTTTTCCAACAATTGTTTACAGACAGATTATTTCACTTATAATTCACTGTATCACAATTCCAGTGGGTCAGAAGTGTAAATACACTAAGTTGACTGTGCCTTAAAAACATATTGGAAAATTCCAGAAAATGATGTCATGGCTTTAAAAGCTTCTGACAGGCTAATTGACATAATTTGAGTCAATTGGAGGTGTACCTGTGGATATATTTCAAGGCCTACCTTCAAACTCAGTGCCTCTTTACTTGACATCATGGGAAAATCAAAAGAAATCAGCCAAGACCCCAGAAAACAATTGTAGACCTCCACAAGTCTTGTTCATCCTTGGGAGCAATTTCCAAATGCCTGAAGAGAGCACGTTCATCTGTACAAACAATAGTACGGAAGTATAAACACCATGGGACCACGCAGGAAGGAGACGCGTTCTGTCTCCTAGAGATGAACGTACTTTGGTGCGAAAAGTGCAAGTCAATCCCAGAACAACAGCAAAGGACCTTGTGAAGATGCTAGAGGAAATCGTACAAAAGTATCTATATCCATAGTAAAATGAGACCTATATCGACATAACCTGAAAGGCCGCTCAGCAAGGAAGAAGCCACTGCTCCAAAGCTGCCATAAAAAAGCCAGACTACGGTTTGCAACTACACATGGGGATAAATATCGTACTTTTTGGAGAAATGTCCTATGGTCTGATGAAACAAAAATAGAACTGTTTGACCATAATGACCATTGTTATGTTTGGAGGAAAAAGGGGGAGGCTTGCAAGCTGAAGAACACCATCCTAACCGTGAAGCACAGGGGTGGCAGCGTCATGTTGTGGGGGTGCTTTGCTGCAGGAGGGTCCGGTGCACTTCACAAAATAGATGGCATCATGAGCTAGGAAATTATGTGGAAATATTGAAGCAATCCAGTACATACGACTAATACAACTTGAACTTGAAAGAACCTGCATTTTCAGCAGGATATTTTCTACTGGTTTTATTTGTTAGCTTTAGGCCTATCTATTTGACTTAGTTGACAATGGAAGTTATAGGCCTACTGCTTCTCATGGGAAACAACTATGACTTAATCGTCTTGGATCCCATTCGATGCTAAATGCATAGTATGCATTGTAATAGTAATAAACTATTTTCAGATCTTCTGTGAATTAAGACGCAATAGCCTACTTTGACAGAACCTGAATTTCTCCATCTTTCCTCCGTCCACTGTTCTTGTTCCCCCCAGGTTCCAGACTGAGGACGGATGTGGTGGAGGTGCGCCCGCGGATTGTCCACCACCCCTCAGATGTAGTGGTCAAGGTAGGCAGCCCCGCCACCCTCTCCTGCCGCGCCGAAGGCACACCCGAGCCCTCTATTGAGTGGCTCCGCAATGGCCAGCCCCTGGAGATGGACAAGCTGGACAGCCAATCGCGGCCTATCGTCCTATCGGAGGGCAGCCTTTTTTTCCTCAGCGTGGTGCCAGGGAGGCGGAGTCAGTCACATGAGGGCGTGTACGCCTGCATGGCAAGGAACCGCGCTGGCAAGGCTACCAGCCGCAACGCCTCCCTCTATATCGCAGGTAAGACTGTGGGGATGTCTTTCAAATTAGATGGACATGCGTATCTTGTTATAAATTCCAAGATGCCATGCAGAAATAATTGCACAGTAGGATGAAGAGGGGTACCATGTTATAAAGAGGTCCCACTGTTATAGATCATGTGAGTGAAGAGACTATGTATCCGTCTCAGCAGTGGGCACACTAACTAATAAACCACTCAAGGGCTTGATTGGCTGACTCAGGTGTGATCATACTGAGATGGAACCAAAGCCACACACAGCTGCCTTCCAAGCACTTAAAAACACTATGCCAGATGCATGTGAAAATCTGGCCTTAGAATACATTCTGTTGTCCTGGTTGGATGGCCCTCTGTGGCTCCTACATCCTGTCCCATTAACTTCTCTCCCTCCATGCTGATCTTAAATGTGATATCAAGCTGATATATTATCCTTCAGGTCCACGGAAAGCCTGCAGTAACCACAGACCCATGCTCCAGAGAGAAAGCGAGAGTAGAATTATTATTATATATACATATTTTTAAAAACATTTATTGAACTAGGCAAGTCAGTTAAGAACAAATTCTTATTTACAATGATGGCCTACCAAAAGGCCAAAGGTCTCCTGTGGGGACCGGGGCTGGGATTTAAAAATATATATATTTATATGTGTATATATATATATATATAGGTCAAAACACACATCACGACAAGAGACAACACAACTCTACATAAAGAGAGACCTAAGACAACAACACAGCATGGCAGCAACACATGACAACACAGCATGGTAACAATATGGTAGCAGCACAAAACATGGTATAAACATTATTGAGCACAGACAACCGCACAAAGGACAAGAAGGTAGAGACAACAATACATCACGCAATGCAGCCACAACTGTCAGTAAGAGTGTCCATGAATGTCTTTGTCTTTGAATGAAGAGATTGAGATAAAACTGTCCAGTTTGAGTGTTTGTTGCAGCTTGTTCCAGTCGCTAGCTGCAGCAAACTGAAATTAAAGGGGGTCCAAAATCAATGTTTACCACATTCCCGGGACAAACACTGCTAATTTACCCCTAACCCCCAGCCTCTGTTTGCACACAAAATAGGGTCACCCACAGACCACTGGATTCCTGAGCTGGCTGGTATAATTAGTGGCTGATTGACTTGTTGGGGGGACTTCCCTGGAGCAGTACGTGGTGGAGGCATGGAGCCATTGGCACTTTACTTTCGATTGAGTTATAGAAGCAGATCGATTGTAGTATAGTTTGCGTTTAACTGTTTTATTTATCCAGGTTAGTCTCAATAAGATAATTGTGCAATTGTGACATTTTGTAAGTAATAGTTGAACTGGTTTGGTTAGTAGCCTCTACAGTCATGAACCATGCAGCACTGTTAATTCAAGAGTTGTGCTAAGTTCTCTATCATAGCTAGACAATTATTGAGTTCAAGAATACCCGTAATACATGTTAAAGAAGTCCAGCATTGGATGAAGAGTGGAGATATTCCAGTAGTAGTTTATGGCACTAGACCATTGTAACCATACATGTGACCAAGTAGACGCCTAATACTTTTTGTCTCATGATTCCATGTGGTGTCATAACATAGGTATTGCATTAGGACATCAGTGATAATTTAAACAGACATCCTAAACATGTGGTAATGTACACATGCAAGGGGAAAATGCCATTGTCTCTGTCCTTTTGGATATAATGGAAGGGAGCTCCTTAGACCTTCAACTGAAATGGTTCACAGTGACTCTTAACGATTGAGTAAACATGACAAGTCCCTGCAAAGACGTCAGGCTTGTCTGTCATGTACTTGTGTTAATATCAAATTTGCTCTATGAATTGTTTGGGACCTCTGGAGAATATATGAGGTTGTTGAGGTGGCAACACTGGACAAAAGCACTGTGTATTCCGTGTATAAAATATATGGATATTTAGAGCTGTGCGATGTGGTCCAAAACGTATAGTGTGATTATGGTGTGGTAATAGTACTGTGAAATAAGATAAATCATTAGATTAGTTTATTATAAGCCTTGCAAATTTTCGGTGGTCAAAAGTCAAGTCAAGCAGACAGTGGTGCGTGTAGTGCTGGGCACATGTTTCCCAGGCAATGTTTATTAACTACAGGCTTGTAGACTGACTTTGACTTTGTTATCCAATGTAATGTTATGGCCTTGTGCACCAGCTAGTCTCAAACCCACTGTTTATGAATGGATGACTTCTGTGTGTTCTTTCAGCCCTGCGTGAGGACTTCCGGGTGCAGCCCTGTGACGTGGAGGTGGCTGTGGGGGAGGTGGCGGTGATGAACTGCAGCCCGCCGGTAGGCCACCCCGAGCCCAATGCCACCTGGAGAAAAGACGGGGTCCTCATCAACAACACCAATCCGCACTACACTGTGAGACCTCCTTAATAAAACAGCTACATGCTTTGGAGGGCTTTCTTTCTATGCTTTTTGAAATTAGAAATTGACAATGGGACAGTTGTCAGTGTGCATTTCTGTGCAGTAAATGTATTTTCAAGACACTATGGTTTTTCCATAATATGGAACAGATGTTCTATATTATTGTAATTCATTTTTTGAACTAATTTCCAGAGGTGGCAGGAGCTGAAATGCAGACTGTTTTGAATACTTATTTCTCGAATCAAATCAGTGGTAACACGGTATTGCCAATAGAGGGCACTGTTGTACAACATTTTGATTAAATCCACAGGCTGCTTCATACATTTTCCTCCAATATTAATAAAAGAGGACATGTCACCTTGGATGAAGAACTATCCCCCCCAAAATCCTTGTTTATTTGTAACTGTATGTGCATGATCCCCATGTGATCTATAGGAACTGAATGGGAAGTTGATAATTGCCCCAGCCCAGAAAAATGACTCTGGCGTGTACATCTGTGTGGCCTCCAACACTGTGGGAGTAAGAGAGAGCAGGGCCGCACGCCTGTCTGTCCTAGGTAAGATGAACCCTGACTCCATGTACAGGACCATTTTAGCAATAACCTTTTTTACCATACTGAGCCAAGCTGTACTTTGCTGGCCTGGTTATGCATCCACCATAGTTGCTGGAACGGTACTGGAAATGAAAATGTGAAAAGAACAGAGTCCACACAGTACAGTTTGGGTCGGCACATCAGTGTGAAAAAGGTATGTCAGTGTTTGCTATTGATATAAGGGATAGCATGGAATTGAATGCTTAGAGATATGATATGAATAACCATCATTTGTGTATTTGCCCATGCTTTCTCCATCCCCAGCCAAGCCAGTGTTGGTGCTGAAGCCTCAGGATGTGTCGGTGGGGACAGGAGAGTCTGCCCAGTTCTACTGCGAGGCTAAAGGAGACCCCATGCCAGCTGTGGAGTGGAGCCGAGTGCAGGGCCCTCTGCCCAACGGCAGGTCTGATTCTTGATTCAACCCAAAAAACTTTATTGTCCATTAAATCTACACTAGAAACCTTTCTTGACATGAGGTTTACAACATGTGGTTTGTATGTATGACTGTAAGTCGCTTTGGATAAATGCGTCTGCTAAATGGCTTATATTATTATATACAGGAGGTCAAAAAGTATTTGGATGGTGACAATATATATATTATTTTGGCTCTGTACTCCAGCACTTTGGATTTGAAATTATACAATGACTATGAGGTTAAAGTGCAGACTGTCAGCTTTAATTTGAGGGTGAACCGTTTAGAAATTACAGCACTTTTTGTACGTAGTCCCCCCCCCCCATTTTAAGGAACCAAAAGTATTTAGACATATTCACTTGTGTATTAAAGTAGACAAAAGTCTTGGGGGTGTAATCTTTGTGTCTCTTTGAGCTACTCTACTGCACAGGCAGTACATGTGTCATAACATGCATTATTAGTATGCAATAATATTCATAATAATAAGTAATTCTTTGATTTCTAATCATTTCATACAGTTTCTATAGTGAATGTTGTGTTGGTTGCTGTGTCATGTCTGTAGGTATCTAGTGAATCCTGACCAGAGCCTCCAGATCTACTACGTGACACCACAGGATTCTGGGAGGTACACCTGCACAGCTGTCAACGACGTGGGGGTGGTCACCGCCAGCGCACAGCTTGTGGTGGAGGGTAAGAGTACTTAGCTTGAGCCTTCACCACTACATTTATGTGTTGTGTATTTGTTGAATGTGTAATGTACCATGTTTATTTTGCATACAGCAGTACTGTTTGTCTAAGACAGTTTCCCCCTGAGGGAAATTAAAGTTGATCCTATCCTATTTCCTTACAGCTAGAATAGAATGTATTTCTTTCTCCCAGGGAAATACAGAAAACTCTACTGGAATGCTAATCAAGGACCATATTATTCACAATATTTGCAGCAGGATGTAACACAAACAAAAACATTACTTTTTATGATGTTTGTGAGATGGTGGAGGAAATGAGTGTGGTTCAAAGTAAACCATTTTTAGGAGCACTATGGGACATTTCGTTACATGGAGTTTAGTTTGTGTCCATTTCAGTGCCCGTAGGGAATTTCAATTTATGAATAGAAAAGTGTACAACATTATTTTCTATGAAGATTTTTCTCGCTCCTTCACAGGAGCTGCAAGCACCAGACAGAGGGACCTTCACAGAGAGTTGTCGGACCTGCGCATAGCTCTGGAGAATGTGACGGTGCTGACTCCAAACTCCAACATGTCCCAAGTGCAGTGGAAGGTACAGACATCAGACACGTCACATGGAGGTTCATGTATTACTATGAGAACTGTTTTCACATAACAGATGACTGCATCAAGACGTTGAGAGAGTATCCCCCAGCTAACACTTCAATAGTGAACTCCTAATGTAAGGAATTTACCTTTTTGCTAAACTAACATTTTTTATTTGTTTAGAACAATATTTTCATGTCACAAACCACATTTCCATCCTGTTTTTTTTATGTGAGTAAAGGCAAACCGCTTGTAAAATGTTTTTTCTGACAGCTGTGATGGAAACAGGAAGTTTCGGTACAATTTTATAAATGACGACAGATCATTTGTTCGCTTGACATGGTGGGATCTTTTTGTGCCTCTAAAATCAGTTATGCGAGAAATGGAAATGCCTTCATGAGAAAATATTGATATACATGAAAACTTAGTGCACACAAAATCGTCTATGTCATCACGCACTGATTTATATCCGCAACAAGTCCGTTTGGTGGAAACACACCACTGGTGGCAAAATGCACATATTTTCTCTATGCGGATTTTAGACTTCACATGAAAATCTGTCGCCAATTGGATGGAAATCTAGCTACAGATAACATTCAAAGAATTCAAAACTGCCATAATTACAAAAATTACTGAACATTATCAAGAAATCAATGACAATCTATGTTAACTTTGGCAATTTATACCTGAATACATTTTTTTCATTTTTTATATCTGCGTCCATATTATCCATGAGTTTCAAGTGGATATACCATATGGCTTGCCTAGTTAAATAAAGGTTAAATAAAAAATGTTTTTACATTCACATGGTTAAAGAGGAAATAGCTTAATTCATGAAAAAAGAATATAATCAACAATGGCATTGTTTTCAATTAACTCTGCAACTCCTCTAACTATTTAATTTGTTCATAACTGCCACCAGTTTGGCTGCAAAAGATTTACAACAAAAGACATATTGACATAGTAATATAAATAAAGGTGTGTAATTGTTTTAATATATATATTTCATATTAAACACCAATGGTATTCACAAAGTCTATGGTTTATATTTAGTAATATAAATAAAGGTGTGTAATTGTTTTAATATATATATTTCATATTAAACACCAATGGTATTCACAAAGTCTATGGTTTATATTTAGTAATATAAATAAAGGTGTGTAATTGTTTTAATATATATATTTCATATTAAACACCAATGGTATTCACAAAGTCTATGGTTTATATTTAGTAATATAAATAAAGGTGTGTAATTGTTTTAATATATATATTTCATATTAAACACCAATGGTATTCACAAAGTCTATGGTTTATATTTAGGCTAATGTTTTACAGCTTTGCCAGTGTATTTATTTTTTATTTTTAATATTCGTATTTGATTATTTTATATATTTGACATGTGATAAGGCCACACAGAAGGCTATAGATAATAAGACGCCTGTGATAATCTGAAGTTCCCAAAATGGCCACTAGATGTCGTGTGATAAAATTCTCCCCAAACCTGAAAGTTACCAAAGTTCTGGTAGTTTACTGGTAAAATGCAAATGTTACCAGTAATATACCCTCCCATTGCAACCCTGGTTTCTACACTCAAAAGCGGAAATCTCATTAATGCTTGATATCTATCTTTCCTTTTTTTTCTTTCAGCTCCAGTCTTTCCCAACCCAGCCTCAATACCTGGATGGTTTCGAGGTCCTCTGTCGCTCTCTCTTGCCCGCCAGTTCGGACTGGGCTGCTAAGAGAGTGCCACTACCCAACTTTCAAACACTGGTCGGCCCGCTCAAGAGGGGCTACAAGTATGACTTCAAAGTGCGTCCCTACGGCAGCAGCTTGTATGGCCGGGAGAGCAACACCAGGCACCTGCGTGTACCTGAAACAGGTAAGGAAGGGTTCAAAAAAGTTAGCAGGCTGTTATCAACTGTAAACCAAAAAGTATGAAAATCTACTGTAGGTGTGTCTTTGGATACTGTGGCTCAGGAGTAGTCCGACTTTATTGAATAAAGGTGGTCCTTTGCGCGAATCTGTACTATGAAGATGAAAAACTATGATTTGAATCAAGATGGGTCATATGTGTGTTTTTTACACATGTATTGTTATTTTCATGACACTCCATCTTCCTGCAGTGCCTAGCGCCCCACCTCAGGCCGTCTCCATAACAAGGTCCCCTGACCACAATGACACGGTCTATGTGACCTGGGAGCCTCCACCCCACAAAGCTCACAACGGCATCATCCAGGGATACCAGGTAAGAATAAGATGGCTACCTACACCTTTACCTTATTGTATCTATGCCTGAAAAATCGAGCACCTAGCATTCTTGTATGCTCCACAATGTGTTTTATGACATCTTTGAGAGCATGCAAGAAATTCCAGGGTGAGTTTATTTTCTCTATATGCCTGACATTATGTTGTGTATTGAAAAAATCCAATTTTTCAATAACCTTGTACTGTGTTTACCATATTAAATTCACATTCACAATTTAATTACACATTGTATTGACAGGGGCCCTCTGCAACCCTGGTGTGCAAGCTTTTGTTCAAGTGCAAAATGACTGATTCAACTAAGCAGTCCTGATAGAAGACCATGATAAGATTAATCAAAGGTGTGGGCTGGAACAAAAGCCTGCTTTCCCTGACCAGAGTTTCATAGTGTCCCTGCTGTGGAAGCTGTTACCTGAGTGCACACACACACACACGTGCGCGCGCACACACACACACTCGCACACACACATGCAATCACACACAGTTCTCTGTAATGCTTCCTTGGTTCCCTCTTTGAGCTGTGTGTGTCCTGTCCAGTTGTGGTGTGTGCAGTTGGAGGAGCAGCAGTACTTGAACTGGACAGTGGACAGTGGGACCCACAGTCTGGAAATAAACCCTCTGTACCCAGACAAAGAGTACTGGGTCCAGGTGGCAGCAGTCAACGGAGCTGGCGTCGGGGTGCAGAGTGACCCCCATAGACTGGTCATCGGTCAGTGACAACACGCCACAGATATCTGTATGGTCAACCAAACACCACAGGGTTATGAAACCTTACATAAAACAAGACTACAATAAGTAGATTTGTGCCATTTGCAGTCCAGTTCATTGAAAGCATCAATGTGGGTTGGAAGGTTTGAAGATGAATGAAACAGATGTGTATAACACTATGTGTTAGTGTCAGTCGTGAAAAAACAACCCAATTGTCATACTTGAGTAAAAGTAAAGATATATTTATAGAAAATTACTCAAGTGAAAGTCACCCAGCAAAATACTACTTGAGTAAAAATCTAAAAGTATTTGGTTTTAAATATACTTAAGTATTAAATGGCAATGTAATTGATCAAATATACTTAAGTATCAAAAGTAAATGTATAAATCATTTCACAATTAAGTAAACCAGACAGCACGATTTTCTTGTTTTTAAACTTTCCGGATAACCAGGGGCACACTCCTCCACTAAGACATAATTTGCAAACAAAGCATTTGTGTTTACTGTTTAGTCCACCAGATCAGAGGTAGTAGGGAGGACCAGGGATGTTCTCTTGCAAAGTGCATGAATTGGACCGTTTTCCTATCCTGCTAATCATACGAAATGTAACGATTTATTTTTACTTAAGTACTTTATACGACTGGTTAGTGTTTATATAGATAAAGTAGGCACAATTCTGATATTTTGCCTAATTGTTGACAAAAGATCTGATCTGATTGGTTAAAATACCACTACATGTAAAACATATCATAATTAGACTGCTTGTCTAATGCCGTGAAAGTATTTGCCCCCTTTATGATTTTCTCTATTTTTGCAAATCTATGATTCCGAATGTTATCAGATCTTCAACCAAAACCTAATATTAGATAAAGGCAACCTTAAACACAATGTAACTCTAAATCAATCACACTTCTGTGAAATCAAACTGTCCACTTAGGAAGCAACACTGATTGACAATAAATTGCACATGTTGTTGTGCAAATGGAATAGACAACAGGTGGAAATTATAGGCAATTAGCAAGACACCCCCAATAAAGGAGTGGTTCTGCAGGTGGGGACCACAGACCACTTCTCAGTTCCTATGCTTACTGGCTGATGTTTTGGTCACTTTTGAATGCTGGCGGTGCTTTCACTCTAGTGGTAGCATGAGACTGAGTCTACAACCCACACAGGTGGCTCAGGTAGTGCAGTTCATCCAGGATGGCACATCAATGCGAGCTGTGGCAAGAAGGTTTGCTGTGTCTGTCAGCGTAGTGTCTAGAGCATGGAGGTGCTACCAGGAGACAGGCCAGTACATCAGGAGATGTGGAGGAGGCCGTAGGAGGGCAACAACCCAGGAGGGCAACAACCCTCCACCTTTGTGCAAGGAGGAGTAGGAGGAGCACTGCCAGAGCCCTGCAAAATGACCTCCAGCAGGCCACAAATGTGCATGTGTCTGCTCAAACTGTCAGAAACAGACTCCATGAGGGTGGTATGAGGGCCCGACGTCCAAATGTGGGGGGTTGTGCTTTCAGCCCAACACCGTGCAGGATGTTTTTCATTTGCCAGAGAACACCAAGATTGGCAAATTCGCCACTGGCGCCCTGTGCTCTTCACAGATGAAAGCAGTTTCACACTGAACACATGTGACAGTCTGGAGACGCCGTGGAGAACGTTCTGCTGACTGCAACATCCTCCAGCATGACCGGTTTGGCGGTGGGTCAGTCATGGTGTGGGGTGGCATTTCTTTGGGGGGCCGCACAGCCCTCCATGTGCTCGCCAGAGGTAGCCTGACTGCCATTAGGTACCGAGATGAGATCCTCAGACCCCTTGTGAGACCATATGCTTGTGTGGTTGGCCCTGGGTTCCTCTGCCACCTCATCAGGAGCATGCCCAGGCGTTGTAGGGAGGTCATACAGGCACGTGGAGGCCACACACACTACTGAGCCTCATTTTGACTTGTTTTAAGGACATTACATCAAAGTTGGATCAGCCTGTAGTGTGGTTTTCCACTTTAATTTTGAGTGTGACTCCAAATCCAGACCTCCATGGGTTGATAAATTTGATTTCCATTGATCATTTTTGTGTGATTTTTGTTGTCAGCACATTCAACTATGTAAAGAAAAAAGTATTTAATAAGAATATTTCATTCATTCAGATCTAGGATGTGTTATTTTAGTGTTCCCTTTGCTCAAAAAAAATAGTGTGTGTGTGTATGTATGTATGTATGTATGTATGTATGTATGTATGTATGTATGTATGTATATATACACACACACACACACACACACACTGCCATTCAAAAGTTTGGGGTCACTTAGAAATGTCCTTCTTTTTGAAAGAAAAGCACATTTTTTGTCCATTAAAATAAAATGTAATTGATCAGAAATATTGTAGACATTGTTAATGTTGTAAATGACTAGTGTAGCTGGAAACAGTAGATTTAAAAAAATATATATATATCTACATAGGTGTACAGAGGCCCATTATCAGCAACCATCACTCCTGTGTTCCAATGGCACGTTGTGTTAGCTAATCCAAGTTTATAATTTTAAAAGGCAAACTGATCATGAGAAAACCCTTTTGCAATTATGTTAGCACAGCTGAAAACTGTTATCCTGTTTAATGAAGCAATAAAACTAGCCTTCTTTAGACTAGTTGAGTATCTGGAGCATCAGAATTTGTGGGTTCGATTACGGGCTCAAAATGGCCAGAAACAAAGAACTTTCTTCTGAAACTCGTCAGTCTATTCTTGTTCTGAGAAATGAAAGCTATTCCAAGCGAGGAATTGCCAAGAAACTGAAGATCTCGTACAACGCTGTGTACTACTCCCTTCACAGAACAGTGCAAACTGGCTCTAACCAGAATAGAAAGAGGAGTGGGAAGCCCCGGTGCATAACTGAGCAAGAGGACAAGTACATTAGAGTGTCTAGTTTGAGAAACAGACGCCTCACAAATCCTCAACTGGCAGCTTCATTAAATAGTACCCGCAAAACACCAGTCTCAACTTTAACAGTGAAGAGGCGACTCCGGGATGCTGTCTGGGAAATTCCTCGGTCCAGTGTCTGTGTTCTTTTTCCCATCTTAATCTTTTATTTTTATTGGCCAGTCTGAGATACGGCTTTTTCTTTGCAAAAGAACATAGAGCCGGGGTCCTTCTTGGCTGTGATTGGCAATGCTGCAATAAGAAGAGGACCACTATCTGTTAACCTCAATGACCTTAAATTCAGATTCATCCGTTGGACTGCCAGATGGTGAAGTGTGATTCATTACTTTAGAGAATGCATTTACACTGCTCCCGAGTCCAATGGCAGCGAGCTTTACACGACTCCAGCCAATGCTTGGCATCGCACATGTGGATCTTAGGCTCGGCGGTCGCATTCTGTGAGTTTGTGTGGCCTACCACTTCGCTGCTTCCCTGTTGCTCCTAAATGTTTCCACTTCACAATAATAAATGATTCCACTTCACAATAATAGCACTGAAATGGCCAAATCCACTACTTTGGGTGGATTCGGGGTGTGTGTGTGTGCGCCCACATTGCCAATCATGTGTGTGATAGTGTTTCCCTCTTTCATATTCTCTGTCTCTGCCTTATTTTATTTCTGTCTGTCTCTTTTCCTCTCTCTGTGTTTTAATTATTTTATTTATGTCTTGTTTTTCTTTCCCTTCCCTCCCTCTTACAGACTCCCGGAGGTCCGGGGCCCCCCAGTCAGACAGCCCCAGTAGGGACCTGACTCTGGTCCTGGCTGTGCTGAGGAACCCTGTGTTCATCGGAAGCATTGGTGCCCTCCTGTGTTGCATCCTAATGGTGATGGCCTTCTGCCTGTACCGCCGCCACACACGACCCGGCAACCACCTGGGACGAGGCCACGGCAAGGCTAAAGGTCTGTCTGGGCTAGAAGTGGGGGCTAGCTTATATGTTGTATCTTTAGCATAAGCTTAGCAAGGTTATCTTAGCATGGATATGTCATGCTATGCTAGTCAACTCTGTTGTAATGGCTACGTAATCAGCGTTAGCTGCTAATCAGGTTTTAATGTTTGAGTGTTATTTGGCTAAAAAAAGAGAGGTTTTAGCTACAGTGGGGAGAACAAGTATTTGATACACTGCCGATTTTGCAGGTGTTCCTACTTACAAAGCATATAAAGCAAGTCTAATTTTTTATCATAGGTACACTTTAACTGTGAGAGCCGGAATCTAAAACAAAAATCCAGAAAATCACATTGCATGATTTTTAAGTAATTAATTTGCATTTTATTGCATGACATAAGTATTTGATCACCAGTAAGAATTCCGGCTCTCACAGACCTGTTAGTTTTTCTTTAAGAATCCCTCATGTTCTCCACTCATTACCTGTATTAACTGCACCTGTTTGAACTCGTTACCTGTATAAAGGACACCTGTCCACACACTCAATCAAACAGACTCCAACCTCTCCACAATGGCCAAGACCAGAGAGCTGTGTAAGGACATCAGGGATAAAATTGTAGACCTGCACAAGGCTGGGATGGGCTACAGGACAATAGGCAAGCAGCTTGGTGAGAAGGCAACAACTGTTGGCGCAATTATATGAAAATGGAATAAGTTCAAGATGACGGTCAATCACCCTCGGTCTGGGGCTCCATGCAAGATCTCACGTCGTGGGGCATCAATGATCATGAGGAAGGTGAGGGATCAGCCTAGAACTACACGGCAGGATCTGGTCAATGACCTGATGAGAGCTGGGACCACAGTCTCAAAGAAAACCGTTAGTAACACACTACGCCATCATGGATTAAAATCCTGCAGCGCACGCAGGTCCCCCTGCTCAAGCCAGCGCATGTCCGTATTTTCCAGCGACAGCCCCGAAGCCTGAAGGATCTGGAAAAGGTCTGTATGGAGGAGTGGGCCAAAATCCCTGCTGCAGTGTGTGCAAACCTGATCAAGAACTACAGGAAACTTATGATCTATGTAATTGCAAACAAAGGTTTCTGTACCAAATATTAAGTTCTGCTTTTCTGACGTATCAAATACTTATGTCATGCAATAAAATGCAAATGAATTACTTAAAAATCATACAATGTGATTTTCTGGATTTTTGTGTACCTATGATAAAAATTACAGACCTCTACATGCTTTGTAAGTAGGAAACACTGCTGATTTTGCAGGTTATCAAATACTTGTTTTCCCCACTGTATATGATGTATAACTAGAGGTTTTACACCACAAGGTTGTATAGTAGCAGGCATGCTTTTACTTACATAGGTTGGTTTTTACGTTTGACTTTCTCATCATTCAAAGTAAATTCTATGTGAGAATTTATATTAAGGACACTTTAGCATCTATATCGTTGTAGTGATGCTATAATGATCTGGAAGCATGTGCTTCTACATCTGCATTGCTTGCTGTTTGGGGATTTAGGCTGGGTTTCTGTATAGCACTTTGACACCAGCTGATGTGAAAAGGGCTTTATAAATACGATTGATAGTGTTGAATGACAGGATTACCATGAACATCTCTAATGTTCCTGTATAAGCTGTGATACCTCATTGTGAAATAAACCAAGTGACTGTTACTCTGGGTTTTGCAGGTTTGTACAGGTTGGCCAGTGAGGACCTAATCATCAAACACCGGTAGGTGGAAGACCGTGTCGCTCATTGAAAAATATTTCACTACTTTGTTCTGTAATGTGTATAATACGATCTGATCCACTGTATGTGCCTCCTAGTTTTGCCATTTTAACCATATGCAATACATGGGATTGACTGATTTACTGACTGATTGATTGATTGTCCTGCGTCTCTGCAGAATGGCGGCCCCAGACTCACCATGGATCTCGGGTGCGTGGAGTCCGGCCCAGAGTGGCGAGAAGTACCAGGGCATGTGGGCTCAGAGCCAGGAGAACCCCGGCTTCAGGAAGACCAGTGAGTTTTGCTCTACAGCTTGTCTAGAATCAGTTCATCCTACCACAGTTCTTAATGTAAGCATTATGAGTTGAATAAAAAGACTGGCCCTGGACCAGTTGATAATATAACTCGGTACTCAGTTAGTTTGCCCTGTGTGCTAAAAGAGTAGGCTTTTAACATATATTTTTTAGGTCTGAGGCTATTCATCTGCTACCTCTGCTATTCATTATGGAAGCTCAGTGAACCACCTCTGCTATCTAAACAATACACTTGATCCATTCTGCCTCAGAATTTCTCCAATCTTAGATCGATAACTCTAAAATAATTCCAGCCACACAAGTGTATGCACAGCATTTGAAATCCACACAAGTGGATGCACAGCATTTAAGATCATTGAGGATAACAGATAGTGGTCCTCTTCTTATTCCATAATTGCCAATCACAGCCAAGAAGGACCCTGGCTCCCTGGACTCTGCTGTCCCCATCGTGCCCGACAGCTGCGGTGTCTATGGGACGTTCTACGTGGACCTGACGGGAAACGGCCTCAAGACCTTCAACAGCCCCACCCGATGCCCCAAGAGGCCCCACTGCCACACCACCTCCTCCTCACACTCCTCCCAGCGCGGCACAGAGGCGGTGCGTACCGCTGTCAAGACCATGCTGGTCAAGGATGGACAGGCCCTGCCCCCAGCCCAGCCCAAGATGGGCGTGCTCAAGGAGTCATGGGAGAAGAATTACAAACGAGGTGATAGTCAATGCAGCCTTCTTAAATGGTTTTGATGTCCTTGCTATTGGTTAACATCAATCTGTAATTACTTTTGAATCACAGACTCTGTCTCCTCCCTCAGAGCTCCATGCAGAGAACAGCGCCCCCTTGGTGTCATCGAGGAGCCAGGCACTGGCTGTGAGGGGAGTGCCTTACAAACAGAGGCTCAGCCATCTCCCATCAGGTACTGTACTGTCATCTTACACCACTCATACCCTAAAGGCTTTTAATGCTCAGGGACAATTAGAACCAGTGTTTTCACTGAACCCCAGGTATGTACGTTTTTGTTTTATCCCAGCATTAGCAAACCTGATTAAACTAATCAAGGGCTTGGAAATTAGCTGCTTATCTTAAATCAGTTGTGTTAGTGCAGGGCTAGAACAAATATGTGCACCCCCGAAGGTTCCCCCAGGAATGGATGGTACAGAACCACTGTCCTTGACAGTGTTGTTGTATTGACCTTGGTTCCTGTGTGTATTCTTCCTCCAGGTGGGCGCTCCGAGTGCGTCAAGCCCCTGGCTTCGTCCCGCTTCCTGCACCACTCAGCCTCACTGCACTTGGTGGACATGCTCCCCACCCCACCCCCACTGCCCATGGAGGACACCACTGACACACACAGCCTCACCTCAGAGGAAGGGTGAGGAACACACACGCATGCATGTACACACAAACATAACCACACCTACACAGACACCCACGCAAACAGACCCACACAGACACACACACACATCCAAACAGAGACACACAGGCATTGGCAATACTCCCCAATCCTGCTCCCCCTCTCCCTGTGCCACTGTTCAAGACGTCCTGCCCCAGTCTCAAAACCAAGGCTACTTATGTTGACTAACACTTACCACACATGAGAGAATACTCATGAAACTGAGCTCAATAAATGTTACATCTTTCATTGGCTGTAGCATTATATTAATAACTCCCTGTAGTGTGTTGATGATTGGTGCTCTCAGAGAAATACTTCTGAACAATAACCAAGAATCAAAGGGTTCTTCCTTATGGACCTTGTATTTAGCCCCTTGAATCAATAAGACCAGTCATCTACACTATATCTGAGCACATATGAGCATCTATGAGCCGTGTGTTTCTCACGCTCTGCCACAGGGCTCCCATGTTTACTTCTTTTTAACCTCTTCCTGACACCAATCTATCACAGTTTCTCCCATTCCCCACTCTCTAATGAGCCACTGCGCTCCGCTTCCCTCCTTTTCCTCTGCCATTATAGTCAAACCGGATGGCCTGAACTGGTTTCATGTCTCCCGCTGGGGGAAATGATTGTACTTCCTCCCTGTTCTTAGCCTCGATGACAGGGCCTTGACACGGCTCATAGAACAGCAACCAACATGCGCCAATTTACATGACCATGAATGACATGTAACCACAGTTTTAACAAAGAAAATGTTTAAATTCGAGTTGTAGTACGACTATATTCTCTTTCAAGGAATAGTACTATTATCACAAAATAAATGGGAATTTATTGTAACTACAGATGTGACCAAAAGTTTGAGAATGACACAAATATTAATTTTCACAATGTCTGCTGCCTCAGTTTCTTTAGATATTTTTGTCAGATGTTACTATGGAATACTGAAGTATAATTACAAGCATTTCATAAGTGTCAAAGGCTTTTATTGACAATTACATGAAGTTGATTTGATGCAAAGAGTCAATATTTGCAGTGTTGACCCTTCTTTTTCAAGACCTCTGCAATCCGCCCTGGCATGCTGTCAATTAACTTCTGGGCCACATCCTGACTGATGGCAGCCCATTCTTTTATAATCAATGCTTGGAGTTTGTCAGAATTTGTAGGTTCTTGTTTGTCCACCCGCCTCTTGAGGATTGACCACAAGTTCTCAATGGGATTAAGGTCTGGGGAGTTTCCTGGCCATGGACCCAAAATGTCAATGTTTTGTTCCCAAAGCCACTCAGGTATCACTTTTGCCTTATGGCAAGGTGCTCCATCATGCTGAAAAGGGCATTGTTCGTCACCAAACTGTTCCTGGATGGTTGGGAGAAGTTGCTCTCGGAGGATGTGTTGGTACCATTCTTTATTGTTTGCTGCCCTTCTTGACACCAGGCCATCCTCCAAAAGTCTTCGCCTCACTGTCCGTGCAGATGCACTCACACCTGCCTGCTGCCATTCCTGAGCAAGCTCTGTACTGGTGGTGCCCTGATCCCACAGCTGAATCAACTTTAGGAGATGGTCCTGGCACTTGCTGAACTTTCTTGGGCGCCCTGAAGCCTTCTTCACAACAATTGAACCACTCTCCTTGAAGTTCTTGATGATCTGATAAATGGTTGATTTAGGTGCAATCTTACTGGCAGCAATATCCTTGCCTGTGAATCCCTTTTTGTGCAAAGCAATGATGACGGCACGTGTTTCCTTACAGGTAACCATGGTTGCCAGAGCAAGAACAATAATTCAATAATAAGAGGGACTTAATAAGAGGGAATTTGCAATCAATCTGATTACTCTTCATAACACTGGAGTATATGCAAATTGCCATCATACAAACTGACGCAGCAAACTTTGTGAAAATGTATATTTGTGTCATTCTCAACTTTTGGCCACGACTGTACAGTACATTTAGGCAACTAAGCACAAAGTATAAATACCTGCATGATTTTCTCATACACTAGGTTTTAATCTTTTGCTTATACCTAATATAAATAAATGCTAATATTTGGGCTTAAAGGCCCAATCTGTGATTTAGCCATTTTGTTCATTCATTTATGATTCACAAGTTGATTTATTGAAGAATATAACTTATAAATGTCTCATGAATTTAGTCTGAATTATTGGAAATTACCTTCTGAGCTTTTTGTCACACCTAGGTCCAGTAGGTCCACTAAACTGATGGTGGATGACGGGTCTCACCAGTCTGTGTGTGCTGCGTCCGGTCTCCGTGGCCCCCCATCCAACACTACGGGCTTCCCCTCCTACAGCCGCCTGTCCACTGCCTCTTACTGCCTGTCATTAGACGAGGAGCAGGACACGACAATGACCTCACAGGAAGTCACCCAGTACCTGGAGCTCAGCCCCAAGGCCGAGAGGCGCAGGTAGGTTTGCCATGGAAACCAAGGGGTGGCAAATAGAGGGTGAGAGGCTTACTGTCAGAGTCATTGAGGGGCTGTGCTTTGACACATTCTATTCTACTACATCGATTGATAAGGGCATTTAAAGACAACCAAAATTTTGGTCAGTAATATTCAATATTTGAATAGCCAGTCTCTTTATTAGTAAAATAGTGTTGGATATTACAATAATGTCTGTTATTTTAGTACAGTATTGCTTTACCGGAATCAGTAGTTTTTACTTCATTCACCTCTCATCTTACCTCACTTCTTGTTTCCAGCACAATGCCGGATAATCCTCCTTCCTCCTCCCTGTCCCGCCCTTTCTCCCCCACTCCCACTTTGGGCTACATCTGTGGGCTCCTCCCCTCCGACCAACTGGAGGACAGGTTGACTGACGACCAGGAGTCCCAGTCAATGGGCTCTCGACGGGCCCGGCTCCAGAGCACACCCTTGTCGCTCTGCAGTGAATGGGAGGGCTCGCTGTGGAACGGCTGGGGGTCGGTGTCAGAGGGCAACATGGCTAACAGTGCCCGCACCAGCTTCATCAGCTCGTCGGACGGCTCATTCATAAACGATGCCAACTTTGCCGGCGTGCTGGCCACTGTGGCCGCAGAGTCCATGAGTGGAGCCTCTTTCTCAGGCAAGACTACTAGAGAAAATGTACTCACACATTAATTATATTTCATACTTTAACAGGTTACTTGAGATTGAGCTGTCTTGTCACCAACTACCACTAGGTGGTGAACTCTTACCATACTGTACGATCCTAAAATGGTGCCTTGGAGTCAGATTTACAACAGATTCCTCTTTTACGTCTAGCCTCTATAGTTTGGTCATGATATACTTGTGTAAGAAGATTTTTTTGGTGGATGTCTCAGGCTACATCAGGGTTATGTTTATTCATTAATTGAACATTGTCTATATGACTTTGCAACTCATAAATGGAATTTTATTCCCCCGGGTAAAGGAATTGAAAAGCAATTGACCACACGATCAGGTGTCACCAGTTTTCCTTTGTGTAGCTTATCGGCATGCTCTGTTTCCACTGGGGATGTAGCCTAGACTAGAGTTAAGCAGTGGTCTTGTATTCTGGGAGGACTACATGTGGAAAATGTCAGTGCTTGTGTGGCCACTGAGACTGACCTTATGGGACAGATCGATGTGATTTAAGTGAGTGTATCTCACAGACACACACAGTGGAGTGTGTGTATGTGAGGTAGGGGGTAAACTCAGGATTCAGGGGTGGCAACTGCCGATTTACTTAGGAGCTCTCAGCAAATTGAAGGCGCTCGCGAGTAATCTTTCTCAGACTGTCATTTAATTAATCACTTTGTCCTTTCTCCAAATGTGCATACGGCCAACTTTACTCCATTTGCCCAATTGTTATTTTTAATACAGGAGTGTTGCCACAGTGAAAAAGTCCTGATTGTGCATTATACAAATTGGATTGCTAAGTGTGCGTGTATCACATTTCTGTTATCATATCTATTTTATCATGATGTCAGTTGCCATGTAATATCTCTCTGTATCATGGTATCAGTTAGCATATCTCACTTTATCCTGGTATCAGTTGTTATATCTCTCTTTATCGTGGTGTCATTTGTCATATCTCTGTATCATGGTATCAGTTGTCATATAGAGTACAGTCAAGTTTGGACACAACTATTCATTCAAGGTTTTTTCTTTATTTTTTACTATTTTCTACATTGTAGAATAATAAGACATCAAAACTATGAAATAACACATGGAATCATGTAGTAACCAAAAAAGTGTTAAACAAATATAAAATATAAAATTTATTTGAGATTTTTCAAAGTAGCCACCCTTTGCCATTACAACCTTGCAGACTCTTGGCATTCTCTCAACCAGCTTCATGAGGTAGTCACCTGGAATGCATTCAATTAACAGATATGCCTTGTTAAAAGTTATTTTGTGGAATTTCTTTCCTTCTTAATGTGTTTCAGCATATCAGTTGTGTTGTGACAAGGTAGGGGTGGTATACAGAAGATAGCCCTATTTGGTAAAAGACCAAGTCCATATTATGGCAAGAACTGCTCAAATAAGCAAAGAGAAACGATAGTCCATCATTACTTTAAGACATGAAGGTCAGTCAATAGTGAAAATGTCAAGAACTTTTAAAGTTTCTTCAAGTGCAGTCGCAAAAACCATCAAGCACCATCAAGCAGAAATTGCAGCCCAAATAAATGCTTCACACAGTTCAAGTAACGGACACATCTCAACATCTCAACATCAACTGTTCAGAGGAAACTGCGTGAATCAGGCCTTCATGGTCGAATTGCTGCAAAAAAACCTCTAAAGGACACCAATAAGAAGACACTTGTTTGGGCCAAGAAACACAAGACACATCTGTCCTAGATTTTTGGTTTCCAACCGCTGTGTCTTTGTGAGATACAGAGTAGATGAACGGATGATCTCCACATGTGTGGTTCCCATCGTGAAGCATGGAGGAGGAAGTGTGATGGTGTGGGGGTGCTTTGCTGGTGACACTGTCAGTGATTTATTTGGAGTTCAAGGCACACTTAACCAGCATGGCTACCACAGTATTCTGCAGCGATTCACCATCCCGTCTGGTTTGCGCTTAGTGGGGCTATCATTTGTTTTTCAACAGGACAATGACCCAAAACACACCTCCAGGCTGTGTAAGGGCTATTTGACCAAGAAGGAGAGTGATGGAGGGCTGCATCAGACGACCTGGCCTCCACAATCACCTGACCTCAACCCAAATGAGATGGTTTGGGATAAGTTGGACCACCGAGTAAAGGAAAAGCAGACAACAAGTTCTCATGATATGTGGGAACTCCTTCAAGATTGTTGGAAAAGCATTCCTCATGAAGCTGCTTGAGAGAATGCCAAGAGTGTGCGAAGCTGTCGTCGAGGCAAAGGGTGGCTACTTTGAAGAATCTCAAATATAACATTTAATTTGTTGAACACTTTTTTGATTACTACATGATTCCTTATGTGTTATTTCATAGTTTTGATGTCTTCACTATTTTTCTACAATGTAGAAAATAGTGAAAATAAAGAAACCCTGGAATGAGTAGGTGTGTCCAAACTATCAGTTGTCATATCTCTCTGTATCATGGTATCATATATATCTCTCCACATGGTGTCTGCTGGTGCGTCATGGTATCATGCATCTGTGTGTGTGTGATAACTCTAGTTTGGTTCTCCTCTCCAGACTTCTCTCCCCCGGCGTCGCCCCTCAGTGCCCTGTTCCCTCCGGCTCCAGATGAAGGAGCGGAGTGTTTCGGGGAGCTGGATCCCATGCCTGTTTGGGACTGGAGTACAACCTGGGTGGAGGAGATGGAGGCGCAGTACCGCGCCCAGTACACCTCCCAGGCAGATGCACCCCCCGCCTGCAACACCTGGGGGCATTGTCGTGCTGACCGTCACTGTGAGGACCGCCAAGCCACCGGAGGGGGTAGGGTTTGAGGACGAGGGGGTGGGTCAAGGACAACCTCACAGCGATGATTGGATTGATGATACGTTTTTTGTGAAGTCCATTTCAATGCCAAGACATGCATTTAATTTACTCATAGAAAATCAGGAGAAAAACGATGTAATTTTATGTTTCATTCATGAATTAGGAAGTGGCCTTTGTTTTCCTGTGAGTGGTTTACAACAAGTCATGAGTAGAAGATGTAATTGGGAATGAAATTAAGTTGACCATTCAACCTCTCCCATCCAGACCACTATTGGTTACCTGAACTATGTTTCCCACAATACCTCAGGGCAGTCTCTCCCATGAAAATAGAATTCCTAGAATAGGCATCTTCTATTTTTATGGATCCTCCTCCAATTTGTGTTCTCCATTTGTCCTAACCTGGGATGGTCAAGAGTTTAACCGCAGCCAGCCCCAAAAACAACTTTTAAAAAGTTTGGAGTGTTATGATTTTAGTGGCACTATTACTGTAATGTAGTGCATTTAGTTTCTTCCAGAATCTTCCATGGGCCATGATCCTGCTGGTTAAAACAGACTGAACTGAACGCACAATGATGGGAGTAGTCTGGTTTAACCAGGCTATGATCCTACCATATTCGAGTGTATTGAAAACAACCAGAGAGAATTTATACAGAATATTCACTGATCATTCATTTGCAATAGAATGTAAATCAACGCGACTGATTTTATTTAATGAACCATGAACACTGTGACTTTCCAACCCATTTTCTGCCTCTTCTTTTTATCATCCTTTGTTCACAAAAGACGGTCTAAAGTTATCATGTTTTTCATTATTAAATGTGCTTTTGTCTCTATTGACTTTATAATGAGAGCTAAATATTTAAGTTGTTACACTAGAATTTGGACGATGTAGTTGTGTTCTGTTTCAGATTTAGTTTAATTTCTCTTCCCTTTGACTTCATGCTAAACATTAAGGGCTGAGGCATGACGTCAGATGTGTGTGCATCACTCAACTTTTTCTCTCTCGCAATTCACCTTTTGATATTAATACATGACTACATGACAAACACACTCCCATGTCAGAAGTTAGGATTTGTCCCTATGTACTTGTGTACCTAAATGAAATATGTATACATTTAGCAATAAGTAGAATGTTTTTCTCATGATGTAAAGCTCTTCCTTCTGTAAGAATAGGTTCAGTAGGACTGGATAAATGTGTATTATTGGAGAGGAGGAATAATTATTCATTTGATATAAATGTTTATGCATGACTTAATAATACTATTTGAAGCATAACTAAGTGTCTTCTACTGTGGCCTTATTGAGAATAAAAACGTATACATTTCAGTCTGATAACTTATTTTTGGTAATTCATGTTTAATCCAGGAAGTCTTTCTCAAGTAGCAGTGGATATTAGCCTGTGTTTCATCCTTGCCTTTCTAAATTTGCCAGTTGTTTGGTAAGACAACCACAAGTTGGCTTAAGCAAAAACAGACCAGCCAACCAAGACAAATTAATTATATTTTGAGACTACCAATCGCATTCTGTGGATCAGGATGATCTCCCGCAAATATTTTGAAACCAACTCAAATTACATCCAGTTTAATCCTAATGTGACACTAAACCTTTAAATAAAATGTAATATTCAGTGGCATTTACAAAATATTCTGTCCTTGTAATGTAGAGGATGTACAACAGGAGGGTTATATAACCATTTAAAAAATATTATTAAAAGGAAAAGATCATCTTTGTCAATGTCTATCATTTTGGCCCCGCTGGTCTCAGATCACTGCTGATCGCTCTGTATTGCATCTCCTCATATTTGGTTAAATGTGTGTGTGTTTGTTACGCTTTGGTCAATAGCTTATTTGGCAAGGAAAGAGTTTGCTGCCTTAGTCTGTATTGAGTTGTTACTTAGTGTTAATCCCCATTTCCCACTACCACAAACAAATAAATGACATTACACAACAGTGTCTTCATCTTTCCTCGTATGTGTAGCCTACACATCCAGAGGGATTAGCCTTCATATCACAGTGCTCACTACCCCACGGCCATATGCTCAGCACAAAAAGCTACCAGTCCCCACTCCACCCACACACACACACACAAGCGTATGCACACACTTAATTCATGCACATTTGCACACACACACACACACACACACTCTTCCTCCCCCTACACACAAACACATGGTACCGCTGGGTTAGGCCTGTGCCAAAATGGCAGCTTTTTATAGCCTGTAGGTAATCCATTGGCCCGGACAGAGAACACAGAAACTGTGCCCCAATGTCTGCCGCAAAGCAGACCTGGGTTCAAATATAATGTGCAATCTTTTAAATACTTTGAGTGTTTGCTTTAGCCTGCCTCGAGTGTCAAATGTGCGAGATGTATACATTTGGGAGTATTCTTTTGATTCCATTCCGCCATGCTTGCTCAAACACAGCTGCAGTATTTGAAATTATTTAAAAAAAAATTCAACCCAGGTCTGCTTTGATGCTTGTTTTGTACTTTTTATCTCACGTTCTTTCTGTTTTTATTTCCATATCAATTTGTATGTCATAACTGCCATTTCACCAGAGGGATTAGGCATTTTTTGAGAGAAATTATATTATGCCATCTGTGTTTGGTCACTGCTTTCTCTAGAGAGTATAAATCCAATGCTTCCTCGTGTATTTGGACTTGGATGTCCAGTTAGATTTGACTGGATCGTTGGACAATAATATTCAGTGGCTCTGCTTGTACAGAATTTATGACAAGTCATTTTCTTACATCCCACCTCTCTGGGCAGAGAATGCTGCGTATTAACTGAATATAATTTCTGTGTGTGTTTTTGTGGGATTCCTTGCTTTCAAAGCACACCCACAACCATCTGGGCAGAGGGAAAATTGCAATTAAAAGTTGTACACTGAACTGTGACAAATGTATTTACAGTTGCATGTTAAAGTGACAATGATTTAACTAACTGGAAATCAATGTGGCACACGTGGGCAATCCATATCCACTCTGCATCTCTGTCAATACTATGGAACCAGCTCACCTCCATCACACAAACCCACATTCAGTTGAAGTCGGAAGTTTACCTACAGGTTAGCCAAATACATGTAAACTCAGTTTTTCACAATTTCTGACATTTAATCACAGTAACAATTCCCTTTCTTAGGTCAGTTAAGATCACCATTTTATTTTAAGAATGTGAAATGTCTGAATAATAGTAGAGAATTATTTATTTCAGCTTTTATTTCTTTCATCACATTCCCAGTGCATAAATTGTTTAACTTAGGTCAAACGTTTCAGGTAGCCTTCCACAAGCTTCCCACAATAAGTTGGGTGAATTTTGGCCCATGCCTCTTGACAGAGCTGGTGTAGGTTTGAGTCAGGTTTGTAGGCCTCCTTGCTCACACACGCTTTTTCAGTTCTGCACACACATTTTCAATGGGATTGAGGTCAGGGCTGTGTGATGCTGTGTGATGGCCACTCCAATACCTTGACTTTGTTATCCTTAAGCCATTTTGCCACAACTAATGCTTGGGATCATTATCCCATTTTCCCATGGGAAGACCCATTTGTGACCAAGCTTTAACTTTCTGACTGATGTCTTGATGTTGCTTCAATATATCCACATCATTTTCCTTCCGCATAATGCCATCTATTTTGTGAAGTGCACCAGTCCCTGCTGCAGCAAAGCTCCCCCACAACATGATGCTGCCAACCCCGTGCTTCACGGTTGGGACAGTGTTCTTCAGCTTGCAAGCCTCACCCTTTTTTCCTCCAAACATAATGATTGTCATTATGGCCAAACAGTTCTATTTTTGTATCATCAGACCAGAGAACAATTCTCCAAAAAGTACAATCTTTGTCCCCATGTGCAGTTGCAAACCGTATTCTGGCTTTAATATGGCGGTTTTGGAGCAGTGACTTCTTCCTGGCTGAGCAGCCTTTCAGGGTTATGTCGATATAGGACTCGTTTTACTGTGGATATAGATACTTTTGTACCTGTTTCCTCCAGCATCTTCACAAGGTCCTTTGCTGTTGTTCTGGGATTGATTTGCACTTTTCGCACCAAAGTACGTTAATCTCTAGGAGACAGAACACATCTCCTTCCTGAGCGGTATGACAGCTGCGTAGTCCCATGGTGTTTATACTTGCGTACTATTGTTTGTACAGATGAACGTGGTACCTTCAGACATGTGGAAATTGCTCCCAAGGATGAACCAGACTTGTGGAGGCCTACAATTTTTTTTTCTGAGGTCTTGGCTGATTTCTTTTGACTTTCCCATGATGTCAAGCAAAGAGGCACTGTGTTTGAAGGTAGGCCTTGACATACATCCACAGGTACACCGCCAATTGACTCAAATTATGTCAATTAGCCTATCAGAAGCTTCTAAAGCCATGACATAATTTTCGGGAATTTTCCAAGCTGTTTAAAGGGACAGTCAACTTAGTGTATGTTCACATCTGACCCACAGGAATTGTGATATAGTGAATTATAAGTGAAATAATTTGTCTCTAAACAATTGTTGGAAAAATTAATTGTGTTATGCACAAGTAGATGTCCTTACCGACTTGCCAGAACTATAGTTTGTAAACAAGAAATTTGTGGAGTGGTTGAAAAACAAGTTTTAATGACTCCAACCTAAGTGTATGTTATTTTCCAATTTCCGTCAACGTTTTTAATTTGACCTTCATTTAAGTAGGCAAGCCAGTTAAGAACAAATTCTTATTTTCAATCACAGCCTAGGAACAGTGGGTTAACTTCCTTGTTCAGGTGCAGAACGACAGATTTTTACCTTGTCAGCTTGGGGATTTGATCTTGCAGCCTTTCGGTTACTAGTCCAATGCGCTAATCACTAGGCTACCTGCTGCCCTCAACACTCAGTGCTGTGTGGTGGTGTCATATTGGGGGTGTTTGGTTGGCCCTGGTTGGTGGTGTTTCCTGTGCATTGTGTGATCAGAGTCTATGGTGAATTGGTTAGACCCCATGGGAGCCTGCCTTCTGTGACCCAGATCTGGTCTGGACCAGATTAAACAGAAGGGTCCCTCCAGCTTCCTCTCGTCTCTTCTCCTTTCTCTACTCTTCTCTTGAAACATACTAACCCAACCAACTAATGTTCAATCCCCAAAAGTTTACATTCATACATACATATTATTTTATTCTGCTCACATTTCCTCTTGACTGCATACGGCTTTATTTGCGACCCATTTTGCATACAGACGTCTGCCTAAAAGTCAAAAGCATCCATCTCTTCTCAGCCATGCAATTAACATGGAAATTGGAATGTGACATGTTGGATGGGACAGGGGTTTTAATGACCCACCCAATCCCCAACTCCTCATCCTTCCATCTTGCTCTTTCTTTCTCAGGCTATTCTCTCTTTCTCTAGTGGGCGTTTCTGGCTTGACGCTGGCCTAATGAATGAGCTGGATGATTAATGGCAACAGGGGAGAAATGGGGGGGGAAAGGGGCCTTCCAGGATGCCATAAAGGTGGGAGATAAGTGGGAGTGAGGTTTGAGGGCGAGTCCTAGAGGCTCTTCCCTGTCTACAGTGTGTTGAGAGGACCTGTGAGCTAGTCTGTCAGCGATAGCTCAGTATATTTGGTTCTCAAGAGTCGATTCAGCGTTTAGGGATACATAAAGGTAGAAGTGCTTTATATCAGTCGTACATCATTGTTTTGGGTAGTCTCTGTCGAGCTGAGCTATAATAGGTATATGAGTTGGTCTGAATATGTTAATTCGGAGACCTGTGTGTCTCCTGTCTTTGTCTGTGTTCCTTGTGACCTGACTTGCATAGTAGTGCATCCCAATTAACTACACAGAGAGCAGTCCCATTCCCACTCCCATTTGAATTACTCCTTGATCCAGCTCCTTGATCTGCAACATGCCTTGTTTTTCCAGGGCACAACAGTAGGCTACAGTACAGTACAAAGACAACACATCGTGCCCTTTTTCAGTTCACTGCTGGGGCACAATGAGAGTACTCCCAGGACACTATCTTTTGTGTGTATGTGTGTGTGTGTGTGTGTGGAACCTCAGGGTTGTGTGTGATGTCTCAGGTGGGCAGAGGAGAGGGTGCGTGTTATTTATTGCTCTGGGTTAATGCCCCTCACACTGGGAATTGCATTCTTCTCCATGCAGAACCAACCAGGTGGAATGTACTGTGAATAGTCAGAGGCCTCAGGAATAAAATAAAGAAAACATGACTTCAGCTAAGCTTTTACATTTTCATTTAACTTGGAATGAAGTGGTGGGTGGGGGTGGGGGGGGGGGGGGGGGTCGTACACAGTAAACTTATTTCTAGATATTCTTATGAAACATGACTTGTAAAGTCCAAAAAAGTTCCCAATTATTGTTCAACAAATGTATTTTATTGTATTATTACAAAACAACAAGACTACCAAAAAGGTAGTTGACAGAACAGATTATTTTGGTTCTTTTAACAGAATATGCAAGTCGTCGCACAATCGCAGCAACAGTCCTTCAAAAGTGATGGTTACAATCTTTTCACAACGTTGTCGGTCTGTCGGTTCACAACTAGCTTCCTCTGTAAAAAAATAAAATAAAATAAAACTTAGAAAATAATATTCTCATTGGACCACGGGGGATAGGGATCCAGAGAAGATAGGCAGAGTCGTCCTGAGTGGACGAGGACCCCTGCAGGTTCAGCTGTCCGGCCGGCTGCCTGACATGAACACACTTTGTGCTTCATATTTGTTGTTTCTCCACCACAACAAGGGTGCAATAGTCTTTATGCTTTCCGAACGGTATACAGTTCTACAAAATGACGTTGGCACATTCAAGACATTACCTTTTTATACATGTGTTTTTCCTTATAAATACAATATACTTTTTCTTTCCCTTTATCCAGAGTCCACGTAAAAAACAGCACAGCAATGGCTATTTGCAAATGAATATGGGCCGAGCCCGAGAGTCATAAATAATCATAATAATATAAAACAATTCATGAAAATCTGTTCTTATTCCATTGTTCTTCAGAAAGTGATCTTCATTTATTTCTGTTTGCTTTGATCGAAGAACGAAAATGGGAGGCATCAAAGGAACGACGAAGGTGTTTTGTTTTCTGCGAGTCTTCCGGTATCCACTTATCTCATTTCCTGCAACAGACAGACAGACGTGTCAAAATACGAATAAAAGGGGGAAAACGCAGAAATGATTATCTGCACATAACAGTAAGGAGCTCTCACAAAGCATGTCTCATAAATCAAAATGGCAGTCTACATCGCTAGTTTTGAATACAACAACATGTATTTATTTGTCAATTTATTTTCAAAACAGAACCCATAACCAGATTCAAAACTAAATGACAGGAGCTTAAAAACCCTAAGGAGGTGGCTTTTAAGCAGTCATGGAAAAAGTACCCAATTGTCATACTTGAGTGAAAGTAAAGATTCTTTAATATAAAAAAATTGTATTTGGTTTTAAATATAATTAAGTATCAAAAGTAAATGTAATTGCTAAAATATACTTAAGTATCAAAAGTAAAAGTATGTATAATTTCAAATTCCTTATATTAAGCAAACCAGACTGCACGATTATCTTGTTATTTTAATTTACAGATAGGCAGGTACACACTCAGACATCATTTACAAACGAAGCATGTGGGGTTTTGTGAGTCTGCCAGATCAGAGGCAGTAATTTGACCAGGATGTTCTCTTGATAAGTGTGTAAATTGGATCATTTTCCTGTCCCGTTAAGTGTAAAAAAAATAGTACTTTTGGGAGTCAGAGAAAATGTAGCACAAATGTTCTTTAAAATGTTGTAAAGTAAAAGCAAAAGTACAAAACCCCTATTCAGCTCTATCTCACTGTAACCCAAACGCTAGTCAACCGCCCTATGGGAGCAGCTCTGGTTCATCCTTCATGGATTACTTGACTCTGTAATCACCCGAGGGATTGGCCGTTAATCGAGGAAGTCAAGATCTGAGGGAGTCACACAAAACGTATCCCCCACTGGAGGGATAAAGAACAACTCCCTCCCCAATCACACAGATACCCCATTCAACCACTCTGTCCAAGTGGAAACATAAGGCTCAGCACAATGACAGAAAGAGGGGTAACCCACAACTGGCTCCCCAGTGAAACACACAGTCCCTCTATTGTAAGGCTTTCACTTTTATGTTCCTGGTGGAGCAAGAAGGGCAGTGGAGTTGAGGGGGGGGGGGGCATCCCGCTCACTAGGGAGCCTGCAGGGAGTGCATATAAGCAACCATCACGCAGAGAAGTGTTCCCTCAGTAGTGCACTATAGAGGGAGAGTGGGGTCTGGGGCTATCCTTGACATTATTATACACTGTGCAGGGGGTTTTGTATTGTGTGTGTGTGCATGAGTGGATATTTTAATGGAGAATGATTAAGTATTTGTGAGTATGTGCACATTTTCTTTATAGAGATACAATATATAGTATTTGTACTACACGCTTGACAAGGTTTGTCATTTTGCTCAGTTATCCCTCGTGTCAGCATTTCTATGTTAATGAATGATTATTTATGTATGACACTAGCACTGAACCATAGACAGTATAACCACCTCTCAGTTATGGACTGTTTTCTTCTGGCACCTATTTGGCTGGATCTGGTAATCCCCAGGAATTACAAAATTATTTTTACAATGTAAAAATTGTCAAGCGATCAAAGTTCATTCGAGTTGTCTTTTCCTTAATTCTCCTTGCCCCCACAAAAAATGTCAAATATATATTTTCAGCCTGGGCCTAATATTCTAAGAGTTAATTTGGGTTGGGCCGGCCTGGGTTTATGGTTTGTGCAACATAGTAACCTATGTTTGAGACCAACGCGGGGCCATGGCTGTGTGAGATGCGCATCAGTATCTCTCAGATAACTAGAATGAGATTAACTTTTTATGATCTCTCTGCTCTGATAGACATGAGCCTGCAACTCTCTTCTCTCCTGTGTTGCAGGGTAGCCTAGTGGTTAGAGCGTTGGACTAGTAACCGGAAGGTTGCAAGTTCAAGCCCCCGAGCTGACAAAGTACAAATCTGTCGTGCTGCCCCTGAACAGGCAGTTAACCCACTGTTCCTAGGCTGTCGTTGGAAATAAGAATTTGTTCTTAACTGATTATTTCCTAATAGAATCATAACCTCGTAAAGGGTCCTGGAGGAGCCTTTCGCCACCAGATAAATTGAAATAAATTTGCCAAAAGTATAGAATTACTGCTGTCTGTTCTGAAATAAATGAAATACTTCATAATAGCCTACTACACCATGAGAAGGCCTATAATTTAGCCACAGTGCATCAATTGCTTCTTTTAAAAAAGTAGCCTAGCTGTTGAATATAGCCCAATAACAAGGAATAGCCTACAGTCTGGAACGAGCGGCAAATCTGTCAGTAAAAAAAAAAACAGCGTCTTAACTAAGACACTAATCATGACATTACCCTAGGTGGCCTCTGCTGTAGTAGTATCTCTTCTCACCCCTCTATTAACCACTGAACTCCAGTAGACATTGTAGCTCCCAATAACTAGAACCAATCATGGCCCCCTTGTATTACCACTATTCCTACTAATGTAGTCTCTTCTTGCCCCCCTTCTTGATATGAATAGTTCAACTAAATGCAAGAGAGAAGAAAACAACTACAGATATTGTGGCTCCCAAGAACCAGAACCCTTGTCTCACCTCGTTGCGTTTCCTGCCTGAGCCGGGACCCCCTCGTGACCCCGTGGAGCCCCGCGACGAGGAGCTTCCTGTAGTGGAGCAGTTACTGGACATCTGACACCCCCGCCCCGCCAGGTAGCTGGGCTTGCTGTACGGGATCAGGTCCTCATCTGTGGAGGAGATGGGATTGGAGGAGAGGGGAGAATTAGGGTCAGGGATTTCCGTATTGGGAATGGAGAGTGAGACAAATGGCTATTCTACTGATGAAAGAGGGTCTTGAAGGAAAGAGGAAGTGATAAGAGTTTTAATGGATGGATTTGTGAAATTAAATGTATTCATATGTTATTGTGTGTGTGTGAGAACGGGTTTATGAGCATAATTGATTTATGTTTTATTATTTGTGTGAATTTGTATTTTCTGGGTGAAATAGTGACTGTTTGGGAGTCAGTGCTAATAGGCAACTGCAAAGGCTCTGGCTGTGCTTGTGTGTGTGTAGTGAATATGAGACTGTGAATATGAGACTGAGACTTGTGTGTGAGTTTGCACACCACACTTCAGTATCTGCACCACTCACCATCTCGGCGTCTCTGTCCTGATCCCTTCCTGTAGGGGTTGCTCCTTTCTCCCTCTCTGTCCAGGGATGCTTGGCCACAGTCTACAGCCCTTGCTGGGCACCGCACTGCTCCATTCTCTGGAGGTGGCTCTGGTGGAGGAGGGAGGTCTTGAGGAGAAGACACATGGACAACAGGTAAGGGTTGGACTGCACTAGAAGACCAGTAAATATATAAACATATAGGCAATAATGTAGGCTTTGCGCACACAGAGACATGCTCATGCCCAACATATATTCAATGATTTGTTTGTTCACTCACACACACACACACGCACATGTGTGTGTGTTTGCGTCTGTGCGTGCGTGTGTGTGAACAAACAAATCAAGGAATATATGCTCACACACACACTCACCTCCTTGGTTAAGCACCTCTCTTCTGTAAGCTCCGCTTTTGGAAGTCTTCTTTTTCACTCGAGACTTCAGGCCGGGGGGAGTGTGTGTGTTGTCATCTGGGGAGGGCTGAGCTCTCACTGTAGGTCAGCCAGAAAGACAGAAAACATTACTAGAAGGTAATTGGACATTGGTCCTTTGAAGCACTATACATGGATAAATAACAACATTGCAATGCCTTATGTAATTTCAGCTGATTGTTTAGGTGTTACGAATAACATGAATTACATACTGGATATAAATGTAATACATTTTCTGTGTGTGTACATGCATGTGCGTGCCCTTCTGACTTGAATGTATGTGTTTATGCACATCTGTATGTGGTGCATTCACTCGTGTGTGTTTGCACAGAGCGGTAAGCGTCACTGACCAGGTGTGCTGGAGCTGACATTGTCGGCACTCAGTGCTGCCCCCTGGCTGAGGTCACGGCGGTGGGCCAAGCCGTTGCGGAGCGGTGTGCCCACCTCGGAGCCCTCACCGTGTTGCTGGGCTGAGAGGTTGGGGTTTGACTGCGTGAGGGGCGGGCTGGGCGCCCGGGGCACTGGGACAGGATCGCAAGGTAACCTACTGTATAACGGCAAAGAAAGAGTGGGGGGTTAGCAATAGCAATGACATACTTCTGTTATTTTACTACGATGATATGTTATACAATTGAATTATTGTTTTGTTTATTTGAGTGGGGATTTTACTGCTCATATCATGAGCATTGTGTTATCTGCTGTTAATGACATTGGGCAATTACCATACCAAAGCAATGATTATACCTATGTTATTACCATCTTATTAATGTGAACAGGAGATATTCACTGCCATCCCCATTAGTATCAGTCGAGGCTGCTGAGTGGAGGACGGCAAATGGAATGGCATCAAACCTTGTGTTTGTACATAAATGATGTGACTTTTAGAATTTGACTGTTTTGTCATGTCATACCATGCTAGCTGCTGCCCATCAAGGTGGTGAAGGCGTGCTGTGTTGTGGGGTGGATGGCGACTCTCCTCTCTGGGCGACGGCGTGAGGGTGGCAGTGGACTGGTGACTATAGGAGGTGGCGGGGGACGAGGCGTCACCCCTGAGGGGAGGGGCGGGACCTGCCTCGCAGCCCTCGATCAGATAGGTTCTTTCCGGAAGGGGTGGGCACCACTCTTCCTCATCAGACCTGCGATTAAATGTAATTATTCCATAGGTACACTTTAGACAGAGGAGGATGACGTGGACCTTAGAGAAAATGATTAATGGTCAGTTTTGACATTTTCCTTATTAATGGTCAGGATTGGGTAGGATAAACTGTTCTTAGATCTGTGTCTGAGGGTAATTTCAATCTGGACCATTATAAAACAGTCACCACTACGTCACTGCTTGTGCAGTTGGTGCTATGGAGCAGTAGATCGATCATAACACATTCACGATGGTGGCTCCAATAAGATCCTATTCAATTATTCATTATTCTAATTCCTAATTCTATGGGTGGCCCTCCCTCTCTAATGCCTACAGTATTTGTCTGTACCGTATTGATTTCCACTGCTCTACAGCATTATTAGACAGTCTTCCCTGTGGGCAACACTATACCTGTTACAGGTCTGCTGAGGGCCATGTCTGAACAAGAGACTTCACCTGGGTGAAAAAAATCAAATTCCATGTCCTTCTATGCCCAAGGCATTTCCATCAAACTGAACTGGCTTCTTCACAACATGGGAAATGTTTTTCAGCTATGTTTTTCATACGTGTGCATGGAATCAGTTTTTATACATTTGTGTTTGGTAGAGAAGTATGTGTGTGCGCGTGTGTGAGTGCCAAGTGCGTTCATGTGTGTGTACATCATGGAGGAAATGGCCGAGGCCAGGGAGTAAGCCAGTTAATGTCATAATACCAGGCCAACGTTCCTCTCAGCTAGCCACAGGGGCTAACTCATAGGTTAACACTGTTATCGTGGGTTCATCACCAATCTCTGCTAACTGCTAACGGCTAACCGCAGGGAGGGCGGTGCATGAGAAGGCTGCTGAATGATTACTTTGTTCTGGTGACCAGGAGAAAAGAACATGAGAAGGTGAACGGGCTAACGTAGGCTAATGTCATTAGCTAACGGGGTCAATGTGTAAGAGGGTTGGGACTTGGGAATGGTGGCTAATTTTCCCACTGCCTGCGAGCTTCTTGGATAGCGCTAATGTAATCTAGCTGTCAGAAATGCTTAGAGGTAGAAGTTTCTAAGCCTCATGGCTGCTTTAGTTGAGCTGCTAGCCTATTCTAGAGGAGTGAGTGGCATTTAGGAGCGATAAGTGAATGGTTCCCTTTGCCAAAATGTTATGAATACTGACTTGCTGGCCTTGACAATACTGTGTTATATGAAGTGTGTGCGTGCATGCATGTGTGACTATGTGTGTAGGCGAATGCGTGTGTATCCATTTTGCAGTGTGACAGTAATGTGGTCCAGCGGGGACCTGGAATAAAAGGTGCATTGAGGTCCAGAGCTAGCAACGGGTTAACAAAGAGAGACCAAAGAAGAGACTGTCCTGTCAGACAGAAAGGCAACATAAGGCTAACGTCATTAACCTCCACACAAAGCCCTGGCCCACCACTATGTGTCAGTGGGGCCTGAGAGTACAAGGACATGGGCCAAGAGAAACACAGTGTGAGAGAGTCAAAGGTCCATAGGACAGTATACAGACCTATTAAAGATTGTCCACCGAGGTTACATGAGAGAGCTACCATACCTCAATCAGTCTGCAAGAAGATGGTGTAACTGATGTGTGTGTTTAGTTGGTGTGTGTTATGCCAGACATCGTAAGAGTGTGTGTGTGCACGTGTTCACGCTTATGTGTATTCATGTGTGTCTGTGTGCTTACCCTAGCTCCATGTCCTCATGGTCATCCATGGGCATATCCTCTACCACACACTGCTCCAGCTCCCCAGATGAGGGGGGTGGGGGGAGGGCTTCAGTCCATTTTAGAGAGGGGGTCTTCACCGCCTTCCCCATGGACTTCTGCTTGGGTTTACCTACACATAGACACACAAAGAGCTGGTTTAGTGCTGTTCAATACTGTTCCTAAATTCATTTTAATATTCTTGAAAAGGGTATATGTCACAAACCGCAAAATGGAAACATAACTGGAGATCCCTTGTAATTTTTGGAGACATGAATCAGTGTTACACAGTAGGTTAACTACCGCTACGTCTCTTGTTGCTAGATAGTAGGTACCATAATACGGTTTCATGGCTCCAAAAATGTCAAGGTGCTTCCAGTTATTATGTTTACATTTTGTGAATGTTGCTTTGGGGTCTTGGTGCCCCACCGTGAACCATTTACCAATGGAAACACAGTCTTAAACACTGTCTTACCGCAGTCCGTCCTGCAGCGCTCGGGCTGGGCGTACTGGGAAGAGGGTCCGGCGGGCTGGGTGATCCAGTGGCTGCCATCTTGCTCTGTGGGGCTGTGAGAGCCCTGGAGCGTCTGGTTGGTGAAGGGCATGATGGGAGTGCTGGCGTAGGGCGTGGTGGAGGAGTAGGGGCTGTTGAAGCTACGCAGGTCCTCGGCGTTGGGGTCGATGGTGCTGTAGATAGGACCTTCATTGGAGCTGCCCGTGCTGTACTTCTCTGTCTGGTTCAAGTAGTTAGAGATGCCCGCTTCTGGTGGTGCGAGGGGTCAGAAGAAGTGAGAAGTCAGATTCAGGTGACAGGTGACTGACTTATGGTAATGAGAATTAATTTGTTATTCTACTGCAGAGTTAGTATTGTTATGTGAGTTAAGCGATTCTTGTATTACCCAAAACAGTTACCATGACATACAATTTTTTCGGGACGAATTCAGACACCTTGACTTTTTCCACATTTTGTTATGTTACAGCCTTATTCTAAAATGGATTCAAATGTGTTTTTCCCCTCATCAATCTACACACAATACAAAGCAAAGCAAAAGCTGGTTTTGAGAAATAAAAAACTTAAATATCACATTTACATAAGAATTCATACCCTTTACTCAGTACTTTGTTGAAGCACCTTTGGCAATGATTACAGCCTTGACTCTTCTTGAGTATGATGCTATAAGCTTGGCACACCTGTATTTGGGGAGTTTCTCCAATTCTTCTCTGCATATCCTCTTAAATTCTGTCAGGTTGGATGGGGAGCATCGCTGCAAGGCTATTTTCATGTCTCTCCAGAGATGTTCGATCGGGTTCAAGTCCGGGCTCTGACATGGGCCACTGAAGGACAATCAGAAACTTGGCCCAAAGCCACTCCTGCATTGTCTTGGCTGTGTGCTTAGGGTTGGCGCCCTGTTGGAAGGTGAACCGTCACCCCAGTCTGAGGTGCTGAGCGCTCTGGAGCAAGTTTTCAACAAGGATTTCCTAAGTACTTCGCTCCATTCATCTTTCCCTCAATCCTGACTAGTCTCCCAGTCCCTGCCGCTGAAAAACTCCCCCACAGTATGATGCTGCCACCACCATGCTTCACCCCAGAATGCTCAGTTTGGCCGTGTGTCCAGCTCTAGGGAGAGTCTTGGTGGTTCCAAACTTCTTCCATTTAAGAACGATGGAGGCCACTGTGTTCTTGGGGACCTTCAACGCTGAACAAAAAAAAATGCTACTCTTCCCCAGATCTGTGCCTCGACACAATCCTGTCTCGGAGCTCTACGGACAATTCCTTTTACCTCATGGCTTGGTTTTTGCCCCGACAGGTGTGTGCCTTTTCTAAATCATGTTCAATCAATAGAATTGACCACGAGTGGAATCCAATCAAGTTGTAGAGGATACAATTATTGAATCCATGTTAGAATAAGGCTGTAACATAACAAAATGTGGAAAAATATAAAAGTACAACAATTCAACCTGTTTGGTTTGCAGAAGATATTCAGACCTGCCAACCCTGTCCAGCATTTTAGAGTACCAGACGCACGCGGGAAATTGAAAAATCAACTCACGTAGCACGTGTAGCATGCTCGTTTGTTTGGAATACTTTCTTTCTTGACAGCATTCCATTTACACATATGGCAAAAGTCACTAACAATATATTTTACTAGGCAAGTCACTTAAGAACAAATTCTTATTTACATTGACCTACCAGGGAACAGTAGGTTAACTGCCTTGTTTAGGGGCAGAATGACAGATTTTTACCTTGTCAGCTCTGGCTGTCAATCCAGCAACCTTTCGGTTACTGGCCCAACACTCTAATCACTAGGCTACCTGCCACCCCATCTAATTTGAACGAACACACAAAGGGCCTTTATTCTTCTTTTTTATTTTATTAAAAAAAAACAATAATAAGTTATTTATTTAGGTTACAAAACGTACAAACATGTTTTTTTTAACTGATAAGAATAACAAATGTTTGAAGCAGTGCATCAGTGTCAAATAAACACGTTATCCATAATAAAAACAAAAAAGCTATGATAGGAAACAGTGGGTGAGAACAAATCTTCTGGAGACCTTCAAATGTTCAGGAAATCATTTCCTAGACAGCTTTGCCAGGTAGCTAGCAGATGTAGCCTTACGCAGCAGGGCATCAGGGTACACTTCTCTGTGGCAAACTGTTCCTCTGGCAATCATTGAAACCTTCTTGGTAAAGAGGGCACTCAGCATGTCTGTACTGAGGGAGGCTGTACTGGGTTTTGTTCTTGGAAACAAGACTGAATATTCGTTCGCAGTCTGCATTGCTGTGGAATATGACCAATATTCCCAGCATCACAGCCAAAAGGTTGCCCCCCCCCCTTTTCATTGTGCTCATTTCTATTCAGGTCTGATTCTTGCGCACGTTGACCAGACTCTGCTCGAAGGTTGTTGACTGATAGAGTCTAAACTCATCTTCCAACAGATGAACAGCGGCTCCCTCAGGAATAATGCAGGGAAAGCGTGCCATGACAAAGTTGAGGGATGAGAACTTGGCAGTCTGCCTGTTGGCAATGTCAGCGACCACTGCATGCTGGAGGAGCACATCTCCAAATGGAAATTTCAGCAACATGTAGTCTACTGTTGAAGAAAATATGTTTCTGACATCTGTATAGGTCTTCAGATCCAGCTTGCCTTGGCTTCCTATGTAGTTGCGGGTGTCCTGGCTAATGGACAGCTCCTCGTCAGGAAGCTGGTTTTGTCTCGCCAGGTAGAGTGTAGGCTTGACACCACTACTCGTTTCTGCCATCATGGTAGTGACAGTGTCTGGCTTGCAGTAGGACATTAGTTTCTGCAGTTGCATCTCTAAAGTTGACAGTAAAATGTGAATGCACGGCGCCTCTCGTTGTAGAATCAGATTTCCGACATCAAAAATCGGTATGGCTTGGTCATGTAGTGTATTTTTTTTATTTTTGAGGTTCTTTGGACCCATTTTAAACTAGATAGATAACTATGAGGTTCAGAGATATATTTGTGTATACTCTGTAAAAAGTATGCATAGATTTTTGATACCGGATCTGTGAGACATTTTAGGACTTTCTCAATTTTTGTAAGATCTTTTGGCCCTTCTTTTTCCTTATTTTCTGTCTTTTGTTTTGCCCCTTTGTCCCCGATATCCCTTTGCTTGAACAGATACTGAGTCAAGTCGAAGGTTTTGTCAGTAGGTCCACATTTGATGGAGGATGGCGTGACTTTGCTTCAAGAGGAGCCAGGTGAGGGCTTATCTATAATATTTTTCTTAGCACATGCCCCCAAGTTTAGTCCTCTATAGTAGAGGAACGCTTGTCGCCTCTCAAACAGGCCCAATCACTTGGACCACCTCACAAGTATTGGCTTTTTAGACACGGTTCCTAATCAACACCAAAAGCAAAATAATTTTGAAAAACATAAAAACAAAATGCCAAGATGTTTATATTTATTTTGATTGTACTTTTGTAATGCTTTTTGTGACGTGGATCATAATTACAGTTACAGTTAGGGGTGAAACGGTCCATGTATTCGTATTGAACAGTTCGGTACCAGGGTCCACGGTGCACGGTTCGGTACTACTGCGAACCGAACAATACATGAATCATATATTATAGCTAGGAAAATATATGTATATATATTTCATTGTAAAAATTATATTATTGCATAAACCAATGACGTATAAATTAGCGTGGGAAAAATATCCACATAGTAATAAAGTTGTTGATAGGTGACTGCAGCTCATTAGTTATTTCACTCCAGCGAGAACAGAGCTGAGAGACCGTCGTAGCAGCAATTATCTTATGAAGGAATTAGCAGTTAGCTAAATGCAAAGGAGCAACATGGCAAGCATTGGCGAGCCAGAACTAGAAGACGCCCCAGTATCATCCAGGTCTGCCGTCTGGGAACATTTCAGTTTCCCTGTAAACTATAACGGGGATTACCAACGAGTGGTGGATAAAACTTCTACAACATCTAGGCTCTGTTCAATACCGATAGCCTGTTAGAGTGGTGGATATAACATCTACATGTAGGCTCTGTTCATTACCGATAGCCTGTTAGAGTGGTGGATATAACATCTACATTTAGGCTCTGTTCATTACCGATAGCCTGTTAGAGTGGTGGATATAACATCTACAACATGTAGGCTCTGTTCATTACCGATAGCCTGTTAGAGTGGTGGATATAACATTTGGCCCAGACATTAATGCCTGTCTTATATAAACAAACAAAAAACTACTTGAGAGAAAGTTGTCAGGAATGAGGTCTGTTGCTCTAACAACAGACAGTTGGACGTCTAGAGCTACCATACTGTAACCGCTCATTTCATTACGGCAGAGTGGGAGATAAAAAGCCATCTCCTTTAAACACGTCCCCTTGAGAGTCACGTAGTTGCCCTGTGGAAGTTGGAGGGGGATAACGTAACGATTCCTGTGACCACGGACAACGTTAGAAATATTGTAAATGCTGTTGCACTAACTGGATTGGGGCCACAGATAGGATGCTTTTCTCACGTTATTCATCTAGCATCTCAAAAAGCAATGTCAGTGAATCCAATCTCTTGCCTCCTAGCGAAGATCAGGACGTGGTATCCCTCTTTCATAAAAGCACAACTGCTGCACGTGTTTAAGACAAATCAGGAGATGCTTGAGCTGCCATACCACACATTAATCCAAGATGTCCCTACTAGATGGAATTCAAGCCATGACATGGTTGAGAGACACCTTGAGCAGAAAGTTACTATGTATTCTACACTGACTGATCAAGCTGTGAGGAAGAATGTGAAAGATATTGTGACTGTCTGAAAATAACATAAGACTAGCAGAGGAAGTTATCAAAGTGTGCAAACCTCTCAAAACAGTCACAACACTGATATGCACTGAAAGCATTCCATCAGTTTCCATGGTCCTGCCTATGAAAACAATGATCCTGAAATCAATGGTGGCATCTGATGAAGATGAACCCGCAGTAAGGGATGTAAAGACTGCTATCAGAGTTAACCTGGAGCCTAGACATGCTGACCCTGGTGTCCAAGACTTCTTACACAAGAGCCCCGCTTTGGACCCCCGGTTCAAGTCCCTGCTGCACCTGGATGCTGCTGCTCGTCTGAGAGTCTACAATGAACTCACAGCAGAGATTGTGACCAATACACAACAGGTATTGTATTTATTTTGTTCATGTGACATTTATTATTTTATTAATTAGTGATTTAACAATTCATTATAAGGTAATAATTGTAATTGTCATAATAGTGTCTGATATATATTTCTAACAACAAATCATATTTTTAAAGCCACTTCAGAGATAGTATTTTCATCTAATTTAATTCTGCAGGGTCAAGCCACAGATACCACAGGAGCCAACCCCTCTCCAGAGATGGCAGGTGACAGGGGTTCTCCTCCAGAAAAGAAGTCTGCCATGACTGAGCTTTTTGGAGAGTTGTTCACAACCCAGGAGCAGGGAACCAAGTCAAAGGTCAAGGTCATAGAGGAGGAGGTGACCTCATACAGGGAAGTGGACTGTAGTCCCCTGGATGCTGATCCACTTACATGGTGGAAGACCAAAGAGTTAATATACCCTCATGTTGCCATGTTAGCAAGGCGCTACCTGGCTCGGCCTGGGACCTCTGTCCCTAGCAAGAGGGTATTCTTTCTTGCACTAGCAAATGCGAGTGAACTGCTGTTAGATACTCAGTGGATTTATTTTTTATTAAAATGTAAAAACAAAAAACAAAAAATCAGACCCTATTAATTTCTGCATACTTTTAACCCGGAACTCGTACCTGCGTACATGGACAGAGAATTGCGTAGTTGGTACGCAAATTGCGTGCATGTTGGCAGCCCCGTAGTATACCATTCATGTTTATACAAAACAAAATGGCCCTCGTGAGCAGAATCATGCCGTGTCTCATACCATTGTAGTATCTCTCTGCCGTGTCATGTTTGGAGGTGCAACATTTGACAGCCTCCTTGCCACTGTGGACCAGGTTGGTGGTGGGCCAAGAGTCTGCCAGCCATGGGTAGTTGCCCATGTTGCCACCCAGCATGCCAGGCCTAAAACACAATTAATCAAATCCATTTTTATTTGTCACATGCGCCGAATACAACAGGTGTAGTAGACCTTACAGTGAAACGCTTACAATGCAGTTTTAAGAAAAATACCTACAAGAAATAAGAAATAAAGGTACCAAATAATTAAAGAGCAGCAGTAAAATAACAATAGCGGGGCTATATACAGGGGGTACCGGTACAGAGTCAATGTGCGGGGCCACCAGTTAGACAAGGTAATTGAGGTAATATGTACATGTAGGTAGTCACACACTATGATCATATCTGATGTCAATCCACAACTTTGTTCTCACCACATTACAAAAAAAGGACTAATATAAGAATGTGAAAATCAACTTGAAATTACATAAACAGGGATCCTTACCTTCCACTAAGTCCAGATGTCTCTCCATGTGGAAAGCCAACTGCAGAAAAAATGTAATGTGTGAATGGCAAGGTAAAATACAGTAAGGTTGCCACAGTGCAGTATGGTATAGTTCGCTGTAATATATTGGCAACCCTAAAGCAGGAATCAGCATTTGAAAAAAATAAAGCGCATTCATATTCTGTTTCAGTAAAAATCTGAGAGATGGGGCTGGAGAAATGTAACCACTCAAATTTATAGACAAAGCTATGGATGCAAGGACTGACCATCCATGATATCAAAATTATAGTTCTAACCATGTTTTCAGGCTGTATAGTGTTTGTTTACATTTGCTTTGTTCCAAACATTTGAGTAAAGCAACCTTATATTTTGGGTTCTGATGAGGTATGACAGTTGACTTATATTTTGGGTTCTGATGAGGTATGACAGTTGACTTATATTTTGGGTTCTGATGAGGTATGACAGTTGACTTATATTTTGGGTTCTGATGAGGTATGACAGTTGACTTATATTTTGGGTTCTGATGAGGTATGACAGTTGACTTATATTTTGGGTTCTGATGAGGTATGACAGTTGACTTATATTTTGGGTTCTGATGAGGTATGACAGTTGACTTATATTTTGGGTTCTGATGAGGTATGACAGTTGACTTATATTTTGGGTTCTGATGAGGTATGACAGTTGACTTATATTTTGGGTTCTGATGAGGTATGACAGTTGACTTATATTTTGGGTTCTGATGAGGTATGACAGTTGACTTATATTTTGGGTTCTGATGAGGTATGACAGTTGACTTATATTTTGGGTTCTGATGAGGTATGACAGTTGACTTATATTTTGGGTTCTGATGAGGTATGACAGTTGAACAAAGCTCGCGAGGCATTTACTGTATATGTTATATTCTTCAAGAATCAATGGGTACATATCATTAAGTTATAAGCCCGAAAATGGATGTAGCAACTGCATCTAATGCATCTAAAGACTATTTTGGTGTTCACACAAGGATTTGTTTTATTTACAAATGCACAACAAGTAAAACATCTAAACTGAAATGTAGAAGAAAAAAAGTATTACGAATTCAGAAGAATTCAAATGAATTTGGTTGGAGGCAGGTGATTCTCGTCACTTTGGGTAAGTTTCAGGTGCCTACAGGGTAAAAATAGTCATTCAACCAGTTTTGAAAAGAGAAAACAGAAGTTTCTACTCCATTGCACTCCATTGTAAAGTGCAAGTTTGCCAATATATTAGAATGCAATATGTAAATATTTTGTTAGGTAACTTTAAGGTATAATAGTAGCCTTTTGTAAAGTGCAGTGGAATAGTTGATATGGTAAGGTGGGTTACAACATACTTCTTTGATATTGTGGTAAAGTAACATTTAGTGGTGTGTAAAGATTGCATCATATAAAGTGTAAAGTACCAGCAGGCGTGTAGTTGAACGATGCAGTGTAGTGACTAAGCTCCTTCCTCTTCTTGCGGCGGCAGTAGATCCACACGCTGAAACCCATGAGGATGACCCAGCAGGCCCCGCCGATCCCAGCGATGAATGCCGGCTGCTTCACCACATCAGTAATCTGCTCGGCCAGGCTCACACTGCTCTCATCACCCTCCGCGCCCCCCCCGGTACCGGGCACTGACGGTGCCTCCACTGGCAGCTCTGAAGGAGAGCGGCAAGTAGTTAGTGGAGGGATATTTAACTTTTACCTGTTAAGTATTATAACCAACCTCGAATCCCTTAGCCAAATAGGTGAAAAATCTGCCGATATGCCCTTGAGCAAGGAACTTAATCCTAATTGCTCCTGTAAATCGCTCTAGATAAGAGCGTCTGCTAAATGACCAAACATTTAAATGTAATTAAAAAAATGCTTAGCAATAATTTCAGTAATTTTAGCTACCCCCACTATCTCCTTGATATCGCAGAACTGAAATGTCTAATTCTGCTAGCTTGTGGTTCTGGGGGAACTCACTGATGAGGACGGACACAGGCTGGCTGTGGATGCCCACTCTGGCGCTGGTCACTGCTGCCACCTCCACCTGGTACAGGATGCCTGGCAGCAGTCCCTTGAGTACGGTGGAGAGGACAGTGCCATCCACGGTGGTGTTGATGTGGTAGCGGGTCTGGGTGTCATTGCCCACACACCACACCTGTTGATGGTTGGAGGACGATGAGTTGGTGTGAGATGGAAGAGGTCAAATTTGCAGTGTCCAAATTAGGACGCAGGTTAGCGTTTTTTTCCGTCATGAATCTTGTTCTGAAGGCAGCTCTGCACAGCTACAAAGTCATAAAATCTGATTTTAAACCTAACCTAACACTAACCTTAACCACTCTGCTAACCCTAACATCTAACCCTAACCTTAAATGAAGATTTTAAAAAATGAATTTGAGTTTTTATATATATTTTTTTACAATATAGCCAATTTTGACATTGTAGCTGGCCTATCTAAGAAGAAATCACTCAGTTCTGCCTCCAGGACGAGACTCCTGACAGTAAACGTCAACATGCTATTAGGACTGCCTGTTGTGATTCTGAGGAAGTCATTATATAGACACAATTTATTTTACAGTCCTGTTTGAGCTGGTGTTTACATTATATTTTGTTATTTAGAAAATACTTATTTGGTAACTGGGTACTTTCTGATACTTGCTTCAAATAATTCAAAACAATTCATAGCTACTCCTTTGTTTCCCATTACTTGTTTTAATGAATCCCAAAGAAACTATGTCGTAATTATGTAACTATTATTATGTAATGTCCATTTTGTTTATACGAAAATGCCAAAAAACGTGGATGCACGTTTTTGGACAGATCCAATCATCATGCCATTTTCTCTGTCAGCATACCTTGTACTCCTGGATTATTCCATTCTGCATGTCGGCGGGTGGAGGCTCCCAGGAGACACTAATACTGGAGCTGTTGCTCAGCTTCACTGTAACCACGTTGACTGCTCTGGGAGGGGCGCTTGGGACTGCAGGAGAAAAGATACGAGCAAGGTGTGAAAAAAACCCAACTGATATGAAAAAATGAAATAGGGGCATTTGGCAAAATAGCGAAAATATGATTTGAGAATGATGAAAATGGCCGACTCCATCAAATGCCATCAAATGGTCATTGAACTATAAACAGTGCTTCGTCTTCATAACAGGATGTAAAGGTCACACAGGTGTTTGGAATTGCAATCCAATTGCTTCGACTGTGATGTGACTCCTAGAGGCTCCTGAACAGCTAGCTATTTTCAAAAAGACAGAGTCCTCAAAATGTTTCAAGACAAGTACTAAAAGGTTTTATTTAAAACCACTTCTAGAATGTATTTTGTATTTCACCCTTATTTTGCTGGGTGAATTGACTGAGGGCACATTTTCTTTGACAGCAACGTCTGAGTATGACCAATCAATCGCCACTTTAAAAGCCTTTATTTGAACCTGGAAGTCCCATTGAGAAAAACCTATTTTAAAACCCTTGTTACCCACCATTCCCTCCATTATGGACATAGGCGATCTCAAGTGTACCATGTCCATATTAGGAGAGCCTCTGTCTCATAAGGGCTTGTGTCAGTCTCATCAGAAGTTGTGAGTATCAGTAGCTTCAAGCCAGTCATACCTTCCGCTGCTGTTCTGATCAACAGCAGCCGACTGTCCTTGCCCTGGAACTCGTCGAAGTAGGGCCGGATCTTGATCTCATACTCTGTGCCTGTGAGCAGGTTGGCGACCACGGCCAGGCGCTCTGACGGGGCCTTGATATCCTGCAGCTGCCAGGTGCCACCACTGGGCCGGTAGAGGAGCCGGTAGCCCTGGATGTACTGGGACTGACGGTCTACCTGGGGAGGGACAGAAGAAAGGGGTGGAAAGAGAGAAAAAAAGAGACATTTATGAATTACAGTTGTACTGCCCTTGGAAATGGATATACAGTAAAAAAAACATTCCAGAGTGTGAAAGTACAACTGATGGTGTCACGTGTGCTCCCTCTCCGGCCTCTAGGTCAGCAGGCTGCTCGTTATGGCGCACACCTGTCACCGTCGTTACGCTCACCTGCAGGTCATCAGACTCACTTCCCTGATTACCTTCCTATATATGTCACTCCCTTTGGTTCCTTCCCCTGGCGTCATTGTTTCTGTTTCAGTTTCCTGTCTGTGTGCTGTTAGTGTTTCTTGTTTTGTATTATGTTCCGCATTTTTTTTTTAAACACTCACTACCTGAACTTTCTTCCCGACTCTCAGCGCACATCGTTACAGATGTAAAAACTCAGGTCAGGGTACTCACCATCCATGATACTTGAACACTGGAGGCAGTGAGTGTGACAGGCTCCTGAAGATGAACACCCACCTCTCCCAACTCTCTCTGGACCTGCCTGTGGTCCACTCCCTGACCTGTAGGACTCCCATCTGCAAACACAACATTAACAAACATCAGACAGACAATAACAGTAAAACTATAGTAGATGCTTACTGTAGCTCATATACACTTGATTGAAATAATCTAAATCATTTTTATGAAGCCTTCAAACCGCCATGCTTTCATGATGAAATGCTTCAAAATTTGAGAAAAAAAGGTTTTACTTTCAAACTTTTCACGCTCTCTCTACACTAACAACCACCTTGTAATGCTTACATTTTTTTTCAATTGTCTTTCATAGTAAATGTCCAGTAAAGCTGTTATATCCCCTCCCAGGTACTGACCTTGTGTGCGGACGGGCTCAGAGATGGGGCTGGGGTCACTCAGCCCGTAGGCGTTGACCGCTCGGACGATGAACAGGTAGATGGTGTTGGGAAAGAGACCACTGACAGTGTGTTTCTCCAACTTTACCAGGTCAGCCACCGTTTGCCACGTACTGCCTGCTGATTGGCTAGAGTAAGAGACCACAGACAATGATGTTGTGTCATTTCCACTTATGTTAGTAAAGTTACTGTGCAAGGCAAGCCTTCCTTATACCCTGTAGTGACAACGATGTCATTACTCTATAGTGATAAACTATTATTCACTGTCTTCATTCTGATTACAACAACAATAATGCCAGCTGTGTATGTCAAGTCTTGTATTTTTTTGTCCTTTTAAAATTGCTTGTTTTTATGAAAATGTGTGAGATCACTTGCATAATGATACTATTTCGCTCTGTGATAAATCTTGTGAACAACGCATCTGATGAAGGTAGAGGAAAACATGTTGAGCTTCTTTGGCTTTGACGGTCCCGCATTTTCCTCTCCTGACTCTTCTTATTTAGATTAAATGTCACCTCTTATTATTTAGTGGCATGGTCACATGACAACCTCCTCCACCCCTCACTTTGGACATTTTTTCTAATTTCTCTCCATTCGTTCACTTTTTATTTTCTTCATCTTGCCAGAGACAGCAGCAGACTAGTGACTTTACAGCTAAATGTGCAATTAGGCGACAGAGATATAAAAGCTGCGCGAGCCATAAATATTCCTCTAGCAGACCACCCAATACTGGTAGTGATAAATCTAAGGTCACTTTGTCGGAGGAGAGGCTGATGCGTGGGACGCACACACACACAGGAAAACTCAGATACACACGTAAACATACACTCTTTCCCAATAAACATGCATATCCTTTAGAATGGTACATCTGCCATTCTTCATACAGTAACAATGTGTCAGGATTCCATCTCCCCATTGTCACACACATACTCATCCCCACTTCTCTCTCCCTGGACACTCCCAGCCCCCAGCACAATTTTGCCCACTTGGCACGGTGCTAACTACTGCCCAGGGGGCAAGGTGAGAGAAGAGGGATGAGGGGGCTAGTGAGTCAGGTTGGGAGGGGGCAAAATTCCTCTCAGCGTACAATAGCCCAAGGACTTGTCTGTCTGTGCCATCCGCATTTAAATTCATTACCATTTTAGATTACCCCACTAATTTCCATGAAGGCGCGCTAAGTTGATCACCCTTGTGTTTATGTGTGTGTCATTACAAACCACTTGATGGTTTTTGCAACTGCATTCAAGGAAATTTTCCGAAATGACTGACCTTCATTCCTTTAAAGTAATGATGGACTGTTGTTTCTCTTTGCTTTTTTGATCTGTTCTTGCCATAATATGGACTTGGTCTTTTACCAAATAGGGCTATCTTCTGTATACCAACGCTATCTTGTCACAACACAACTGATTGGCTGAAATGCAATAAGAAGGAAAGAAATTCTACAACTTTACTTTTTACAAGGCTCACCTGTTAATTGAAATGCATTCCTTCCAGGTGAATACCTCATGAAGCTGGTTGAGAGAATGCCAAGAGTATGCAAAGCTGTCATCAAGGCAAACGGTGGCTACTTTGAAGAATCTCATATAAAATATATTTTGATTTGTTTAACACTTTCTTAGTTACTTCATGATTCCATATGTGTTATTTCATAGTTTTGATGACTTGACTACTATTCTACAATGTAGAAAATAGTCTAAATAAAGAAAAACCCTTGAATGAGTAGGTGTGTCCAAAATTTTGACTGGTACTGTATATATTTATTTTATTTTTGCCTTTATTTAACTATGCAAGTCAGTTAAGAACAAATTCTTATTTTCAATGATGGCCTAGGAACAGTGGGTTAACTGCCTTGTTCAGGGGCAGAACGACAGATTTTTACCTTGTCAGCTCGGGGATTAAGTCCAATGCTCTAACCACTAGGCTACCTGCCGCAGGCTACCTGCACATACACTGACATTGCTCGTCCTAATATTTTAAATAATATATATCCAGTATTAATTATTTCTTAATTCCTTTATTTTACTTTTAGATTGTTGTGAATTGTTAGATATTACTGAACTGTTGGAGCTAGGAACACAAGCATTTCGCTACATCCGCTGTCACACCCTGACCTCTGAGAGCCTTTTTATTTCTCTATTTGGTTTGGTCGGGTGTGATTTTGGTGTGCATTCTAGTTTTTCTATTTCTTTGTTGGCCGGGTAGGGTTCCCAATCAGAGGCAGCTGTCTATCGGTGTCTCTGATTGGGGATCATACTTAGGCAGCCCTTTTTCACACCTTAGATAGTGGGATCTTGTTTTTGCATTGTTGCTGTTTAGCGCTGCAGAACTTTATGTTCCGTTTTCTATTTTGTTGTTTTGTCTGAGTTCAGTTTTTAAAATCATGAACACTTTCCACGCTGTGCTTTGGTCTCATTCATCTAACGACGGACGTAAAACCCGCAATAACATCTGCTAAATATGTGTTTGCGACCAATAAAATGTGATTTGATTTTGATTTGTTTGATGTGGAATAAAAGCAAAGTGGGGGCAGCTGGGAGATTTGGGGAGTGGCTTAGCAGGGGGGGGGGGTGTGTGAGCCCTCCTGCCTGTCATGCCCGGCTAACACGGCTCATGTGCTGACACACATCTGTCTTTCTGTCTGTTCTACAGAATGTACCACAAGGTTGAGCCCTACAGAACGCAGCCCAGGTCTATCTTCTACTGTCGACTCCACCCACCTGAAGGCCTCGATGATGTAGGAGGTGACGGCAGCCCCCCCCTCATGGGCGTTGGGCTGCCAGGTGAGGGTGACACTGTTGCGGGTCACGTCGGTCACCACAGGCTTCTGGGGAGGTCCCGGTAGCTGGAAGGGTTCTGATGCCTGGGGCACAGACGAACCTCCACTCTCTGAAAATCACAATCAAATCAAACTTTATTTAAAATGCATTTAAAAAGAGACAATAGAGACAGAGGATGAGAGGGTAGCTGGATGGTAGTGAATCTCCTATATTTAGTAGTACCATTCTCAATATAACTGTTGTTGGAAGCCCTTTTGTGGTCTAAAGAGTTACAAATAAATAATTCATGCAATAAGGTCAATTCCATATAAATTCTGTCAAGTACGAATTGAAAAGCAACATTATTGTCAATAAGGAGTTGAAATGGAACCGACACCCCAGCCCTGATCACAGTAACTGACTTTGACGGACTGGCTGAATAACAGTTTAGTTGTGAATTAGTAGGCACTAAATACCATCTTATCAAGCTTCATCAAACATTAGCATTTCATAACAGCAATAAGACACTACTTATTCCAACTCATCATCCCTCTGCTTCGCCATGGGCCAAGCAACGCCCCTAGGTGTGATTTCAACCACAATATCACAAGACCTCTGCCTTATTTCTTGATTCAATGATCTTATATGGGCATGACTGTCACGGATATTTCTGGAACACACCTGGCCCCTATTCCCACTGATTGTATTTGTATATATGTGCCCTTTGGTTTCCATTTGGGGGTTGATTATTGTTACAATGTCAGTTGGTGCGTTTGAGTACCTACCTGTGTGTGTTTTGGGCTTTCGTGCCCTTGTGGATTGCGCAGATGATTACGGGTCTCGTCCCATGTGTTAATCATTGTGCGCAGATTTATTTATTCAAGGTACTCCAAGTTTTTTTGTTTGGGTTTCTACCCTGTGTTTCTGTTACATGGTGTTTGGTCTTTGTCCCCATGCCTTTACATGGCACGCCGTAATTTGTGCTTAATTTTTTATTTTTTTTTCACATTCCTGCGTCTGTCTCCCAAATCATTGTTACCAACGTGACAGAATAATCGACCATTAAGGGAGACAGCGGGAATGTCCCGTCCGACAATACTGCGACTGGTCCGTCTGGCGTTGCTGCAACTTCGGCAGCTACAACTGGCCCGTCCGACGATGCTGCAACTAGTTTGTCCGGCGCCACTGCTACTGGTCCGTCCGATGCCGCCGCAACTTTGGCAGCAGCAACTGGCCCGTCCGACGCAACTTCAGCAGCTGCATCGGGTCCTGATCGACCTGCACTGCATTCCTGTGATTGTCCTCGAAGCCGGTGTCGTTGCTCTGCTGTCACGGATCCCCCCCGTGCCTTTACACGGCACGCAGTAATTTGTGCTTAATAATAAAAACTATTACGCATTCCTGCGTCTGTCTCCCGATCCTTCATGTAAACGTGACAATGACATTGCAGAGGCAATCTAATACTGTAGGGAGGAGTTTATTACAGTAGATTTACCATTCACTGTGTCCGTGTGCATGTGTGTGTGCGCGCGTGTCTACGTGTGTGGGCATTTACCTTTAACAGTGAGTACGCCGCTCCACATCGTTTCTCCGCTGGAGCTGGAAGCCATGCAGGTATAGGCCCCAGAGTCGGTTTCCTGGCAACAAGAGTGAGGGCCTAGTTAACATCGGTGTATATGCACAGAAGCACAATGCCTTTGCCTTTTCCCATTCAGGTGTTCTGGAGCAAATCTTTCCAGATAAGTCAACATTAACATCTACCTAGAATCTATGGGCTATCCATAGTCTCCAAAGACTGTTAACTATGTATAATAATTCTGTCTATCTCCCCAAAGATACCCATATGTTTTATTGCTCTGATCTAATAAGTACTATTCTCATAATGGTTAATGGGGAACTATTCTATTTACAGTATGTTCTATTGGAACATAGTTGTTGGATATGTACATTTGCGCTCATATGGTCGCATGAACATTAATAAAGAGTAACATTAAGCTTTGCTGTCAATTAAGTCTCACATGTAGCTGTAACACTGCTAGCTAGTCCCTTAATAGAGAAACCACAGTTCCTCAAAAAGGGTTTGGAGCATATGTGCTGTTATTTTAGTTTTCTTTATGATATCACCTCTGGGCCTGTGCACATAAAGCGTCTCGGGTTAGAGTTTCTGATCTAGGATCAGGTCCCCACTGTCCATGTAATTGTATTCATTAAGATCTAAAAGGCAAAACTGATAATAGATCAGCATTCCTACTATGAAAGACTTTATAAATATGGGCCCTGATCCTTTGGTACCAATGTGAGAGTTTTAAGGGGCAATCTGCCATTGCTAGATACATTTTTGGACTTATAAATGTATTATATCTACCAATTGATTTTTAAAGAACACTAACTTATAAATGCCTCATAAGCTTAGTTCAACTGTTGTACCCCAACATTTAAAGGAGGTTAAAGGACTGTTCACATTATGTAGACAATGGTATTGTGCTGGGCATAATGAACATGACATTGAAAAGAGGTGGAATATGTAACCAGAGGGGTCTGCAAACTTCTGCGGCTCATACAGCACTTCATATTTCTGTGGCTCTGACTGTGCTGCATACTGAGCACTCAACAGTAAGCAGCAATACGGGCTGATGATCCATAGCCATGCTACTAGCAAGGGAAACGTTGTGTGTGTGTGTGTGTGTGTGTGTGTGTGTGTGTGTGTGTGTGTGTGTGTGTGTGTGTGTGTGTGTGTGTGTGTGTGTGTGTGTGTGTGTGTGTGTGTGTGTGTGTGTGTGTGTGTGTGTGTGTGTGTGTGTGTGTGTGTGTGTGTGTGTGTGTGTGTGTGTGTGTGTGTGTGTGTGTGTGTGTGTGTGTGTGTGTGTGTGTGTGTGTGTGTGTGTGTTTGTAAGTGTGTGTGAGAGACTAAGTGTGGGTCATTAAAAATTCATTGGGAAGCTCAGAGCTAGACAGGGGCTAGAAATTGCTCACAACAGTGGAAGATGTAGAGACTTTAATTTGCAGACAAGGATCTAATGATGGTGACAGCTCACGGCCACCCGCTTGCAGGTTAGTGGGCTACACAATCACACAAACACAGATTTCAAACTAACAACTAGGTTTTCAGACCTTTTGGTTAATTTAAAACCACTCTTATATGCAAAGCACCAACCACTCTTATATGCAAAGCACACTACAAAAACACAAAGCGAGACAACACAATGCAATCAATATAATGCTGCAATGTGGTTGGTGCTTGGATGCCATCCACTACTTGTGTGTGTGTGTGTGTGTGTGTGTGTGTGTGTGTGTGTGTGTGTGTGTGTGTGTGTGTGTGTGTGTGTGTGTGTGTGGCTGACTGGCCAGTTGCAGTGGCGATGGCATTACACAAGTCTAAGTGCCCTGTCTAAAAGCCCCAAGAGAGACAGGAGAGGTGACTCCAAGTCGAACAGTACATCACTCTTCCTTCTCTCTTCCTATAGGCCGGCTGACCCTGAACGGACCTGTATGGCAGCCAAGGATGTGGCTGTCTGTGGCGGCAGGTCCATGTTGGTGACTGGTGATTGGAGGAGAGGAGTGGGAAGGGGTAAATGGCCTGGCATCTAACTATTAATCATGGTTGGCAGCTTTGGGTGCTGCGCTAAACAGATTGTTAAAAATGTATGAAGGAGGCAAGAGTTTTTTATTTTCTCCACATCCTCGCTGTTCTGATATCATCTCGAGTGCACTCTTTCTCTATATTGTAGCATCTTCCTTGTCTTCTGTGTTGTGTTCTGTTTCTCTCTCATCTCAATATCCTGTCTTTCTTTCTCATCTATTTTCTTTCCACCCCCCTCGTTCTTGCTCTGGTCCCGGGGTAATGGGCATCTCTTCAGTCACAGAGAGGAACAAACCGACCATCTGTCGGGTCCCCTGCCCTCTCTTCTCCACCCCACCCTCCTCTCTCACCTCTCCTACCTCCACCAGAAGTCAACTTCCTGTGCCCCACTCTGCTTTAGTTAAAAGATGAGCACCCTGATAAAAGGGAAGGAGAGCAATTAAAAACAAACAGGGACAGTGTCCAAGTTTCAAAAAGATAGAATTGGCCATAAGTACAGTCCATCTAGTCGAGGCAAGTCGAGATGTGAGAAATTCTCTAATACAGTCATTAGAGGAAGTACCAAAGAGTGTTTTCTACATCTTGAGTGCATGAAAAATGTTTTGGTACATTGAGATGCTTGACTTAATCTTTTTTCTCTCTTGGTCTCTCCTTCTCGGCCTCTCTCAAAACCTCTACAAGGATTTAATTAAAGTCATGGCGATCGTTAATCGCTCTGGGCCCAACAATCAATTAATTAACGCGTCAGCTGGTCCCGAAGCTCGCCACACACACACACAACCTGCGGGTTGCAGGTGCAGCCCGCAACCCCAGAGAGCTCTTGGTAGAATGTATATCATTATCCGTGCATATACTACCACTAACGATTGCACTCGTTCATTACCTTGGCGAGTATGCATCACCGCCAAGCTTTATGACGCCACAGAAACTCGACCACCAATCACTAAATCACTGACTCACCCATAAACCATAAAAAAGCCACTCTGCCAGTATTCCAATATTAATATCTGCTTCTCAATTAGATTGCATTAGATTGCTGAGTTGTGTTTTAGAGTGGACGGCTACTATGACCTGTATGACGCTCAATGAGTAAATATCAATATATCAAATGGACAGGTTGCTTTGCCGTGGCATCTCAAAACTGCTATGCCTATTGCTGTGACTTGCAGTGAGTCATAATAGTACAATAAATGAATTTAAGCTAAATACCATTAAGGCTGAGAAGTTGATTGGATTGCATTGGAAACAGCACTCAGTTGTGACTGCATGCGGTTGTTTAGTATCACCTAGGAGAATTAGCTCAGAAGATTGGCCATGATGAGACTTGGAGTGCATTGAGAGGAAATGTGAAGCATTTAATTTCATTTACTAATATCCAGGGAGTGATGGCATTTACGAAGGAGGATGGAAAGAGAATCAATGGGAACATTCTTGCAGCGTTCATGAGCATTATTGGGAGCATTCTTTCTATGTTCTTAAGAATTATTGGGAACGTTCTATTTAAGTTATTTTCAGGTACCTGCAGGTTTGTGATCTGGAACATTCCGTTCTCCATCAGGCTGACACGCTCATCTCCCAGGATCCTCTGGCCATCCTTCTCCCATTGAATGCTGGGCAGAGGGTTGCCCATCACGTGGCACTGTAAATGGGCAGTGGAGCCCGGCGCCAGCGTTTGATTGGCCGGTCCTTGGCGGATGATGGGTGGGACTCGGTCGGAGGATGCTGTGTGGGGGAGGGAAGGAGAGAGAGATACGTTACGAGAGAGGGTAGTTGAGTGTATTCTCTTGGAGGACCATCCTCCACCAACCAGCTACAGAATACAAACACATTGCTATATATTCATGAGATAGCTGTTTTAGAGATCATAGAAAAACGAATATACATAAATGAATCGTAATAGTTAATTAACGTAACAGTTATGGCATGTTACGTTAATGTATCCTAAACGTTTGCAGCATGGAGAAACCTTGAAGCCGCCAGTCACTCAGCCTTGTTAAAATACTCCAATCCAGGGGCCTCCCGAGTGGCGCAGCGGTCTAAGGCACTGCATCGTGTCACTTTGATGCGTCACTTCAATCCCAGGCTGTGTCACAGCCAGCCGTACCCATGAGACGGCGCACAATTGTCAGTGTTAGGGGAGGGTTTGGCTGGCTAGGATTTCCTTGTCCCATTGCACTCTAGCGACTCCTTGTGGTGGGCCGGGCGCCTGTAAGGTGACTTCGGTCGTCAGCTGGTCTGTGATTTTTTAACATTTTTAATTCGTATTTTTTTTATTGAATATCCAAAACATACAATATACTTGCAGTGAAGCCCCTCAACAACTACACCACACCAGTCATCCAACAGACTCCCATTCAGAGCGACACACAGAAGCATCCAGGGTCAACGCCCTGCTCAAGGGCACGTCGACAGATCTCCCACAAGGCCAAAAAAAACGGGGACGCCAACCCTCCAAGATCCCCCCCACAGTTCCCCATACCTGTCGCTCAACCATCCGAGACCCCTCCCACAGTCACCTCTCCCAATATTTTTTTAAAATTCCATTCCCCACCCCCAAGAACCCCCCCAATGCACCAACAAGCCAAGAAAATGAACTCATGAGAAAAAGAAATAGACAAAATAAAACAGAAAACAAGAATGGAAACAAACCAAAGGACATCAAGGACAACTAAAATCATAACAACAAGGCCAACTGTATATGTTTGAGTGCATGTCTGGCACTATTTACATGTGTGTATTTGAATGAGAGTGTGTGTATATGCATGTGTACAAACACCTGCACGGCATCAGCCTCAGGCAAACCAGCATTAGATGTAAAAACACTGCCCCTCAGTGTCATTCAAACGTACTTTTTATTATGTTTTATTTTGACTTTATTTTTATACTTTATCTTTGACCATCATACTATCAGACAGACATGTTTCCTCCGACACATTGGTGCGACTGGCTTTTGGGTTAAGCGAGCAGTGCGGCTTGGCAGGGTCGTGGAAAGCCCTTGTTGATACTAGCTCGATAGCCACATCCTTGCAGTCAGAGTGCAGTATAACTGCAGTACACTGTATTATAACTGCAGTCAGAGTGCAGTATAACTGCAGTTACAGTGCAGTATAACTGCAGTTACAGTGCAGTATAACTGCAGTACACTGTATTATAACTGTAGTTACAGTGCAGTATAACTGCAGTTACAGTGCAGTATATAACTGCAGGACCCCCTAACGGTGAATGATGAACTGAAAACTTGAAAGAGTATGTTTGGTTTTATGAGCCTCTCGTTCACATGCCGTTCACCATAGGGGGCTTATTGGAGCTGTCATTTTGACGGAGACTTGTAAATGTGTGATTTAAACAATGTACATTTGATAATTGCCAGGCAAACAAATATGAGGTCTAATTGTGGCTGCAAGCGGACTAGATTGTGAATGACTCTTGGCGGAATGCATTGCTTGACTGCTGTGAGGCTGATAAGTAGCCTGATGACTCACACTAGCTAATGTTAATAACTAACCCTGCTTTTATAGCTAAGACGCCAAAAAGCTGTTGGGTTCCGTTTTGTTTGAACAATGGTAGGAGAAAACCACCAAATCAAGTTCCCTCAACTGGCCAAGGACCAGGTTAGACAAACCTCATGGTTTCAGGCTATACGCCGCGATGATGTAAATCTGTGGGCTCCGGTTACTCTATACATTTGTGTGTTCAATGCACTTCATTCACAGTAAGGCGATGATTGGCTGAGATAATGAGTGGGCTGGACATGCAGAGAGATGAGTTCTTATTGGTCTGCCATGTAGCCCGCTTCTGTATTTTTGAACTGGTCAGTATGTGTAGGTAATCCTGTCTAACCTGGCTAATTTTTGTATATATATCGTGTAGTAGAACTGCATACTTGTTGTTGCTCTCCACTTTCTGGAGGACCGAGTTTTGAAATCAGTGGAATTAGAGTATAATAGTTAAGGAGCCCTGTCTCCGTATTACATCTTCAAACTAAGGGCAACCATGGCATCCGTGACAGAAGGAGAAGTGTTCATCCATGTATACGGGTAAGATAGTCTGGCTAGCTACATTTTCAGATATTACACATTTCTAAATTTGTCAGAAAGTTGTTTTCATATAAAGTTAGTGTACTGTTAGCTCACTAGCTAATGTTACTTGGCTGGCTCACTAGCTAACATTACGTGTATGAATAACCGTCAAATTTAAGAACGCTCAACACCCGTTGAATATGCCCGGTGTCAGTAGACGTTGGCAAAAAAAGTGTAATTAAATTGTTGCCAGTATCACAGTTGCAATCACCAACGCTCTGGATAACATAAAAACAGCCTAACCAGCTCTGCTAGGGCGAGTAAAATGGTCAGAGTGAGCTGTTCTCTCATGTGTATCTGGAAATAGCTAGCAAGCTAGCCAACGTTGGCCAGTTAGCTTGGATGCTTGACTGCTGTTGTTAGGTCAACTAGCTAACATTACGTGAATGATCTGTGTTGTAATATTATTCATATCTCAGAGCCATTTACTTTGCTAGTTATAGCCTAATGTTAGCTAACTGACATTGAGACTGGTTGGTTAGCTATCTGCAGATTCATGCAGAGTAGTAATGTCATGAGTTGGGATTGTGGTTCATTGTTTAGCTAGCTAGCTACATGTCTTAGCGAAAGATTCCACTATGCAGGTAACCATTACAATAGAATGTTAATGATGTCATTGTGACAACTGTTGATAGATATAGCTGGTAAATTTGCTCTGGCTTTTTACTCTGATTTCAGAGCACTCTCGTCTGAGTGTGCCAGAGTGCAGAATAACTGACGAATTTACGAACGCTCCACACCCATTGAATATGGCCGGAGTCAGTAAACGTGGGCAAAAAAGCGTAAATTGTTGCCAGCAGTCACCAGCGCTCTGGATAACATAAAAACAGCCTAATCAGCTCTACTAGGGCAAAGATAATGGTCAGAGTGAGCTGTTCTCTCATTTGTGTCTGGAAGTAGCTAGCAAGCTAGCCAACGTTAGCCAGTTAGCCTGGGTGCTTGACTGCTGTTGTTAGGACAGAACGCTCGGATTAAAGAGATGGTTGGGGTTAAAGCTTAAGAGGGTGTGAACGATGCTGAATGGGTGTAGACAAAGAGGAGCTCTCCAATAGGTGTGCCAAAACATTCAAAGGCCATTTTCTCAAAAGTTAGGTTTTCCAAGCAGAATTACTTTCCCATTGTTCCTCAGCTGTAGTGTGTGATATACCATTTTCTAGCTCTGAGTCGCTACATTTATTCAATGTAAAAAACACCATTTCAAATGTTGCTACATAAGACCGAATCGAGCTGATCGGTTACATTTACAAAAAAATCTTCATATTGCTTTCTCCCATTAGACAGCAATGTTATGGCTTAACATGTCAAAGTAGCACTGAATAATTAAATATTAATTTGTGTAGACCTGGAAAACTATTTTTGTGTCGAGCGGCGTGAGGGAGGCGGAGGACCATGAATAAGTCATTGACGAGTCAATTACTTTGGCATTTACCATTCCCTCTCCAATGCATCTAAAAGTTCTAATGGTAAAACCAAGGACGTTGGACTGCTGAGATTGTGTACAGTACATGCTGAAATTGGGTTTGAGATATTGGACTCCATTCCAAGATGCCAAGGGGATACTTTTATGAAATAACATATTGGAAAGGAAACATAATAATTCACAACATACCACCAGGATTGTGGACACAATTCCTGCATTTGCCACATCACGTACCATTTATTTTATTTATTTATTTAACCTTTATTTAACTAGGCAAGTCAGTTAAGAACAGAGGAGTTGGTACTAGTGTGGCATTGGTACTATGTGGCTTTTTTTGTGTGCTAAATAGCCATATGGCGTAAGTGGATACATGTCAATCTACCTTCATAGAGGCTAAAATATGGGAAGGAGGAGCGGAGTGTTTGTGTGCATGAGTGGTTATGTGTGTGGGCCTGTGCCTGAATAGTGAACAGTGTCCACAGATGAACAGTATAATTATCATTTTAATTGCATTGGCACTCTCTGCATTATATAGAACATAAGTAGTACATTATGCAGTTTACATCAATAGTGTACACCTTGCCCCTTGGCACTAAATCCCATCCCTCCATAGACTGTCCATCCTGTAGAGAAGCACAGGCCTTGGCTTTAGGCTCACTAAACCACCATTGCCCTGCAAACAGAAGCAAGCCAATGGACATATATGTGTCTGTCTATGCCAACTCTGTACGTCTGTGTGTACACCATCACGTAAACATTACTGTGTGTGTGCTGACATCTTACAGAACAACATACAGTTTCAACATCACTTAAGTACCACTGTACCTCACTTTCAGTGTGTAGTCTATTGACATGAAGTCTGCTCAATGACATTGTCATATATCATTTTTTAAAGTGTTTTGATTGATTGTACCCCAGCCAATGTCGCCAAAACAAATCATTAACACAAAATGTACCTCAAAATGTATATCAAAACTACAGACTTATTGTATCATAATGAGACAAATGTCTTTCTACGGGACCCAGAAATTCATTTTTTTTGCTGAAGCCATAGCTAGTGATATTGTTGGTGAACTCAAACACCATGGCTGAACTATGACAATAGTTCAGTGGACTATGGACTATGACTGGGGGTCTAGTCCATTGGCTAAAACAGCAGTCCATGACATATGTCAGCATAAAAAATGATAATTAGGTAGTCGGAAATAGACTAATTCCCAAATGGCACCCCTTTCCCTTTATAGTGCACTACCATTGACCTAGGGCTCTGCTCAAATGTAGTGCACTATAAAACAAATACAGTGCCATTTAGGATGCATCCAAAGTGTTAGATGGTAATGGGATATGAATGTGGGTTTGTACGAGGAAGGCCCTGGGTTGGGTTTAGGAGATTGGTTATTGGCTGTTGTGTATGAACAATATACAATATATATCACGTATATCATGATATACAATATATATCAATGTATATCATCCCTATTTCCCGGTGATTTCTTGGGATATTTGCATTTTAAAAAATGCTAGTGTTCTTGGCAATTCTGACTAGGGTTGCAAAGGTACTGGTAATTTACCAAGTCCCGAGAATCTTCAGTAAATGTGTTAATTAACAAAGAATCTATGGCAATCTATTGTAAATTTGGTAATTTATACTCTAATAACTTTAACAAAAAAATATTCATATATATAGTATTCATTTTTTATATCTGTGTCCATATTGTCCATGAGTTTCTAGTAGATAGACCACATGGTTAATCAGAAAATAGCCTAATCAATAAAACAATTAACTCTGCAACTCTTCCAAATGTTGACTTTTATTCACAACTGCCACCAGTTTGACACCAAAACATTGACAACAAATACATATTGACATGTAATAATAAAGGATTTTTCATGCTGGAAAACTCATATTAAACACCAAAGGTATTCACTAAGTTGATGGTTTATAATTAGGATAATGCTTTTTTAGTTTATTTTAAAATCATCTTATTTAATTATGTACTATATTTTACATTGATAATGCCACACAGAGGGCCAGAGCTAATTACAGACACCTGTAATAATCTAAAGTACCCAAAAGGGCCACTAGATGTCTTGTGAAAGATTACAGAAAATCCTTGAAAGATACCAAAATTCTGGCAGTTTACTGGTAAACTTTGCAAACCTATATCTCCCTTTGCAACCATATACAGTATCTGACATTTTGCATGTTAATATGCCCTGATTTTGTCAAATTTGTCCTGAAAATGCTCTGACGAGGGAAAACGTTTGTTGACGTGTGGCTTGGTTGAACCATACAATGCTGTAAATGTGCAGTGATTGGTTGAAATTGTGAGCCCTCTTTTTGTACTGTGGTGATGGGTCAGTTTTATGTGATAATATTGATATGATTTGTCAACTCTGGTCTCTTGGCCCTCCCATCCCTACGGGAGGGCACCTCCCGCTCGGCCCAGTCAAAGCTCTTCTCTGTCCTGGGACCCCAATGGAATCAGCTTCCCTTCCCTCTGAGTCCCTGTCCATCTTCCAAAAAACACAACCGTAGCTCTTCAAAGAGTATCTTAAATAATCTCACAGTACCCACTCCTAACACTCGCACTTGACTCCCCGCCACTAGTACTGACTTTGCTGATAGCTACTTTATTGAGGAAAAATGTACTTACTATGACTGAGACATTTGGTTGTCCCACCTAGCTATCTTAAGATGAATGCACTTACTGAAAGTTGCCCTGGATAAGAGTTTCTGCTAAATTACAAAAATGTAAAATGTAAATGTAATGATTTGACTGCTTTATGCGGAAATAGTGCATTGATTGGTCAAATTTGCAAGGCCTTGCATAATATGCATGGATTTGTTGATTTTACCAAAAAACATGCAATCGCAGAATTGCGGAATCCTGGATGGACTGATATACAATAAGCTCCAAAAGTATTGGGACAGTGACAAATGTTTTGTTATTTTGGCTCTGTACTCCAGCGCTTTGGATTTGAAATTATACAATAACAATAAGGTTATAGTGCGGTTATACTGGCCGGTTATACTGGCCGCTTTAATTTGAGGGTATTTTCATTCATATCGGGTGAAACGTTTAGAAATTACAGCACTTTTTGTACATAGTCCCCCATATATTAATGGACCAAAGGTATTGGAACAAATTCACTTATGTGTATTAAAATAGTAGAAAGTTTATTATTTGGTATAATATTCCTAACACGCAATGATTATATCAAGCTTGTGACTCTACAAACTTGTTGGATGCATTTGCTTTTTGTTTAAGGATGTGTTTCAGATTATTTTGTACCCAATAGATATGTATGGAAAGTTATGCATTGTGTCATTTTGAGGACACTTTTATGGTGAAAAATAATATAATATGTTTCTAAACATGTCTATAGTAATGTGGATGCTACTGTGATAACGGATGGTTCTAAATGAATCGTCAATAATGATGCACATATCATACCCCAAATACATGCTAACCTCTCACCATTACTATAACAGGGGAGGTTAGAATTTTTTATAAGGGGTAGGATATTTGTGCATCTGTCACGGCTGTTGAAGGAAGTGGACCAAGACGCAGCGTGGTGAGCGTAAATGTTATTTTATTATAAAAAATAAAGCCAACAAAACAACAAACGAGAAAACAACCGTGGCAGAACTTCCCACCACCACAAACTGATCAACAGCATGTTCAGGAGGACTGGACATGGGAGGACATCCTAAATGGCAAGGGATCCTGGACATGGGAGGAGATCCTGGCGGGAAAGGATTGCCTGCCGTGGGAGCAGCTGGAAGCAGAGAGGAAGGCGGAGCTGGAAGCAGAGAGGAAGGCGGCTGGCACTAAAGACCGGGAGACCGGGGGGGGAACACGAGGAGATTGGCTGAGTCAGGTTGGAGACCTGAGCCAACTCCTCGTGCTTACCGTGGCGAGCATCGTACTGGTCAGGCACCGTGTTATGCGGTGGAGCACAAAGGTGTCTCCAGTACTCATTCTTAACCCGGTGCGCTACATTCCAGCTCCCTGTGTCTGCCGGGCTAGGGTGAGCATCCAGCCAGAATGGGTTGTGCCAGCACTGCGCTCGAGACCGCCAGTGCGCCTCCACGGCCCAGTGTCTCCGGTGCCTCTGCCAAGAACTAAGCCTCCTGTATGTCTCCCCAGTCTGGTGAGTCCTGTGCCTGCTCCCATGGCAAGAAGCCTCCAGTGATGATCCATGGCACGAAGCCTCTAGTGATGATCCATGGCCCGAAGCCTCCAGTGATGATCCATGGCAAGAAGCCTCCAGTGATGATCCATAGCACGAAGCCTCCAGGGATGATCCATGGCAAGCAGCCTCCAGGGATGATCCATGGCACGAAGCCTCCGGTGATGATCCATGGCAAAAAGCCTCCAGTTATGATCCATGGCCCGAAGCCTCCAGTGATGATCCATGGCACGAAGCCTCCAGTGATGATCCATGGCACGAAGCCTCCAAACGACGGACTCCAATCCGGAGCCTCCAGCGACGGTCTCCAGTCCGGAGAATGAGATAGCTGTTTTACAAACGTATTCAAAAAATTTTAAAACACATACCTTATTCACATAAGTATTGCTATGAGACTCGAAATTGAGCTCAGGTGTATCCTGTTTCCATTGATCATCCTTGAGATGTTTCTACAACTTGATTGGAGTCCACCTGTGGTAAATTCAATTGATTGGACATGATTTGGAAAGGCACACACCTGTCTATATAGGTCCCACAGTTGACAGTGCATGTCAGAGCAAAAACCAAGCCATGAGGTCGAAGGAATTGTCCGAAGAGCTCCGAGACAGGATTATGTCGAGGCACAGATCTGGAGAAGGGTACCAAATAAATTCTGCAGCATTGAAGGTCCCCAGGAACACAGTGGCCTCCATCATTCTTAAATGGAAGAAGTTTGTAACCACCAAGACTCTTACTAGAGCTGGCCGCTCAGCCAAACCGAGCAATCGGGGGCTAAGGGCTTGGTCAGGGAGGTGACTAAGAACCCGATGGTCACTCTGACAGAGCTCTAGAGTGACTCTGTGGAGATGGAAGAACCTTCCAGAAGGACAACTATCCCTGCAGCACTCCACCAAAACCTGTCGCAGAGCGCTCAGGACTTCAGACTGGGGTGAAGGTTCCCCTTCCAACAGGACAATGACCCTAAGCATACAGCCAAGACAATGCAGGAGTGGCTTCGGGACAAGTCTCTGATTGTCCTTGAGCAGCCCAGCCAGAGCCTGGACTTGAACCCAATCGAACATCTCTGGAGAGACCTGAAAATAGGTGTGCAGCAATGCTCCCCATCCAACCTGAGAGAGCTTGAAAGGATCTGCAGAGAAGAATGGGAGAAACTTCCGAAATACAGGTGTGCAAAACTTGTAGCGTCATACCCAAAAAGACTCAATGATGTAATCGCTGCCAAAGGTGCTTCAACAAAGTACTGAGTAAAGGGTCTGAGTACTTGTGTACATGTGAAATATCAGTTCTAAATTAGCAAATTTAAATTAACACCTGTTTTTGCTTTGTCATTATAGGGTTAGGGTTAGGGCTAGAACATGGCTATAACAAAACGTGGAAAATTCAAGGCATCAGAATACTTCCCGAAGGAACTCTATGATTGGCCAACAACAAGCTACACACGCCACGCTCTTTTCTCTTGAAAAGCAAGAGCAGCTGCATAAATTATAAAATGTCTCTCTCTGTCTATACTGCAGCAATCGCATTCAGACCTGTACATTCCAGGCAAGTCGGTTAAAATTACACATACCCGAGACAATCATATCAGATTCAACTGAGACCCGTGACATTATTTAGAGTTCTGGATTTTTATTTAACCTTTATTTAACTAGTCAAGTCAGTTAAGAACATATTCTTAACTGGAATAGTGGGTTAACTGCCTTGTTCAGGGGCAGAATGACAGATTTTTACCTTGTCAGCTCTGGGATTCAAACCAGCAACCTTTTGGTTATTGGCCCAACGCTTTAACCACTAGGCTACTTGCTGTGAAGCCATCTGTGAAGCCCTCTAGAGTTTGTGTTCCTCCCACAGACACTCACCACTCTCAACCTCCAGCAGGGCCTTGGTGAGGATGCTCCCAGCTACAGAAATAGCCTGACAGATGTAGTATCCCGAGTCCTCACTGTGGACGTCTGTGATGGTCAGCTCCCCGCTCAGAGACACAGAGAACCGTCCCGACTGGGCAGCTTCCTGGATGGGGAACAGCAGGATCTGGGGAGGCAGGAAATGACACAACACACTGTCACATAACAAGTAGGCTGAAACCAGTCAGCACAGGGGGACAAAACTTTACATAAACGGTTGTCACACAACAGGTAAAGCATATCACAACACCACATTATTATGAATGTAATTTGGTTCTCAATTAACCACCCTGATAGAAATTGGCTGTGTAAAACTGAATAGTATTTTGCGAGTGGAATTTTGAAAGTGTAAAGCAGTGGATACACTTAAGATAATTCAGCCACATGAGTGAGTGAGTGAGTGAGTGAGTGAGTGAGTGAGTGAGTGAGTGAGTGAGTGAGAGAGAGAGAGAGAGAGAGAGAGAGAGAGAATGCCTGTGTGTGCATGCATGCAGTGTATGTATGTGTGTGTGGTGTTCGTCGCCTCTAATGTGTATGTGTATATCTTGGGGGGTTGCAGGGGCGCGGTGCTCTTTGACTCTGTCCTCTAAGAGGCTTAAAGCTGGTTGGTGGACAGCCCATGGCTAGAGGTAAAAGATGAAGGGATAATCGTGTGTGCGTGAGAGGCAGAGAGAGAGTGAAAAAGGGAGAGGGCCACAGTCGCGCTTAGTGATAGAGAGAGGGAGGACACAGGCACAGAGGGATTGAGGGAGGGATAGAGGGAGAATATGGGCACAGAGGGACAGTGGGAGGAATAGAGGGAGGGAAATAATAGAGGGAAAGGGCAAAGAAGGAAAAAAGAGAGGGCCACAGGGGCACAGAGGGAGGGAAAGAGGGAGGAGAGGGGCGCAGAGGGATAGAGGAAGGTATAGTGGGAATAGTTAGTTAAACCAAAGAGAAGCCCTCTGTTGTGCTATTTAGAGCCAGGCAGTTTGGTGTTATCTAACAGCCATGGCAGGGCTACAAATGGGTTCTCTCTCTCTCTCTCTCTCTCTCTGCACCTCCTACTCGAACATACAATCTTTTGCTCTCTACATCAACTTCTCATTCCTCTCCCCTCTTTAACATTAGCATCTATCCATTTCTATCTTCCCTTTTCTGTTTCTACCTCTCCCTCTACCCACTATACCAACCACTCTCTCCCTCTATCCACCTTCTCTTCATATCTCTCTCCATCTTCCCCCACCCTCCTTCTGTCCCTGAGAGTGGTGCTACAGGCTCCCACGCACACACTCCCATCAAGCCTTTCAGCATGTTGCCGCAGACTGTGATGCATCACAGAGTTCTCTGTATTCTCACAGTGACTCGCAGACACATACACACACTTATTTTCTATCTTGCTTAAAGAGCCTATATACTCCTGGTGAGATCTGCTCTAAAATGAGAAGTATATTGCACATTTACACCATAGACTAACACCAGGGTTCATATCCCACTGCCTCAAAATGTGTGTGTGCACTTGAGCGCATGTGCGTGTGAGGAAAAATTACTAAAGAGGGAGCCAGAGATCGATATAGCCTAACCAGAAGAAAAAAAACTGTTTCCGATCCTCCTCCTCCTGTTGCCCGCTGCAGCTGGACTTTGCAGATTCTGCCTTTAAACTCCTGAAGTTCCAGTAATAGGCTACACCAGTGGTCGGCATCCTTTTCCATTTGGAGTACCAAGTTATCGTACCATTTCTACTGATCTGTATGACAGTTATGATTTTCATATGCACATTTTCATGGAACGGTTTCATTTTATTTATAAAAAGGTCTTCCTATCTCAAAGTCAATGTCATGTGGTTAATCAAAACTATCTAGATGAAAATGATACAAATCTAAAAGTAACTTCTATTGTCATTGCCAATGGGTAAAAATCGCCTACATAAAGCCAATAAAAATAAACATTGCAGCTCGCAGGTAGAAAATATCCTGATAAAAATAAAAATCCTATAAACCACATTGGCTACGCATGGCCTGTCTGTAAGTAACTTGAAACATTGTATCAACCATTTACTTGGTCAGCCAGAAGCTGGTGCTAACAAACTTGCAACATTGTATCAAATATTCTGGGCCCTCAGAGTTTCCTGTGCCAATGAGCTCCAGACAGACAGACACCACTGTAGACTTTTTGTGCAAGGGATAAGACGTAATCAGGTAGGCCTATTTTATGACGTTTCCACCTGACCGACCAGAGCATGACATTTTTTTCCGTTTCATGCTGAGTGGTTATCGAAAGGGAGGGAGCTGGAAATATTTTTCAAATAGGCGACGTTGAGGATCTATTGACAATCTCAATGGATGTGAAAAAATACTGTTTACTGTCAAAGAAAAATGAGTTTGAGAATCTCCACAGTGATGGTGAGTTAAGACAATGAGAAATGGTGTCAGATCCCCAAATGGGCACATTTATAAGCCAACATTTCCGAGCAGGCCAGGTAGCCTAGGCCTAGTTCTATACGTAATTAAGTGTGTGTCCTTACTCAAGATTGACAGGAGCACTCCAAACAAAAGACAATGAATAAATTGACAACTTGTAAATGGAATGAAATAAACATGTGTAGCCTAGGTTGTGCGCTCTACAAACAACGTATCCACTACTACATTGACAACAGTAAGACTGTAACGCATTCAATATATCATTATTAACAAATGTAGATTAGAAGTTATGGGAATTAAAGGTAAATGTACTGCTGGTGATACTGGTGTTGTAAGGGGCTTATTACAGTTGTATTCCAGCCACTAGGGAGTGAAATAAAACAAAACAGTTTATGTTAACTGGGGGAGAGGAATAAAAACTATTTTTTCAAATGCTCTAAACTGCTGTTACATCGTGTTGACATGATCAAGTAAACAGTACCTTTCGCGCTGGAGTTTACATTATAAGCGAATAGAAAGGATAACACATTTGTTACTTTCTATGAGCTTATAATATACACTACCGTTCAAAAGTTTGGGCTCACGTAGACATTTCCTTGTTTTTGAAAGAAAAGCACATTTGATCAACATACAATTGATCAGAAATACCGTGTAGACATTGTTAATGTTGTAAATGACTATTGTAGCTGGAAACGGGCAGATTTTTCATGGAATATCTACATAGGCGTACAGAGGCCCATTTATCAGTAACCATCACTCCTGTGTTCCAATGGGACGTTGTGTTAGTTAATTCAAGTTTATCATTTTAAAAGGCTAATTGATCATTAGAAAACCCTTTGGAAATTATGTTAGCACAGCTGAAAACTGTTGTGCTGATTAAAGAAGCAATAAAACTGACCTTTAGACTTACAGTATCTGGAGCATCAGCATTTGTAGGTTTGATTACAGGCTCAAAATGGCCAGAAACAAAGCACTTTCTTCTGAAACTCATCAGTCTATTATTGTTCTGAGAAATGAAGGCTATTCCATGTGCGCAATTGCCAAGAAACTGAAGATCTGGTACAATGCCGTGTACTAGTCCCTTCACAGAACAGAGCAAACGGGCTCTAACCAGAATAGAACGAGGAGTGGGAGGCCCTAGTGCACAACTGAGCAAGAGGACAAGTACATTAGAGTGTCTAGTTTGAGAAACAGACGCCTCACAAGTCCTCAACTGGCAGCTTCATGGGATACTGGGATACTGGCCATCTAGGCAGAGTTCCTCTGTCCAATGTCTGTGTTCTTTTGCCCATCTTAATCTTTCTTTTTTAACTTTTTCTTTGCAACTCTGCCTAGAAGGCCAGCCTCCCGGAATCGTCTCTTCACTGTTGACGTTGAGACTGGTGTTTTGTGGGTACTATTTACAACATTAACAATGTCTACACTGTATTTCTGATGAATTTGATGTTATTTTAATGGACAATTTTATTTATTTTTCTTTAAAAAACAAGGCCATTTTAAGTGACCCCAAACTTTTGAATGGTAGTGTAAACTTCAATTCTTTAATTGGTCACCAATGTTGTATTGTACTGTTAGTTGACTAACTGTAGCCCGTCTGATGCTCTGCACAATTCATGTCAGCCTCCTCTGTCCTCTTTCAACAATGACCCATTTTCGACCAATGGCCTGCCATTGACATGGCAGTATACAGAACAACTGTGTTGACCTGATACAGTATTCTATGGTGGGTGTCTTACCTGGCTGCCTTCTTTCTGCCAGAACACGGCAGGTGGAGGGTTGCCCTTGGTTCCACAGAGGAAGTTTACAGTGCGACCCTGGGCTGTGATCTGGTCCCGGGGCCGAACCACAATCTGAGGGGGCACTGCAGAGAGAGGGAAGAGTATGTTAGGACATCCAGAATATGTTCATGTTGTGTTTCTTTGTGTGTGCACGTGTGTGTGTGCATCCCTGTGTTTGGTGTGCACTTGCTATCCTGTCTTCTTGTGAGTGTGTCTGCAAGCGATGTGTGTGTCCACCAAGCTGTCATCATTGACACTGTGCATGTGTGGAATGCTTAGAGGCCCACCAGAGCACCCTGTGCTCACAAACACTATGGACGGACACACACACACACACACACACACACACACACACACACACACACACACACACACACACACACACACACACACACACACACACACACACACACACACACACACACACACACACACACACACACACACACACACACACCTCTGTTTAGAGTGAATAAAATACAGACCACTACTTTGACAACTCTACCAATCTAGCACTTACATAATTAGGGTTCTTTGGCTTTCTACATGCTCAGGGGTGCATATAGAGGAGCCCACCCTCCCTCTCTATCCTACCCAGTCATGTACACCTTAAACTGGGGCACACATCTGGAGATTTGGAGGTCACTTCTTGATCTAGAACCTTGTATTCAGATGTCTTTGAAGGAGTAAAATAATACAATGGGGGTGAGGAGAATGAGACTTCATCCTCATAATCTCTCTCTCTCTCTCTCTCTCTCTCTCTCTCTCTCTCTCTCTCTCTCACACACACACACACACACTCACACACACACACAGCTTCTTGATTGCTATTGATCACACAACCAGCTATTGTATATTATTGCAGAGGGACTGATTGTGTAATGATGTCACCTTTGGCCCTGCAGTGCCTAATTGATTTCTCATCTCTCTGGCTGATCCACCTCTCTTATTTCACTCTCAATTAGAGAGCGGACAGAGATGAAGGCCAGGGGGTAAAGAGAAGGAGGGGTAGAGAGGAATATGGGTAGAGAGAAGGAGAGGGGGTATAGCGAGTGAGTTGGGGGAGTGAGAGGCAGAAAGAGAGAAAGGAAAAGAGAGTTAGAGACAGGTCTTGACAGAGCACATTAATAGTGCCTTTGGGTTGCATCCTAATTATCTCCTCTATCATTTCCTTTCAATTCATCAAACCAATAGTGGAGCCAGACTCCAGCAATCATTATCGACCCACCTAGAGCAGTTAGTCTAACAGAAAAGCTACCACCTTTAGTTAACTGCCCTGTGAGTATTTTCACATTTGAGGTGTGTTTATTTCAGGATGGTTGCTCTATTTCTGAAGTGTGTAGGCCTACCACAAGCTTTCATTTTTCCCTATCGATACACCATAGACAAAGCTACCCCTTCTTCCTGTCACACTCGCTCTTCACATAGTGGGACGGGTGTGGTCGGCATGTCAACAACCGGATAAATCACCCGCAAAATAGACCCCGGGCAGAGGTCGCTGAGGGTCGTGTTCAGGGGTCAAACGAGGCACCACATGCTGACCCCAAAGGTCAACAAGTTCAAATCTGAAACACAACCCCTACTGTCTGTCATTTGAGCTAGGGGCAGTGGGGCAGAAGAGCTAGCTAGCTAGCAAACAAAAGTAACACCAGAAAACAACAATCTATGTATCCCTCTTTTCTGTCTATGTAGCTATCTCTGGAGCATGCGCTCCTATTGATTAAATCCCATTGTCACGGTTGATGAAAGCACTGAAGTAGTGCAGAAACGCAGCGTAATAACCACATCTTATGCTACCTCACCCTAGGCTTGTGCGCACACACACAAAGACAACACACTTGTATGTGGCGGCAGCGTAGCCTAGTGGTTAGAGTGTTGTACTAGTAACCGAAAGGTTGCAAGATCCAATCCCCAAGCTGACAAGGTACAAATCTGTCATTCTGCCCCTCAAAAAGGCAGTTAACCCAGTGTTCCTAGGCCGTCATTGAAAATAATAATTTGTTCTTAACGGACTTGCCTAGTTAATAAATGAAATAAAATATATATATCGATAACAATACCAACAAAACAAATTCAGTCCACACTAGACAAGGGGTTTGATTAAGACAACTTGACTAAGCACAAACCCAGCTAGTTTTAGTGTTTTTTTAACTGGGTCTTTTTCCCCTCCGAAGCTCCATCTTGAGAATAACAATGGCGATGCTTGATTTGAAGAGACATTCACTCACACATCGCCTATGGCTACAATAAATAATTAGCCATAAAGAGCTTCAGAGGCAGGAAAAATTGAGAAGATTTAATGTTCTCACATGGGATAGCACATTGGGGAACACACTGTAATGGTGGATCTAAAATATACATAACACCAGAATTGAGAAAACGTATCAGATGTGTCATAGGGAAGAAATAAGAAATGCCTTCCGCCTACTACACATTTTAAGAAACTAATGCTTACATTAGTTTCTTCCTACAATGTGATTTTTCTGTCTGTCATAGTTGAAGTGTACCTATGATGAAAATTACAGGCCTCTCTCATCTTTTTAAGAGGGAGAACTTGCACAATTGGTGGCTGACTAAATACTTTTTTGCCCCACTGTATGTAAGAATGCTGTTCATTGACTACAGCTCAGCCTTCAACACCATAGTGAAGCTCATCATTACGTTCGGGACACTGGGGCTGAACCCCGCCCTGTGCAACTGGGTACTGGACCTAGGCCGGGCCGCCCCGAGGTAGTGAAGGTAGAAAAAATCCAATCACACATATAAGGCCACTATCTACTATGTTTAGAGTACATGTCAAATAGCCCCATAGCCAAATACATTTGAACTCAGTTTTTCACAATTCCTGACATTTAGTCCTAGAAAGATTCCCTGTCTTAGGCCAGTTAGGATCACCACTTTATTTTAAGAATGTGAAATGTCAGAATAATAGTAGAGAGAATGATTTATTTCAGCTTTTATTTCTTTCATCACATTCCCAGTGGGTCAGAAGATTACATACACTCTCTTAGTATTTGGTAGCATTGCCTTTAAATTGTTTAACTTGGGTCAAATATTTCGGGTAGCCTTCCACAAGTTTCCCACAATAAGTTGGGTGAATTTTGGCCCATTCCTCTTGACAGGGCTGGTGTAACTGAGTCAGGTTTGTAGGCTTCCTTGCTCGCACACGCTTTTTCAGTTCTGCACACACATTTTCTATAGGATTGAGGTTAGGGCTTTGTGATGGCCACTCCAATACCTTGACATTCTTGTCCTTAAGCCGTTTTGCCACAACTTTGGAAGTATGCTTGGGGTCATTGTCCATTTGGAAGACCCATTTGCGACCAAGCTTTAACTTCCTGACTGATGTCTTGAGATGTTGCTTCAATATATCCACAAAACTTCCCTCCTCATGATGCAATCTATTTTGTAAAGTGCACAAGTCCCTCCTGCAGCAACGCACCCCAACAACATGATGCTGCCACCCCTGTGCTTCACGGTTGGGATGGTGTTCTTCTGCTTGCAAGCCTTCCCCTTTTTCCTCCAAACATAACGATGGTCATCATGGCCAAACAGTTCTATTTTTGTTTCATCAGACCGAGGACATTTCTACAAAAAGTATGATCTTTGTTCCCATGCGCAGTTGCAAACCGTAGTCTGGCTTTTTTATGGCGGTTTTGGAGCAGTGGCTTCTTCCTTGCTGAGCGGCCTTTCAGGTTATGTCAATATAGGACTCGTTTTACTATGGATATAGATACTTTTGTACCAGTTTCCTCCAGCATCTTCACAAGGTCCTTTGCTGTTGTTAGGGAATTTATTTGCACTTTTCGCACCAAAGTATGTTCATCTCTAGGAGACAGAACGCATCTCCTTCCTGAGGGGTATGACGGCTGCGTCGTCCCATGGTGTTAATATTTGCGTACTATTGTTTGTACAGATGAACGTGGTACCTTGAGGTGTTTGGAAATTGCTCCCAAGGATGAACCAGACTTGTGGAGGTCTACAATTTATTGGTCTTGGATTTTCCCATGATGTCAAGCAAAGAGGCACTGAGTTTGAAGGTAGGCCTTGAAATACATCCACAGGTACACCTCCAATTCTGTCAATTAGCCTGTCAGAAGCTTCTAAAGCCATGCTGTTTAAAGGGACAGTCAACTTAGTGTATGTAAACTTCTGTCCAACTGGAATTGTGATACAGTGAATTATAAGTGAAATAATCTGTCTGTAAACAATTGTTGGAAAAAATATTTGTTTCATGCTAAAAGTAGATATCCCTATCCGACTTGTCAAACTATAGTTTGTTAACAAGACATTTGTGGAGTGGTTGAAATACTAGTTTTAATGACTCTAACCTAAGTGTATGTAAACTTCCGACTTCAATATACTGTATATATACTCCAGACTCCAACATTGCTCATCCTAATATTTATATATTTCTGAAAATCCATTCTTTAACTTTTATCTTATAATTTTATATTTAAGATTCTTAAAAGTAGCCACCCTTTGCCTTGATGATAGCTTTGCACCCTTGGCATTCTCTCAGCCAGCTTCATGAGGAATGCTTTTCCAAAGGTCTTGAAGGAGTTCCCACATTTGCTGAGCACTTGTTGGCTGCTTTTCCTTCACTCTGCGGTCCAACTCATCCTGAACCATCTCAGTTGGGTTGAGGTCGGGTGATTGTGGAGGCCAGGTCATCTGATACAGCACTCCATCACTCTCCTTGGTCAAATAGCCCTTTACGCAGCCTGGAGGTGTGTTTTGGGTCATTGTCCTGTTGAAAATCAAATGATAGTTCCACTAAGCGCAAACCAGATGCAATGGCGTATCACTGCGGAATGCTGTGGTAGCCATGCTGGTTAAGTGTGCCTTTAATTCTAAATAAATCACAGACAGTGTCACCAGCAATACACCATCACACTTCCTCCTCCATACTTCCCTGTGGAAACCACACATGCGGAGATCATCCATTGACCTACTCTGCGTTTCACAAAGACAAGGTGGTTGGAACAAAAAAAATCGAATTTGGACTCACTCGTCCAAAGGTCAGATTTCCACCAGTCTAATGTTCATTGTTTTTGATTCTTTCTTATTGGTGTCCTTTAGTAGTAGCTTCTTTGCAGCAATTCGACCATGAAGGCCTGATTCACGCAGTCTCCTCTGAACAGTTGATGTTGAGATGTGTCTGTTTCTTGAACTTTGTGAAGTATTTATTTGGGCTGCAATCTGGGGTGCAGTTAACTCTAATGTACTTATCCTCTGCAGCAGAGGTAACTCTGGATCTTTCTTTCCTGTGGCGGTCCTAATGAGAGCCAGTGTCATCAGAGCGCTTGATGGTTTTTGCGACTACACTTGAAGAAATGTAAAAGTTCTTGAAATGTTCTGCATTGACTGACCTTCATGTTCTAAAGTAATAATGGACTGCTTATTTGAGCTGTTCTTTCCATAATATGGACTTGGTCTTTTACCAAATAGGGCTATCTTCTGTATACCAACCCTTCCTTCAAAACACAACTGATTGGCTAAAATGTATTAAGAAGGAAAGAAATGGTTGAGAGAATGCTAAGAGTTAGCAAAGGTGTCATCAAGGCAAAGGGTGGCTACTTTGAAGAATTTCAAATATAAAATATATTTTTATTTGTTTAACACTTTTTTGGTTACTACATGATTTCATATGTGTTATGTCATAGCTTTGATGTCTTCACTATTATTCTACAATGTAGCAAATAGTCAAAATAAAGAACTACCCTTGAATGAGTAGGTGTTTCCAAACTTTTGACTGGTACTGTATGTATTCCTTCAGGATTTCTGCTGGAATCCCATCAGGGCCGGTGGCTTTGTTGTTCCTCCTCTTCCTGATGGCATCTTTCACCTCCTGCAGGCTAGGTGGTTCTCCCATGTATTTATCCTTTGTTGGTCGCTGAGGGACGTGATCATAGACCTCTATCTCAACTGTTGTACTTCTGTTGAGGAGCTCCTCAAAGTGTCTGGAATCTTCAGTGTCTGCCAGCTGCTGGATCTCCAGGGCCTTTTCTGTCCATCATTTGTTTTTTAGATCCTTCACCTGGTGTTGGACAACTGCCTTCGATCTGGCATGAGCTTCTCTTGTGGCCCTGCAGTTGATATCGTTCTGCCAGGCACAGAAGGTTCTCAATGAGCTGTCCAATTTCAGAGTCATTCTCATCAAACCAGTCCTTCTGCTTTTTGGTCTTATAGCCGAGGGTGTCCTTGCAGGCGTTAAGGATGGTGGACTTGAGCATGCTCCAGTGTGTTTCAATATCCTTAGGATATTATTCTAGCAGTTCTGCACTTAGAACAGTCTGGAGGTGTTGTCATTTGCTGGCATCACCCAGACTTTTGATGTCAAACCATGGCCGATTCAGCTTTTTCTGCACCCTCCTTTTCCGCATGAGTCAGATGGACATAGTGGAGCGAATTAGACAATAGTCTGTCGAGCAGTCATCTGCGCTTGTCATTGCTCTTGTGATGTTCATACACACACTCAAATAGACAAACGCAAACAAGCTATCTTACACACACACATACACACAAGAACAGTCAGTTCTCCTTCTCAAGCTGTCTTACATATGCACACACACAGACACACAGACACAGTAACAAAGCACAGCCGTGTCCTCGGAGAGAGCCTCCTCAGGGGAAGAGAGTGACAGGCAGCTGTCACAGTCACACAGTGACGCAGACAGACAACAGACACATGCGCTGGAGTAGACCCACTTGTAATTAAAAACGCACCCAAATGCTGTTAATATATTTCCCAGAAGAAAACAATTGAAACAGATGTTTATACGAAAACCCTTGCATGTTGAAGTCCAAAAAATGTTTTATCCAAATTGTATTTGGAAGATGAAAGTGAACTTATCATTGCATACTGATGTTTTGCTAATAAAATGGATGCCATCTTTTACATTTATTTAAAAAAAAGTTAATAGATGCTGATAGAACAGGCCAAATCGCTACTGGTCCGTCCGTCCGTCCGTCCGCCCGCTCACTCATTCACTCACTCACTCACTCACTCACTCATCGGCATATTTATCCCTCTATTGTCATGCTAATACACAGGGCAGTTTAGGAAATAGCACATTGAGATTATGTCATGATTTTATTCGTGCTGCGGGCATGATAAAAAAAATATATTTGAGATTGTTTGTCTATCCCAGATAGGGCCCCCATAACTGAACTCACCTGTATCATTTCAACAAGTAAACTGAGGTAATATGCAAGTAGCTGATTTACTCCAACTCCCCTACAGACTTGGGAGCGGGGAAGGTCGAGAGCCATCCATCCTCCAAAACCGCACTGCTCGCTTAATCCAGAAGCACCAATGTGTCGGAGGAAACACCGTCCAGCTGGCAAACGAGGTCAGCTTGCAGGCACCCAGCCCACCACAAGGAGTCGCTGGAGAGCGATGTAAATCCCAGCTGGCCATCTCCTCCCCTAACCCAGACGACTCTGGGCCAATTGTGCGTCGCCTCATGGGTCTACCGGTCACGTCCGGCTGTAGGATCGAGCCCGGGTCTGTAGTGACGCCAAGCACTACAACACCATAAACGGCTGTGACACTCGGAAGGCCCCCCAATGACCAGTCTGACAGGACTACAGAGTTCCTTGGCTGAGATGGAAGAACCTACCAGAAGGATAACAGTCTCTACAGCACTTCACCAATTAGGGCTTTATTGGAGAGTGGCCAGAAAAAAGCCACTCCTAAGAAAAAGGTGCATGAAACATGCCTGGAGTTTGCAAAAGATTCTGATGAGACAAATATGTAACTATTTGGCCTGAATGCTAAGTGCTATGCCTGGAGAAAACCATGCACAGTTCATCACCCGTCTAACACCATCCCTAGCGTGAAGCATGGCGGTGGCAGCAACATGTTATGGGGATGTTTTTAGTGGCAGGGACTGGGAGACTGGTAAGGATAGAGGTAACAATGAATGGAGCAAAAACAGGCTAATCCTTGATAGCCTGCTTCAGAGTGCAAACTACCTTTGACTCGGGTGGAGATTTACGTTCCAATAGGACAATAACCCCAAGCATACAGACAAAGCAACACTGGAATGGCTTCAGAACAAGAATGTGAAAGTCGTGGCTCAATGTCAGCAATCCAATAAGCTTCGAGTTCATCTACAAAATGGTCTGTACTATAGATAGTCTGCACTATAAATACAGCAACAGCCATTGACACCCCAACCATAAACATTAAAATGCCAAAAAATGCAATTGGATCAAACTGGTCTGTGATATTGATGCACGCAAAGCTAGCCTTTTCTGTACACCTACAACAACATACAGTACATATGGTATTGTCAGAGTATGATTTGACAGGTCTGCCAGGGGGACTTAATGAATATTGACTTTTCCCCCCAATCATACAGTATAAAAGCAAACGAGGGGTTTAACTGGCTCAAATTAAGATCCTACATCTGTATGGCAACCACATGGAATCAGATAATTCCTTGCCCTCCTCCCGACACGCACGCACGCACACACACACACACACACACACACACACACACACACACACACACACACACACACACACACACACACACACACACACACACACACACACACACACACACACACACACCTCTGGATGAAATGGTGTACTTACTGAATGGACCCACTGGAATGGAGAGATGGAGAAAAATTGAGCAGAGAGAAAAAACAAAGAGATGAATGAAAATGAGATGGGTTGAGTTATGACTTGATTTAATGGGCAGTGCAGTCCAGTGAACCAAGATTCAAGATTTAGTGTATCATCATTAGATTATGCTTTATGTAGTATGGCTCAGGTTGGAGGGTTGTAGTATGGTTCCGGTTGGAGTAAATTTAGTCGATTCAGGAAGTGAGAAATAAATAAATGCCATTTTAAAATTTCGTACAGAATTTCTATTCATCTTCTGAATTGAGTGAATTTAAATTAAATTGACCTCAACCCCAGCTATGGCTATACTTTAAAAAAATAACACACACACACACACTAGCATACCCCATTAATATTGCAGCTGCACTCTCCAAACTAAATAATGTTGCCATAATTCACACAGAACAATCTCCATGCAATTCCATGCCATAAACTCCTATTGGTGCGTGTGTGTGCACCTGTGTCTTTACTTGTGTGGGTGTATGCGCACACGCATGTGTGTGTGTGGAGGATTCCAAAAGTAAATTGTCAAAAAGTGCAGGAGACCTAAGTCATTACTGATGGAGTCAAATGCTGCTGAAATTGAAATTGCCTGTCAGCTTTACATAAGAGACTGTGTGTCACTCATGCCCATATTCATGTGTGTTGTGCCTGGTCTTACCATGGACCTGCAGGCTGCCCGATGCCTCTGCCTTGCCCACGCTATTCTCAGACACACAGGTGTAGGTGCCCTCGTCCTCAGCCCGAACCTGGGTCAGACGCAGGCTGTGGTCACTACGGATATCTGACCTGCAACAACAACAACAGACCAGGGTGAATATATAGAATGATATCCTACTGTACATGGGGTCCATTCACTCTCATTGATGTCTGGTGACTAATCTCTCTCTCTCTCTCTCTCTCTCTCTCTCTCTCTCTCTCTCTCTCTCTCTCTCTCTCTCTCTCTCTCTCTCTCTCTCTCTCTCTCTCTCTCTCTCTCTCTCTCTCTTTCTTCTCACCTGCCACGGGGCAGCTCTCCTTCCTCTCTCCTCCAGCGGATGGTGGGGGCGGGGTCTCCATGGGCCTCACACAGGAAGTCCACCGTGTCATCAGCCAACACCACCTGGTTCACAGGACGCTTAACGAACATGGGTCGCTCTGACAGACCGAGAGTGAGAGAGCGATATGGTCAGAGAGAAAACAACGTACAGTGAGAGAGACAGAGAGAAAAGAAAAGGAGGACAAGATTGGAGAGTGACAGAAGTTGGGAAAATATGATAAATACACAGTAGAAAATAGAGAGGACCAGAGAAAACACAGAACCAGGGAAAGCAAGGTCATCTGAATGTAAACTCCACTCACCAAACACCACTAGTTCTGCTGGGTCGCTGTCCCTTTCCCCCACCATATTGGTGCCCACACACACAAACATGCCTGCGTCGCTCTTCCTTGTGTTCGAAATCATCAGCTTGCCTCCTCGAATCTATGAGAGAGAGAGAGAGAGAGAGAGAGAGAGAGAGAGAGAGAGAGAGAGAGAGAGAAAGTCCCCTTAAAAGACACCGCAGGGGGGAAGGAAGCATGGTGATGTGCTTGTCATGTCCCCAAGCCTATTCACTCTATCATGTTGTTTATTAAGCAACCAACACATTTAGGCATCTGTGTCTGTTTATCTCTCTTTCTCCATACCCCTAGCATCAAATTGTCACTATCTCTTTCCGTTTCTCTCCCTCTCTCTTTCTCCAACCTCACCCCACTCCACTCTCTCTTTTTCTCTCTCCCATCCCCCCTCTGACTATTCCTCTTATTCATGTGGTTGTATTTGACATTGAGAGAACCTCCACATAGACAAATGTGGAATACATATACCCAAAGCCTTCTATACAGATAAGTGACTGTAGTTTGTGTTATGTGTGTAGTGTATCTTAGTGCTTTAGGCCTCAGAGAGAGCAGAGAGGTGGTCTACTGTACTGGTGGGTTCCGTTTTTGGTCATTACACCTTCAAATAGATTCAATTAAATGAGTTTTTTGTCCGTCCATCTGTCTATCTGCATATACAGTACCAGTCAAAAGTTTGGACACACCTAATCATTCAAGGGGTTTTTCTTTACTTTGACTATTTTCTACATTGTATAATAATAGTGAAGACATCAAAACTATGAAATAACACATATGGAATCATGTAGTAACCAAAAAAGTGTTAAACAAATCAAAATATATTTTATATTTGAGATTCTTCAAAGTGGCCACCCTTTGCTAAATCTTGGTATTCTCTCAACCAGCTTCATGAGGTAGTCACCTAGAATGCAAGTTAATTTGTGGAATTTCATTTGTTTTTAATGCGTTTGAGCCAATCAGTTGTGTTGTGACAAGGCAGAGGTGGTATACAGAAGATAGCCCTATTTGGTAAAATACCAAGTCCATATTATGGCAAGAACAGCTCATTACTTTAAGACATCAAGGTCAGTCAATGCAGAAAATTTCAACCATGATGATGAAACTGGCTCTCATGAGGACCGCCACAGGAAGGGAAGACCCAGAGTTACCTCTGCTGCAGACAGTATGTTCATTAGAGTTACCAGCCTCTAAATTCTTCACAGAGTTCAAGTAGACATCTCAATATCAACTGTTCAGAGGACACTACATGAATCAAGCCTTCATGGTTGAATTGCTGCAAAGAAACCACTACTAAAGGACAACAATAAGAAGAAGATGCTTGTTTGAGCAAAGAAACACGAGCAATGTACATTACACTGGTGGAAATCTGTCCTTTGGTCTGATGAGTCCAAATGTGCGATTTTTGGTTCCAACCATCGTGTTTTTGTGAGACGCAGAGTAGGTGACACATATGTGGTTCCCACTGAAGCATGGAGGAGGTGGTGTGTGGGTGCTTTGCTGGTGACACTCTTGATGATTTATTTAGAATTCAAGGCACACTTAACCAGCATGGCTTCCACAGAATTCTGGAGCGATACGCCATCGCATCTGGTTTGCACTTAGAGGGACTATCATTTGTTTTTCAACAGGACAATGACCCAAAACACATCCAGGCTGTCTAAGGACTATTTGACCAAGAAGGAGAGTGATGTAGTTCGGTATCAGATCACCTGGCCTCCACAATCACCTGACTTCAACCCAATTGAGATGGTTTGGGATGAGTTGGACTGCAGAGTGAAGGAAAAGCAGCCAACAAGTGCTCAGCATATGTGGGAACTCATTCAAGACTGTTGGAAAAGCATTTCAGGTGAAGCTGGTTGAGAGAATGCCAGGAGTGTGCAAAGCTGTCATCAAGGCAAAGGGTGGCTACTTTGAAGAATCTAAAATCTAAAATCTATATTTTTTTTATTTAACACTTTTTTGTTACTACATGATTCCATATGTGTCATTTCATAGTTTTGGTGTCTTCACTATTATTCTGCATTGTAGAAAATAGTCAAAATAAAGAAAAATCCAATAAGTAGGTGTGTCCAAACTTTTGAGTGGTACTGTAGGTATAGAATATGCAGGCATGCAGGTCTTTTTTGGATAGCCACAACAATAAAATGATTGAAGGATGCAACAGAGACAGATAGAAAGTACTCACGGTGATCCTCTCGTCATGGTCGTTAACTTTCATGTTGTTCCTCTTCCAGGAGATGGTGGGCTCCGGGTGGCCCCGCGGGGGGATGCACTCCATGACCGCTGGCTCCCCTGCCGCCACCACAACGTCACTGGGTGTCTGCCTGAAGTCATCCCTCAGGACTGGAGGTAAGAGAGAGGTTGGAGAGAGGGAGGTGAAGGGGGGTTATTATACAGCAATGATTCCTCAATATCATTTGCTTGGTAATTTTACACATGTATTTCTTGCCAAAAAAGCACTATCGCAGATGGAATTGAATAGAGAGAGGGAGATACAGAGCACTACAACTACTGCCCAATTCCAAATCAACCCCTAACCCCCTAAGCATTTTGTTGATGTAATATGATTTGATAGGTAATAGCAAGATCATAATAGCTCTGCCTTTTCCTCTGTAAGGGAGAGACATAGTTGCCGTGGAAGTCCACATCAAATTTCTAAAGTAAGGGTAGTCTAGTGCATCTTTCACTGTGCAGGGTAGTGGGAACTGTATGCCATAAAGTTTTGTGCTGCCTCCACTATCAAGTCTCAAGTCTAAATAAGAGATGAATGCAAAACAGATGAAATTCAGAAAGCAAGAGCAACTCTCAGTGTGTGATTTAATGTTATAACACAAAGCCCTTCAATACTGGGATAATGAAATGACTGTGTTTACTTGCGCGTGTGTGTGCGTCTGGTTCCTCCCTATGGTCTTCATTGACACAGTGTGCGTGTGTTCGTGTGTGTGTTATCGCGGCTCCTTTCTGGCACAAAGTGGATTAATTCTTCAATCAGACCCACACACTACCAACACACACACACACACACACAAAAGATATAGACGTGCTGTACATGAGTCAGATATACAAACACTTGAAAATACTAAAGAGACATACACTAAAACACATAGTTGCGCACAGAACATGAGACAAAAGCCTACTGATATATGATCATGCACAAACACACTTACACTCTCACCCCCCCCCCCCCTCTTTATTTCACTCTCTCTGCCACTCTGCAATTGGTGCCTGGATATGGCCTTACGTTTATGAGCACAAGGGCTTTGTGATATTGCTTTGCACTCGATTCAATATACTGCAGTGCTTAATTTGAGCTGGATATTGCCAGAACAGGATCCGGCACCTCTCCGTTTTGGACTCCTGCACCTCTTGTGGCATGAAAAATAATTCACTTTTTTCAATGTAAAAATTATTATAAAAGCAATCAAAGTTCATTCGAGTTGCCTCTTCATTAATTATCCTGCCCCCACAAAAAACATGTGAAAAAAAAAACTATTTAGGCCAGGGCCTAATATTTTAAGAGCTGATTCGGTTTGGGCCAGGCTCGGGTTTATGGTCTGCTCAACATTGTAATTTACTGTATGTTCGAGATCAACGCAAGGCTGTGGCTGTGTGAGAAGTGCACCACTATCTCTCACATAACTAGAATGAATTCAACTTGTATGATCTCTCTGCTCTGACAGACATGAGCCTGCAACTGTCATCTATCCAGTGTTGCACTTCATCATTCATTTCATTATAGAATCATAGCCGCGCGAAGGGTTCTAAAGGAACTGCAGCACCCCTGATCAATTGAAATACATTTGCCTGAATAATAGAATTCCTGCTGTCTGTTAATGAAATCGTTCAGAATAGCCTACTACATCATGTGAAGGCCTATAACTTAGCCCCAGAGGATCATTTGCTTATTTAAAAAAAAATTGCCCAGCTGTTGATTGTAGCCCAATAATAAGGAATAGGCTACAGTCGGGAACGTGTGGCAAATCTGTCAGTGAAAGAATATAATGTAGACAAAACAGGCCATTCGCAAAATTTCAAATACAATCAAGGGAAAACACAGGTTGGAAAGCAAATGGCTCCTGCTGAAAAGCAGAGACTCTATACTGTAGGCTACCAAAATATTTGATCAACTTCCAAATATTGTTTTACAAAAGAAAGAGAGATACTTTGGCACGAGCACATTTGCCATCATCAGTTAGTGTGCTGCGCATCATTGGGCGAGTCAGAGAAACTGGAAAGCATTTTTAGGACTATAATTTCCTCCTCACATTGTAGCCTACAATATATGTCTCCACACACCTAGGCCTAGGCTATTGATGGATTCAAGACGAGGTCGTTTTCATTGAGCTCAGATTTTCAGTTTGTCAATGTCAAAGCCTGTCATTTTAATAATTTGTGATGTATTAAAAAAGTCTCCAGTCATGTAAAATGACATAGAATTGCATGTAATGCATTTATAAAAGACCCTAGGTTAATAGAATGTTCCCAATGTGTGCAACTTCTTTTAAGGGCCTGTGTTCTACTGCTGTATGTCACTACACAAATGCGATGCTGTGCATGCAATGCTTTATTGTAAAGGTGATTTTCTTTTTTTCCCCCTCATGCATTCCGATACCTTAGAACTCCCCAGGTCACCCCCCTGATTTACAAATTAAGCACTGATCTACTGTAATACCAGACTGCTGTTTAACTGAATGGAGTCAGTTGGAAAATGGCAGTAGCTTGTATCATTGCGTTAGAAATAACTATGAGAATAGTGGAGTTGGTATTTGAGAGGGATCACTGTCCAACCCCAGGATCCTATCCTCAAATAACGCCCCATATTTGTACCCTCCCAAAATTCCCTTTCACATCAGCTTCTGTCCCACGGTTAGCCAATGGGAAACTTGTGAAAATGTTGGGTGTCTTCGGCTTCTAAAGTTACTCAACTTTCTACACAAAATTGGCCACTCATCTTTGAAGTTTAGAGTGAATTGAGATTCGGACATCAATGATGGTGGATGATTTATTGATGTGTGAGAGTGTTATGGGGGTGGATGTGTTGCATATATTATGATGACCTGATTAGTAATATCAATGCTTGGACGTTCTCGCTACATTCTCACTGAACATTCTCTCATGAGTGTATGGAAAGTGTGAAACTCTCAAATCTTCCAGCCAAATGTTAAGAGGAAATATTTCCCTCAATGGTTTTCCTCCAAAAAATGGAAATCCTTACCCTATATTAATTGCAACAGCACTGATTCACTATATTGTCTATTATTCAGATAGTCCAATGAAAATCTTTGTCACACTCCAAAAAGCACCACTATCCCTTAACTGGGCATTAGGGGCTGAATTACAGTGCTAATGTCCTCACAATGTCACCCGAGCAGGATGGTTCTGAGCTTAGTCTATCTGGTTAATGACAACTCACTCCTATAATGAAGGTTGAGAGAAAAGCCAACAAAACCTGAGGACATTACCATAACCATCCTTCATGGAACTTATGAAGACACTTCCTATCTCTGTCAATGGCTAACATCCATTATGAGGACACCTTATCTCTACTGATGGGTTATGTTCCTTATGAGGACTCACTCTCCCTAACTCTGTGAAGCGGGATGAGAGGGCCCCATTATGTTTGTAATAATTTCTCCAAATGTCAAGATAGCATGGCGTTCAGTGTGTGTGTGTGTGTGTCTGTGTCTCCATACATCAGCCTGTTTTGTTTATAAGCAAGGTCATGCCAGATCGAAGTGTCTGATTGAGAAAGAATGGGGTTCTTTTTTTATTTCCTTCAACAGTAGCAGTATCACGGAGATACAGTATATGCTGGAAGATATGTTTTCTGGGATGAATGAACAGTAAATGAACTGTTGAGATTGATGTTAAAACGCTCCACATCTCAGTTTCCTTGAGGATAGTAAATTGTAGTGCCTTTGTTATGAGTATATCATTGCTATTTCTAAGCCCTTGCCTAGGGCATGTGTGTGCTTACTTGCCCATACGGTATATGTTAGATCCCATACTACCACCCCTTTCCCTAGACTCCAATCATTGGAGTGGACCACACAGCCTTTGGGACCCACACTCTCCCATCGGCACATCAACTGAGGGCCTGAAACACACACACACACACAGTCCTTGACCTTATATAAACCTCATTCAAACCTTACCCCAACCACCATTAATCAAGACCAAAGCAGTGCACTACCAAAATCACTCAGGGACCTGTCCAGTCATGGCATGTGGTTTCAGGGAACCTATTTAGCTTGCTACATCCTGGGTCCGGATTGGAGTGCCACAAGGTTAAGGAAAGCTTGTGTTGACCTGTCACACCCGATGCAAGGGGCCCTTGATCCTAGTTCCCTGGATCCCTCTCCTCACTTGCCTCTGCTTCACTGGATGCATCACAAATGGTACCCTATTGCCTATTTAGTGCACTACATTTGATAGGGGCCCATAGAGATCTGGACAAAAGTAGTGCACTATATAAGGAATAGGGTGCCCTTTGGGACCCAGACACTGACTGGCCAGCATCTTTGAGAAAAGGGGCTCCACAGAAACTTGATTAGGCACTGGCAATTACCCATAAAGCCCTTGGGGGACCAGATTAAGCAGGTGAACCTTGACCCGCCAGTGCTGATGCCCCTTGGGGGAAGCTCCTCAAAAAAGCCAGGCATAATCCCTACCACCAGGCCTGCATGGTCCACTTCAAATAAGAGGGGGAGACACACACACACACACACACACACATATGCAGAGAGACATGCACACACACAGATATTTTTTATTTATATATATATACATATATACACACACATAAACACACACAGATACACACGAACACATCTCATGAGAGAGGTAGACCCTAATGAAGGCAGCCCTATTCCATCTATCAGCTACCATAAATCAATTTCTCATCTCAGAAGCCTTTTCTATTTTTAAGTGAGCTCTTTTACAGAGTCAACAATCATGCAGCACGTCTGTTTGAGTTAGCTGTCAATGCGCGTCTCTCATCCAACGTAGCTGTTTGTCTACACCAATGACAAATATACTAGTCACACAAAATGACAAATAGCAAGTCTAAGCTTACCACTCTGTCATCTACATGCAAACATGTCCATTACATTGAATCTAACAAAAATAATAAGCCACGCATATAAACAAAATCAACAATATCAGCTGTGTATTTACGGAATCAAACTTTTCCCCAGTGACCAGCAAATTACTCTCGCAATGTCATGCTTCTAGTATGTGCCCACTACAACAACACTTTTCAATGTCAGGACTAATATATAAGTGCATCGTTTGTGCTCCTGATTTGAAGTAAACGCTTGAGGCAGGCAGGTGGATCACTTTTAATTAAAAGTCCACTTTATTGTCATCATCAAATGCTCATCAAACGTTCATCACATTCATCAGATGTTCAGGAAGAGGCTAGTGTGTGTTCTTTCCATCTGACAAGCGTCAGTAATTTACAGCAGCTCTATTCATGAATACATTTTCATATAGATGACCGAGAGTGAGAGAGAAAGAGAGACAGAGAATGACAGATCATCTCAGACTGGTAAAAAGAGAGCGAGAAAAGGAGAGAGATGAAGAGAGAGAGGGAAGAGAAGTGAGCGGGAAAGATAGGGAGAGAGTAAGGGGGAGGGAAGAGAGAAAGAGACGTAGGTCTCCATTTCAGGCTCTATTGTGTGGGGGTTGCGGCGGTCATCTGTCAATCTGTCCACTTGCATCTCAAGCTGATGTGAGGCAATCTGTCACACACACGTGCACACGTACGCACAGGTCATATACGCCTCCACACACTAATCGCTGCGTTTTATCAACCTCAAACATTGATCTGATTTAGAACCGACAAAACATAACACACACATTTACAAGCTCCCCAGACCCCTGTGAAATGATTCCAAACAGAGATTGAAATTCTAATACGTTATACGACTGTGGATTTACCTAAAGTTACAGTCTTAGGGGCCAAGCAGAGTTTCATCAGCTCCTGAAGTTGAAGAGGTGCTGTTGCGCCTTCTTCACCACACTGTCTTTGTGGATGGACCATTTTCGGTTATCAATGAGGTGCCCGCTGAGGAACTTAAAGCTTTTCACCCTCTCCACTGCGACCCTGTCGATGTGGATGGGGGTGTGCTTTCTCTGGAAGTCCACGAGAAGCTCCTTCATTTTGTTGACGTTGATGGAGAGGTTATTTTCCTGCTACCACTTCCAGGGCCCTCACCTCCTCCCTGTAGGATGTCTCGTCATTGTTGGTAATCAGGCCTACCACTGTTGTGTCATCAGAAAAAATGCGGATGACTTGAGTTGTAGACGTGTGTGGCCACACAGTCATTGGCCTTCGCCCAGAACCCAACCCTGAACTTAGGTCACTGTTACTAGCCAGCTACCACCCGATACTCTACCCTGCACCTTAGTGACCGCTGCCCTATGTACAGTGCCTTCAGATCGTATTCACACCTCATGATGTTTTCCACATTCTGTTGTGTAATATTTTGCCAATGAGCAAAAACATTATTTAAGGAAAATAAAGCACAAATATATCTTGATTAGATGAGTATTCAACCCCGAGTCAACACATTTTACATTCACCTTTGGCAGCGATTACAGCTGTACATTTTTTTGGGGGGGTATGTCTCTAAGAGCTTTGCACACATGGACCTTGACATTTTCCCATTAAGCTCTGTCAAGTTGTTTATTGATCAGTGCTAGACAGACATTTTCATGTCTTGCCAGAGACTTCGAAGATGATTTACGTCAAAACTTTAACTATGACATTCAGGAACATTCAACGTCATCTTGGTAAGCAACTCCAGTGTATCTTTGGCCTTGTGTTTTAGGCAATTGTGCTGCTCACAGGTGCATTTGTCTCTCAGTGTCTGTTGGAAAGCAGACTGAACCAAGTTTTCCTCTAGGATTTTGCCTGTGCCTAGCTTTATTCCGTTTATTTTAATTTTAAAAACTCTGTAGTCCTTGACGATGACAAGCATAGCCATAACATGATGCAGCCACCACCATGCTTGAAAACATCCGTTACATGGGCAGGATTTAAACAAACCCAACCTTCATTTACATTGTGATGCAGTCACAACCACAAGTCTAACAAAACTCAGTTTAGCACGAGATTGATTTTATGACCAAAATGATCCTATTTGACAGTAGAATAAATGTGTCTAACTCAAATCAATGCCACATAGGTTGTTTTCTACAGAAGTTGTTTTTAGGGTCAGTTGCTCTTTAAAGTTATTGTAAACTGACACGACCAGGTCAACTCCACTGTAAAGAAAAATGCAGGTGTCTGCACAACACAACTCCAAATGTAACACATGCGGATGTAAAATGTACTACTCAGCCTGAACTGTCCCTACTTGCTCCAGCAAATAGGTAGCTTTTCATGTGGAGCCAACTGGTAAGATGCTTCAGGAGGGCGGTCACGTGTGCTAGCAAGACAGAGGTCCCGAGTTTGCGCCAGGTATGGGAGAAATTGGGAGGAAAAGGTCCTCACAAAGCAAGCAGCGTGATGTCCTTTACACAAACATGACAGATAAGAAGCTACACTATACAGTATATAGAAAAGTTACACTATATATAGAAAAGTATGTGGACAACCCTTCAAATAAGCGGATTCGGCTACTTCAGCCACACCTGTTTCTGACAGGTGTATAAAATTGAGCAGACAGCCATGCAATCTCCATAGACAAACATTGACAGTAGAATGGCCTTACTGAAGAGCACAGTGACTTTCAAATGGGCACCGTCATAGGATGCCACCTTTCCAACAAGTCATTGGTCAAGTTTCTGCTAGAGCTGCCCTGGTCAACTGCAGGTGCTGTTATTGTGAAGTGGAAACGTTTAGGAGCACCAATGGCTCCATCGCAAAGTGGCAGGACAGAAACTAACAGAACGGGACAGCAGAGTGCTGAAGAGCGTAGCATGTAAAAATAGTCTGTCCTCGGTTAAAACACTCACTACAGAGTTCCAAACTGCCTTTGGAAGTAACTTCAATACAATATATGTTCGTATATGTTCGTATGGGATTCCATGGCCGATCAGCCGCACACAAGCCTAAAATCACCATGTGCAATGCCAAGCGTGGCTGGAGTGGTGTAAAGCTCGCCGCCATTGGACTCTGGAGCAGTGGAAACGTTCTCTGGAGTGATGAACCATGCTTCAACATCTGGCAGTCCGATGGACGAATCTGGGGGTGGCGGATGCCAGGAGAACGCTACCTGCCAACTGTAAAGTTTGGTAGAGGAGGAGTATTGGTCTGTGGCTGTTTTTTATGGTTCGGGATAGGCCCCTTAGTTCCAGTGAAGGGAAATCTTAATGCTACAGCATACAATGACATTGTATATGATTCTGTGCTTTGTGGCAACAGTTTGGAGAAGGCCCTCGTGCACAAAGCGGGGTCCATACAGAAATGGTTTTGTCGAGATCGGTGTGGCCTGCACAGAACCCTGACCGCAACACCATCGAACACCTTTGGGATGAATTGGAACGCAGACTGCGAGCCAGCCCGAATCACCCAACATCAGCGCCCGACCTAACTAATGCTCACGTGACTGAAAGTCCCCGCAGCAATGTTCCAACACCTAGTAGAAAGCCTTCCCAGAAGAGTGGAGGCTGTTATAGCAGCCAAGGGGGGACCAACTCCATATTAATGTCCATGATTTCGACGAGCAGGTGTCCACATACTTTAATAAAACCGAAAGCATACCTTGACTTGGAAGAGTTCCAATGTTGGATAGCCTTAGCCAACTAGCTAACATAAATAGCGTTCCTCTCTGTTTGAGTCAGGTTGTTGATTAAGCTAAATTTGCTAAATCAAACACCTTTGGGATTACAGGCAACATCCGCACTGAGCTAAAGGGTAGAGCTGCCGCTTTCAAGGAGCGGGACTTTAAAACGGAAGCTTATAAGAAATCCCTCTATGCCCTCCGACGAACCATCAAACAGGCAAAGCTTCAATACAGGACTAAGATCGAATCTTACTGCACCGGCTCCGACGCTTGTTGGATGTGGCAGGGCTTGCAAACTAAAAAAATGTATTAAGTTATAAGACCTCTATGATTCATTTTGTCAGTTATACCAGCGAATGTGAGGTTTTTAGATTACATAACACTTGAGGAAACATTACTTATGGGCCGATGTATTTTCTATGTTTTGTTCACCAACAGTCTAACCACAAAGCTGGCAATTCTTTCCCCTCTCTTTCTGGCTGCACTCCCCCTTCCCTTCTAAGTTCAAGTTGGTTTATTTGTCACATACACATGTTTTTCATGGAGTACACAGTGCAATTAAATGCTTACTTGCAGGCTAACCTCTTGACAATGCAGCAACAATAAGAAAGGTATGTAGCTAAATAAATAAAACAGTAATATAAAATCTTAATTCAGTAATTTCACCAATTTAATAATGAGCAGTTCATTTATATATATATATATATATATTAATACAAATTGTTACATAGTCTATATGGAAATAACAAACATGAACCAAGTATGGAATAGGTTAGAAGACTGTCAGTTCTACCACCTCAACATTGCTAATTTTATATAGGGTTAAATATAATGTTGTTAAGTTCAGTCCACAGGGGGGCACTGTGTCACTTGGCTGTGCTTCAGTCAGAAAAACATTCTCTTATCTCTTCAGGTCTCAGCTAGCTAGCCAGCCAGTAGTTACTGAATAGGCTAGCCATCCAAGCTACTAGCTACTAGGGCTGACCCCATTGTCGAAACGATGAGACCAAGGTGCAGCGTGATTTGAATACATTATTCTTCATTTACGAAGAACACTAAAACAAAATGACTGTGCCACTAATAATAATGAGTGCTGACATGCAACTACACATAGAAAATAACCCACAAAACCAAAATGGAAAATGGCAACCTAAATAGGATCCCCAATCAGAGACAACGATAAACAGCTGTCTCTGATTGGGAACCAATTCAGGCCACCATAGACCTACATTTACCTAGACAATACCAAAACCCCATAGATATACAAAAAACCCTAGACAAGTCAAACATACATACTACCTCGTCACACCCTGACCTAACCAAAATAATAAAGAACACAAAGATAACTAAGGTCAGGGCGTGACACCCATTTGGTCAACTGGTCGATTGTTTAGTCAATAGGCTGTTGGTCGACTGAGATTTCTTTAGTCGAGCAGTAGCCCCCCCCAAAAAAAAAATATTTATATTGTGGTGTACAAGACACAGTCTGATTCGCGTTGAGGGGACTGATCAATTCTGTAGGCCGTAGGGATGGCACAGTCCATCAGTATAAGACGTGATACTGAACTTGTATATGGTGGTATTACATAAACAATAGTGCAAAACTAATACAAATTATATTATTTAATAACAAATGCACTTTCTCCCTCGTAGGATAGTGGCTGCTGTCCACGGTTCTAAAACACATCAGTGCGCTGTTGAATTGGCACCTTTTCCTAGACCATGTTGATATGTGCACATTAGGAATGTTAACCAGCTGTTGAGAGCAATGCCGCGGAGGCACTAGCAGAATGAGGAGATGAGAAAACAGCTCTTGCCTTATTGTCTAAGAAAAGTGAGGAGAAAGGAAACCCAAACTTAATTAGGTCTATAATCAATAGCCTAACTGTTAAATGTCCCTGGCTTTATAAATCATCAGTATATTTACAGAAATAAGACAGATTCTGCTTCTGTTGCCAGTTTGTAGTTGTATTTGCATTTATTATGGATCCCCAATTGTGACCCGATTCAGGAAACTAGGCGTATGTCGCAAGTCACCACTTCACAGGGGAGCCGTTTGAACGTAAAAAAATATTTTTTTTACTAAACGCGTTTCCTTTGGCAGAAATGCCTTCTCGACCATGTGAACTTTCATGTGCCTTAATAACAAATTTGTATGCCATCTGTAAATATGAAAACAATTGTTAATTAAGCCACAGAGAAGTCAGCAACCTTCCCACTAGCCATGATTGGCTGAGATGAGTGGGTTGGACATGCCGAGAGAGGAGTTCGGATTGGTCTGCCATTTTGAAGGCGTCTGTCTATTTGAGCTCGTCAGTCTGTTGGTAATCCTATCGAATGTGGCTTTAAAAAAAATGTATTGTGTAGTGGAGCTGCATAATTGTTGCTCTCCATTTTCTGGAGGATCAAGTTTTGAAATCAGTGGAATTAGAGTATGATAGCTAAAGTCTCTGAATTACATCTTCAAACTAAGGGCAACTGTGGTATGGCATTCCTGACAGGGAGATACGTCCATGATGCATGTTGATGTATGCAGGTGAGCTAGTCTAGCGTTAGCTAGCTACTGTACATTTTTATATATTACACATTTCACAATTTGACAGAAAGGGGTTTCATTTCAAGCTAAAGTGCACTCTTAGCTAGCTAGCTAGCTAACGTTAGCTGGCTGGCTCCCTAGCTGATATTATTTCTTTCCCAGAGCCATTTACTTTTCTTGTGAGAGTCTAATGTTAACTAGCTAACATTGGACCTTGTTGGTTATCTCCCAGCTCTGTGGTATTGTTGCCACTTTGTTCATTGTTAGAGATAGGGGGCAGTATTTCCCCTTTGGATGAATTGCGTGCCCATAGTGAACTGCATCAAAATCTGTCCTAAATTGCTAATATATGGATATTATAATTAATATTGGATAGAAAACACTCTGAAGTTTCTAAAACCGTTTGAATTATGTCTGTGAGTATAACAGAACTCACAGGGCAGGCAATCTTGCAAACTAGTTTTGAAATCCTGAAAGTTGGGGCAACTTTGACGTCATCGCCCCCTCCCTTCCCAACAAGTTATGGATCTGGAAACCCTTCCTATGTCTTCCACTAGATGTCCTCATTCAGTAGAAAGTGTAATGGAGCATTTGCTGTGAAGTTTGACCTAATGGGAAGGAAAGTACTAAAGTGTCGCAAAAGATTCAGGTGCTTGAAGGCGCGTATGCGTTGGAGTGCTTCGCCTGTTCCAATCAGCCCCAGATGAACATGGATGGCCCGGTTGGAATGCTATTCGATCTGTATGATTATAACATCCTGAAGATTGATTCTGCACTTAGTTTGACCAGTTTCGTCGACCTGTAAAATGTAATTTGGAAGTTTTGATGCAAAATTATCCTGGACCAGAAGTCATTTTTTGAGCTGAAAGTGGTAGCAAATGCTGCTACATGGACACTAGAATTGAACATTATGAAACAAAACGATTTATTGCTGAACTAGGACTCCTTGCACTACATTCTGATGGAAGATCATCAAAGGTAAGGGAATATTTATGTTGTAATTTTGTATTTCTGTTGACTCCAACATAGCGGAGAAATATTGTTACGTCTGAGCGCCGTCTCAGATTATTGCAATGTTAGGCTTTTTCCGTAACGTAAAAAAAAAGTGACACAGCGGTTGCATTAAGAACCAGTGTTCTTAATTATATGTAGAACATGTATCTTTAGCCAAAGTTTATGATGAGTATTTCTGTTATCTAGCGTAGCTTTCTATAATTCCTCCGGACATTTTGGAGAATTTTCTGAACATGGCGTCAATGTAAACCGAGATTTATGGATATAAAATGCATATTATCTAACAAAACATAAATGTACTGTGTAACATGTCACGTTTCAGCTGAACGGGGGGGTGTAGTTCCTGTAGGGGAACCCATAGGCTTAACAAGTTTCTAGCTAATGTTAGCTGGCTGGCTCGTTAGCTAACGTGACATGTGTACAACACCCGTTGAATATGGCCGGTGTCAGTAAATGTCTGCAAAAAAAGCGTAATGAAATTGTTGACAGCAGTTTTCATGTTATCCAGAGGTAAACTAATCATCGGTCAGTGTCAAGTGTGTGCTTCGAGAGAGAAACAAGATGGGTGGGGCTAAAGCTTAAGAAGGTGTGAACGATGCTCAATGGTTGTAGACAAAGAAGAGGTCTTCACTAGATACCAAAACATTCAAAGGGGATTTTTTCAAAAGTGAGTTTACAAGTTGATCAACTCTCAAAGCAGAATTACTTTCCCATTGTTCCTCAAATGCAGTGTATGATATACCATTTTGTAGCTCTGAGTCTCTACTTTATCCAATGTAAAAAATAAAAATAAAACGATTTCTCACTTTACAACATAAGACCGAATCCAGGTGGCGAGTCACATTTGCAAAATTAAGGCAGACATTCACAACAGATTTCAGAACATATTAAGTGTGTACCCTCAGGCTCTACTACCACATATCCTCAACACAAAATCCATGTGTTTGTGTGTGTATAGCGCGTATGTTTTGTATGCATGTTTTCTAAATCTAATTTAACTTCTTGCATGAGTTACTTAATGTGGAATAGTTCCATTTAGTCATGGCTATATGTATTACTGTGTGCCTCCATAGTCTGTTCTGGACTTGGAGACTGTGAAGAGACCTCTGGTGGCATGTCTTGCGGGGTATGCATGGGTGTCCGAGCTGTGTGCCAGTAGTTCAAACAGCCAGCTTGGTGCAATGAACATGTGATGAAGTCAATCTCTCCTCCACTTTGAGCCAGGAGAGATTGACATATATAGTTTCAATGTTAGCTCTCTGTGTACATCCAAGGGCCAGCCGTGCTGCCCTGTTCTGAGCCAATTGCAATATTCCTAAATCCCTCTGTGGCACCTACCCATAAGACAGAACAGTAGTCCAGGTGCGACAAACCTAGGGCCTGTAGGACCTGCCTTGTTGATCGTGCTGTTAAGAATGCAGAACAGCTCTTTGTTATGGACAGACTTCTCCCCATCCTAGCTACTGTTGTATACATTTTTTGGACAACGACAGTTTCAATCCAGGGTTACTCCAAGCAGTTTAGTCTCATCAACTTGCTCAATTACCTGTCTTGATCATCATAGTGAGGAGACCAAAGCGCAGCATGAATAAATCTTTTTAATGAAAGATGAAAAAACCACTAAACAAACAGACCGTGACCGCTATCAAAACTGAGCGCTCACATGCAACATCACATAGACAAAAACCCACGAAATATCCAAAGCAGATGGCTGCCTAAATATGGTTCCCAATCAGAGACAACGATAAACAGCTGCCTCTCATTGAGAACCAATCTAGGCAACCATAGACATACATAAACACCTAGATGGTAAACAACCCCATAAACCTACAAACCCCCTAGACAGTACAAAAACACAAACATGTCACACCCTGACCAAACCAAAATATATAAAGAAAACAAAGAATAATCAGGTCAGGGCGTGACATTACCGCATTATTCATTACAAGTTTTAGTTGAGGTTTAGGATTTAGTGAATGATCTGTCCCAAATACAATGCTTTTAGTTTTTGAAATATTTAGGACTAACTTATTCCTTGCCACCCATTCTGAAACTAACTGCAGCTCTTTGTTTTCAGTGTTGCAGTCATTTCAGTCTGTCACGCCCTGGCCATAGAGAGGCTTTTATTCTCTATTTTGGTTAGGCCAGGGTGTGACTTGGGTGGGCATTCTAGTTTCTTTATTTCTAAGTTTTCTGCTTCTATGTTTTGACCAGGTATGGTTCTCAATCAGGGACAGCTGTCTATGGTTGTCTCTGATTGGGAATCATACTTAGGCAGCCTGTTTTTCCACCATAGTTGTGGGTAGTTGACTTTGTGGCCTGTATAGCCCTAGTAAGCGCCATGGTCGTCGTCTCTGTTGGCAACATTCTTAATAAAAACAAATGTACGCTCACCACGCTGCACCTTGGTCCGGTCATTTCATTTCCCTGACGAAGATCGTGACACAGTTGCTGTGGTAGCTGACATGTATAGTGTTGAGTCATCCGCATACATAGACACTCTGGCTTTACTCAAAGCCAGTGGCATGTTGTTAGTAAAGATAAAAATTGTAAGGGGACAGCTACCCTGGGGATTTCCTAATTCTACTGGGATTTTGTTGGAGAGGCTTCCATTAAATAACACTCTGTGTCCTGTTAGACAGGTAACTCTTTATCCACAATATAGCAGAGGGTGTAAAGGTATGACACATGTTTTCCAGCAACAGACTATGATCGATAATGTCAAGAGCCGCACTGAAATCGAACAAAAAATCCCACACAATCTTTTTATCATCAATTCCTCTCAGCCAATCATCAGTCATTTGTGTGCTGTGCTTGTAGAATGTCATTCTCTATAAGTGTGCTGAAAGTCTGTTGTCAATTAGTTTACTGTAAAATAGAATTATATCTGGTCAAACACAATTTTTCCAAACGTTTACAAAGGGTTGGTTACAGGGTGATTGGGCGGCTATTTGAGCCAGTAAAGGGGGCTTTACATATCCTTACGTAGGGGAATAACTTTTGCTTCCCTCCAGGCCAGAGGGCACACACTTTCTAGTAGGCTTAAATTGAAGATATGGCAAACAGGAATAACAATATCATCCGCTATTATCCTCAGTAATTTTACATCCAAGTCATCAGACCCCGGTGGCTTGTCATTGTTGATAGACAATCATTTTTTTCACCTCTCCCAAACTTACTTTACGGAATTCAAAATTACAATGCTTGTGTTTCATAATTTGGTAAGACATACTTAGAGGTGTAGTGTCAGCGTTTTTTGCAGGCATATCATGCCTAAGTTAGCTTATCTTGCCAATGAAAGTTGACAATATCAGTAGGTTTGTTGATGAATGAGCCATCAGATTCAATGACCGATGGAGAGGAGTTTTCCTTTTTGCCCAAAATTAAATTTAAGGTGCTCCATTTGTCAAAGGCAGGGCTGCAAAATATTTTGTTTGTCCATTCCCAGCGTTTCTCTCCAGAGTACTGTTGGAAAGATGCATTTCTGCAGTGCTCCACCAACATTCAGTCCAAAAAGATTATCTAACATAAATTATGTAACAGATATAGGATATGGTAGAAAGAGTATGTGGCCTTTTCTGAAGCCTACAGGCTGGAGATAACATGTATGAATGTATGTAATGAGATGGACACTTTTTACATCATGCAGGTTTCTCCGATCAAATAGCCCAACCCAAATGGCACTCAATCAAATAAAAAAGGAGCTGTCATGTTAGAAAAGCAACATATCCTTCAAACAGGACAGGTCAAAGTAAGATGGACAATCACAACTGCTGTCCAGGAGTTTCACCCCATTGTCATGATCAGTGGTTTCAACCCTTGCAATAAAGATTGCAGTCAGAATGCAGTATAACTGCAGTACACTGCAGTATAACTCCAGTTAGGGTGCTATATAACTGCAGTATCCTGAAAATACTTCATCCAAAATAACATTGTTTTTTTCACAGGAGTAATTTACCAGTGTAACTGCAGTTAAAGTGCAATACAACTGCAGTACACTTCAGTTATTCCACAATTACTGCAACCAAATAAAGGCCTGTCTGGAACTGCACCAAAAAAAAGACATCTAAAAGGCGCTGGCATTGGTCAACTGCAGTTACTGCACCTTTACTGCATCTTTTTTCTTAAGGAAAGTTTGTATCCTACCATTTTTTCACAAGCTGATCATATAGAGCGAAAAAGTTAATAGTTTTGGATTTCCCACTGTGTAAACACATTGCAAATACTCTCGCAATTTAATTTTTTATTTATTTTTATTTTACCTTTCTTTAACCATGCAAGTCAGTTAAGAACAAATTCTTATTTTCAGGTTAACTGCCTGTTCAGGGGCCTTGTCAGCTCGGAGGTTTGAACTTGTCCAACACTCTAACCACTAGGCTACCCTGCCGCGATAGCTCCTGATAAAGTTGGGTAACTGATTTTCAGAGCATAAATAGCCAAATTGATTAGTCACAGGAATCAGGACTAATAAAGACAATGCAATGGCCTGTTTTACAAATGGTGGGTCTACCACATACTGTACATGGGCATTCATAAAATCCCATTGCAGGCGGACATGGTAGGCTACACCCTAGTAAGCACGAGCCAATGTCTTTTGGACGTGTTTTTTGGTCCTGTCCTGGCGTAGTTTTTTGGTGTTTTACAAACGGTAGGCCTACCACATAGATGGGCTTTCATAAAATGCAATTTAAGGCAACACTGTAGGCTACACCTCAGTAAGCAAGGACCGACGCCAAAGCCTTTTAGACGTCTTTTTTTGGTGCAGATCCGGACTTGATTTCCACATCCACGGACATTGGTTATTGGTCCGATCCGGACTGGACCAGCCTTAATCTGGTAAAAACATTTGGTAAAAACATAAATGTCTATATATGACTTCTTTCCAACTTTTATTCAGAACACAAAATGAGCCTGATTTCAACATCCAGAAAATACGTATTTTTCAACGTCTGGAAAATATGCATGTTCAGTGTCCTGGAAAATATATATTTTAAACATACGGAAAATACCTTTTCACCTTTCATTCAGAACCTAAATTGAACCAAACTTAAATGTCTGGAAAATACGTATTTTAGACGTCTTTCCAATGTAATTTTACTTACTGGGACTATTCTAGTTTTGCTGGGGGGCAGCATTTTTGGTCTTGTCTATGGCAGCAGAACGGCAAACGGCAAAGAGCGACCCTGACTATAGGTCAGGCCCTATTGTGCCCTATTTGGACGGGATCAGTTTTACTGGTCGGATGTCAGGTAATGTAATTATGTGCATGAGCACACAACACCACATCTGTCATTTTTGTCCCGTCCGAACCTGCATTTCAGTAATTTTTTAAATGGCAGGAGTGTAACAATTCCAACCAGAATAACCTACTGTTTTTTGGCAAACACCAAAGTCATCTGATAATACTAGTTCCGTGCGAATCGACATCCTTGTGTTTTAAGAGAAATGTCTGAGTTTGACAGGTGTTGCTCTCGGTTTGCGTATAAAAACAATAACTCATTCGAGAAATTTAACTAAGTGCTGCTATATATGAACGGCCTACATGTAGCATATCAACTTTCACAGTGAATGCTTTTGTTTACAGTACCAGTGAAGAGTTTGGACACACCTACTCATTCAAGGGGTTTTCTTTATTTTGACTATTTTCTACATTGTAGAGTAATAGTGAAGACATCAAAACTATGAAATAACACATATGGAATCATGTAGTAACCAAAAAGTGTCAAACAAATCATATTTGAGATTCTTCACAGCTTTGCACAATCTTGGCATTCTCTCAACCAGCTTCATGGGGTAGTCACCTGGAATGCATTTCAATTAACAGATGTACCTTGTTAAAAGTTCATTTGTGGAATTTCTCTCCTTAATGCGAGCCAATCAGATGTGTTGTGAGGGGTGGTATACAGAAGATAGCCCTATTTGGTAAAAGACTAAGTCCATGTTATGGAAGAACAGCTCAAATAAGCAAAGGGAAATGACAGTCCATCAATACTTTAAGACATGAAGGTCAGTCAATCCGGAAAATGTCAAGAACTTTGAAAAGTTTCTTCAAGTGCAGTCGTAAATCAAATGAAATTGTATTTGTCACATGCGCCAAATGCAACAGGTGTAGATCTTACTGTGAAATGCTTACTTACAAGCCCTTAACAAACAATGTAGTTTTAAGAAAATACCTAAAAAAAAGTAAGAGATATGAATAACAAATAATTAAAGAGCAGCAGTAAATAACAATAGTGGGGCTATATACAGGGGGTACCGGTACAGAGTCAATGTGCGGGGGCACCGGTGTTGAGATAATAGAGGTAATATGTACCTGTGGGTAGAATTATTAAAGGGACTATGCATAGATAATAACAACAGAGAGTAGCAACTTGGCGCTCCGGAACCGCTTGCCGTGCAGTAGCAGAGAGAACAGTCTATGACTAGGGTGGCTGGAGTCTTTGACAGTTTTTAGGGCCTTCCACTGACACTGCCTGGTAAACAGGTTCTGGATGGCAGGAAGCTTGGCCCCGGTGATGTACTGGGCCGTACGCACTACCCTCTGTGTGCCTTGCAGTCGGAGGCCGAGCAGTTGCCAAAAACCATTAAGCGCTCAACATCTCAACATCAACTGTTCAGAGGAGACTGTGTGGTCGAATTGCTACAAAGAAACCACCACTAAAGGGAGAAACAAGCAATGGATATTGTGAAACATTTATTTAACTATTCAAGTCAGTTAAGAACACATTCTTATTTTCAATGACGGCCTACCAGGGAACAGTGGGTTAACTACCTTGTTCAGGGGCAGAACGACAGATTTTTACATTGTCAGCTCAGGGATTCGATCCAGCAACCTTTCAGTAACTGGCCCAACACTAACCGACATTCGACTGGTGGAAATCTGTCCTTTGGTCTGATGAATCCAAATTTGAGATTTTTGGTTCCAACTGCCATGTGAGACGTAGAGTAGGTGAAAGGATCATCTCTGCATGTGTAGTTCCCACCATGAGGCATGGAGGAGGAGTGATGGTGTGGGGGCGCTTTGCTGGTGACACATTTAAGAAAAAAATCAAGGCACTCTTTTTTTCTATTTAAAGTTTTATTACGTTTTCTTGTTTTTCAATCAACCAACAAAACACATTCCACATTCACAGATGTGGCAGACATAAATAACCAAATAAAAATATAAAACAAACAAACTTGCAGCAGCACTATCAGCGTTCCTATTAGCTAATTCCAGCCTTTGCTGAGACGACGAGCAAAGAATTTGTTTTTATAGCACATGCATCTGCCCATTCACTCTTTCCAATTTGTGTAGTGGAGTAGTGGAGACCAGAGTCTATCAAACTTGGGCTGTCTCTTGTGGAGGTCATAAGTGAGCTTTTCAAAAGGAAGAAAGTCAACAAACTGGTCAATCCAGCTTGCGATGTGTGATTATGGAAAATCATATCAGACTGAAATGTAAGAACAAACAAATAACATCAAAAGATTCGGTGCTGGATTAAGAACATCTGGCTGAAGCCCCGGAAGCCAAGGCCTAATGACACCACTGGGCCCAGCCCACTATGGTATGGCTCTTTATATGTCATCCTTCAGCACAACATGTAACCCTTTATAAGTCTTAGCCTTCGTGTCTTGATTCAAGTCCCATGTAATAATGGGCAAGTCTCAAGTAAAGTCCTAAGTTCCACAGCTCAGGTCAAGTCAGAAGTACCTAATTTGGGGTTTCGAGTCCTCAAGTCAATGGTTAAGTGTCTAATGCCAATTTCATTGCAATTGAAACCAATAGCAATGATTTTTGGATCCGATGATGGCCTGATGCAGAGGTGACACTACAGGTCCCAGAGTGGTGGGGCAAATTGTTTTCCCTGGGGCCCAGAGCTTTTCCTAATTTGGTAACCTTACCAGGTATAAATCAGGACCCTATTGGGTCTGACAGTGATTCGTTACTCGTTGTAAAATGGTATTTATATTGGCAAAGGTGGGAGTGGGACCAGATTCATGGGGTTAAGTGCATTGCTCAAGGGAACACAGACCTTGTCGGCTCGGGGATTCAAACCATTGACCTTTCAGTTACTGGCTCAACGCTCTTAACCACTAGGCTACCTGGTATACAGATATTTTCTAAACAGGTCACATGTTTGTTTTTTAATTCTGGTAAAACGTCTGGCTCTAGGGAGGGTGAAAACCCTGTCAAACTGCAGCAACCTAGTACGTGTTAATATTAATTATATTTTAAAACTAGACTTTCCTTTACACAGACACAACCACTGCAATTGGACAATAGAACTCACAGGGCTGAGCTTGCATTATGCAGGTTTGCATTGTATAGGCCTATGCAACTGCAATTAAAAAGAAACACACACAGTCTATTTATGTAATCGGTATTGTTTGAGTAATTTCAGTAATTTTGGATTGAAAAGGTCAAGGTAGCCTAGCCAGCCAGCCAGCCAAAGTTGAATATAGCCAAATGACATTTTATCACATTTTCCCCTAACATAAATAAATGTGCTATAAATAACATTATTAACATTATTAACATTACCCTGGCAAGAGAGGACAGGGCGCATTGGCTGTAGCCTATGCAGCTGTGGGCTACGTTGTTATCAGTAGTCTAGTTGATCAGACTGAGAAGTTCAATACAGTTTAGGTGTAGGCTGCTGCAACATTTCTGTGAAGAGTTCTTGCTTGTATGTCTGGAGTGATGTATTATCAAGTTTGCTAAATAAATACCAAAGGACAGTGGCATGGCGCGCACTTTGCGCTTTGCTAGGTGACATGCATTTGCCCTGCCTGCACAACCTGTGATTTCCATGAATCAGATTGGTCAAGATACAGAACGCACAGAACCTACAGCGCTGATATAAAAGACAGACAGGCTTACATAGTGGGCTAGTTGACAAAACGAGTCCAAATTAAGTCACGAGTCATAGATGGTCAAGTCGAGTCACAAGTGTTTTAACTTTTTGCCAAGTCAAGTCTCAAGTTGCAAAATTTGCATCCAAGACATGTGATTTGAGTCCACATCTCTGTAAAGCATGACATATGGTCATAGATGCTTTGTAACACATTTATATAGTGCTTATGAAGGCATTATGAAGGCTTTATGAAGCCTTTATAAGCTGAACATAATTTAAAGCAGGACCATTATCGTTCTGGTCCCTAAGTCGAGCAGGGAATTTCAAACACAGATTCAATCACAATGACCACAGAGGTTTCCCAATGCCTCAGAAGAGCACTTATTGGTAGATGGTAAAAACAGACGGTTTAGTAGTTATTAATTACACATTGGATGGTGTATCAATACACCCAGTCACTACAAACATACAGGCGTCCTTCCTAACTCAGTTGCCAGAGAGGAAGGACACCGCTTAGGGATTTCACCATGAGGTTTTAAAACAGTTATATAGTTAAATGGCTGTGATAGGAGAAAACTGAGGATCGATCAACAACGTTGTAGTTACTCCAAAATGCTAACCTAAATAACAGAGTGAAAAGAATTAAGCTTGTACGGAATAAAAAATATGGTGGTGGTGGCTGCATCATGTTATGGGTTTGCTTGTCATCAGCAAGGACTAGGGATATTTTCTAGGATAAAAAGAAACAGAATAGAGCTAAGTGCATCCAAAATCATAGAGGAAAACCTGGTTCAGTTTGCTTTCCAACAAACACTGGGAGACAAATGTACCTTTTCATCAGGGCAATAACCTAATACACAAGGCCATATATACACTGGAGTTGCTTACCAAGATGACATTGAATGTTCCTAAGTGGCCTAGTTACAGTTTTGATTTAAATTTGCATGAACATCTATGACAAGACTTGAAAATGGCTGTCTAGCAATGACCAACCACCAATATAACGGAGCTTGAAGAATTGTATTAATAATAATGGGAAAATATTGTACAATCCAGGTGTGCAAAGCTTTTAGACTTACCCCCAAAAGACTCACAGCTGTAATCACTGCCAACGGTGGTTCTCACATGTATTGACTCAGAGGTGTGAATACTTATGTGAATAGAATTTAATTTGAATTTATTCATAGCTGACTATGAATGTGTGCTGTATTGATGGCATGTGTTTGACATTCAATGAAAGCGGCCAGTGCCTATGATGATAAGGTCAATGTATGCAATCTATGCCTCATCTCCTGTGTGTTGTATTAAGTAGGCCTAGCCCTCCACCCCCCTTATGGTTTTGCATGTCCGTTTTCTGTATGAGGAAGTTGTACAGTCGTGGCCAAAAGTTTTGCCAAATATTAATTTCCACAAAGTTTGCTGCTTCAGTGTCTTCAGATATTTTGTAGAATGTTACTATGGAATACTGAAGTATTATTACAATATTTCATAAGTGTCAAAGGCTTTATTTGACAATTACATGAAGTTGATGCAAAGAGTCAATATTTGCAGTGTTGACCTTTCTTTTTCAAGACCTCTGCAATCCGCCCTGGTATGCTGTCAATTTACTTCTGGGCCACATCCTGACTGATGTCAGCCCATTCTTGCATAATCAATGCTTGGAGTTTGTCAGAATTTGTGTTTTTTTTGTTTGTCCACCCGCCACTTGATGATTGACCACAAGTCCTCAATGGGATTAAGGTCTGGGGAGTTTCCTGGCCATGGACCCAAAATATCGATGTTTTGTTCCCCGAGCCACTTAGTTATCACTTTGCCTTATGGCAAGGTGCTCCATCATGCTGGAAATGGCATTGTTCGTCACCAAGCTGTTCCTGGATGGTTGGGAGAAGTTGCTCTTGGAGGATGTGTTGGTACCATTCTTTATTCATGGCTGTGTTCTTAGGCAAAATTGTGAGTGACCCTTGGCTGATACGCAACCCCACACATGAATGATCTCAGGATGCTTTACTGTTGGCATGACACAGGACTGATGGTAGCGCTCACCTTGTCTTCTCCGGACAAGCTTTTTTCCGAATGCCCAAACAATAGGAAAGGGGATTCATCAGAGAAAATTACTTTACCCCAGTCCTCAGCAGTCCAATCCCTGTACGTTTCGCAGAATATCAGTCTGTCCCTGATGTTTTTCCTGGAGAGAAGTGGCTTCTTTGCTGCCCTTCTTGACACCAGGCCATCCTCCAAAAGTCTTTGCCTCACTATGCGTGCAGATGCACTCACACCTGCCTGCTGCCATTCCTGAGCAAGCTCTGTACTGGTGGTGCCCCGATCCCGCAGCTGAATCAACTTTAGGAGACGGTTCTGGCGCTTGCTGGACTTTCTTGGGCGCCCCGAAGCCTTCTTCACCACAATTGAACCCCTCTCCTTGAAGTTCTTGATGATCTGATAAATGGTTGATTTAGGTGCAATCTTACTGGCAGCAATATCCTTGCCTGTGAAGCCCTTTTTGTGCAAAGCAATTATGACAGCACGTGTTTTCTTGCTGGTAACCATGGTTGACAGAGGAAGAACAATGATTCCAAGCACCACCCTTCTTTGAAACTTTCAGTCTGTTATTCGAACTCTATCAGCATGACAGAGTGATCTCCAGCCTTGTCCTCGTCAACACGGGAGAATCACTGATATGATGTCAGCTGGTCCTTTTGTGGCAGGGCTGAAATGCAGTGGAAATATTTTTGGGCAATTCAGTTCATTTGAATGGCAAAGATGGACTTTTCAATTAATTGCAATTCATCTGATCACTCTTCATAACATTCTGGAGTATATGCAAATTGCCATCATACAAACTGAGGCAGCAGAATTTGTGAAAATGAATATTTGTGTCATTCTCAACTTTTGGCCACGACTGTATATTTATTTTGCCTTGGACACCAGATGTATAGGCAGATGTAAAGGGGGTGGGGTATTGAGTGTCTTGGTGGGTCCCCAAATTGGTGATCAATAAAAGTTCATTTTTGGCGGAGGGGAGGGGAGGTAGGGGGATGGAGGAGGTATGCCTTTGGGGCCTCTCCATGGGGCCCCATACTTTCACTAGGTTGAGACTAGGATAAGACAGTTGTGGTTTGGCCTTTAAATTCTCGCTTAAAACATGAACACACATGTGGCCACACATACACACATTGAGTGACATTGACAAAAACACACACATGTGTGTGTGAGAATGTGTACCTGAGGGGCAGATTATCTCTAGTTACCCCTCATACTCATAATTTAGAGGGTATTAGTGTTGGGACTCAGACAGACAGCACTGTCTGTCCTACTGCAGGAACCACAGCTGTCATGGAGGGTGTGTGTGTGTGTGTGTGTTTGGTGTTGGGGGAGTTGGTGGCATGAGCTGGAAGGGTGGTTTGAGGGGAGGTTTGTGTGTGAGTGTGTGTGTACGAAGAGAGGAGGGAGTTTGGTGCTTAGAGACACCTGCGGCCAGGACATCTGTCCCACCCAGAGCCCCCTCACACACACACCCACCCCTCCCTCCACGCTCTCTCCTTGACGTTTCATCATCTCCAAACTCCCGATAGGGATCAAAGAAAGGCCCACTCTGGATAATGAGACTGGTTGATGGTGGTAGGGAAGACTGGTACTGGTATGGTGAGGCAACCACTGACGGACCCAGACAGATATTGCCTTGGGGATGATAGGGAAATGAGAAGGGATCAGGGGAGGTTGGGGGGAGGAGGGTCCAGTCCAGGAGAGTTCCACCCCCCCCCCCCAGCCATATGACCCTGGTGGTGTGTTTTCTCCTCTCCTTTCTCCCCTTCCCTCATTTCTCCTCATTTTCTCCCCCTCTTTTGTTTATGATGCGTGTTTGTCCTTGTCGCGCCACTCATTTAGAAGCTGTCTCCCCTGGTTAGGCCCGTCGCCTGGGTCCTGTTAACACACAACAGCTGGGGGTTCCTCCCCTTCCCCTCACAGACCCCCATCCCTAGGCCAACCTCTCTGGCTTTTGGGGGACTGATGGGTGTAAGGCAGCTGGCCCCACCGTGGTGGTGACAGGGCATTAAAAATGATTTCCTTTATGACAGAGAAAACGCATAGGACTCTCCAGGTTGATTGGAGTTCTGATACACCACCATGCATTATAATACTGATTTTAAGCAGTCTTCCTTTTGTCTTTGTTGCGTTGCATTAAATGTATTTTTTTATGAAACAATAAAACAAACAATGTTTGCATGTCTGCTAAAGTAGTGTGTCAGTTTGGGCAACTATATGAGGTAATAGTGTTTACAGATAAGGCTTCACTTCCATTTTCCAAATCTACCCAGGGATGCATGACAGAAAACATACACTTCTTTAAAGCTTCTCAAAACTCATCAGCTTTGGTCGAAGCACCTCATAAAAACTCACTCGTAGCACGACTCATAACAACGCAATGTAGAAATACTGTAACGTTCGTAATTCAACCTTATATGACATAAAAATCTCAGACAGCCATGAAAATAGTTGGGGGAGGCCAGCATAGACGGGGAGGGACAGATAGACGAGGTGAGCTGTCAAGGTGCAACATTTCAGGCCTTTTTAAGTGGTCATAAATGGCCATGCCTGGCCCTCCTCAGCAGCCTTTCACAGACAGAAGTGCCAGGGTACAAATTGGAGTAATAAATGAGTGTGTGGCGACCGCACTACTCAATTTGGAGGGTGACTGTGACCTGCAGGGCCTCATATGAGAGCGAGCGAAACCTTGCCTGTGTGTGTTCATATTTGTACATGTATAGGTGTGTGTATACAGTGGGGAGAACAAGTATTTGATACACTGCTGATTTTGCAGGTTTTCCTACTTACAACGCATGTAGAGGTCTGTAATTTTGATCATAGGTACACTTCAACTGTGAGAGACAGAATCTAAAACAAAAATCCTGAAAATCACATTGTATGATTTTTAAGTAATTAATTTGCATTTTATTGCATGACATACATGTAAGTATTTGATCACCTACCAACCAGTAAGAATTCCGTCTCTCACAGACATGTTCGTTTTTATTTAAGAAGCCCACCTGTTCTCCATTCATTACCTGTATTAACTGCACCTGTTTGAACTCGTTACCTGTATAAAAGACACCTGTCCACACACTCAATCAAACAGACCCCAACCTCTCCACAATGGCCAAGACCAGAGAGCTGTGTAAGGGATAAAATGGTAGACCTGCACAAGGCTGGGATGGGCTACAGGACAATAGGCAAGCAGGACAGGTGAGAAGGCAACAACTGTTGGCGCAATTATTAGAAAATGGAAGAAGTTCAAGTTGACGGTCAATCACCCTTGGTCTGGGGCTCCATGCAAGATCTCACCTCGTGGGGCATCAATGATCATGAGGAAGGTGAGGGATCAGCCGAGAACTACACGGCAGGACCTGGTCAATGACCTGAAGAGAGCTGGGACCACAGTCTCAAAGAAAACCATTAGTAACACACTACGCCGTCATGGATTAAAATCCTGCAGCGCACGCAAGGTCCCCCCCGCTCAAGCAAGCGCATGTCCAGGCCCGTCTGAAGTTTGCCAATGACCATCTGGATGATCCAGAGGAGGAATGGGAGAAGGTCATGTGGTCTGATGAGACAAAGAGCTTTTTGGTCTAAACTCCACTCGCCGTGTTTGGAGGAAGAAGAAGGATGAGTACAACCCCAAGAACACCATCCCAACCGTGAAGCATGGAGTTTGAAACATCATTCTTTGGGGATGCTTTTCTGCAAAGTGGACAGGACGACTGCGCCGTATTGAGGGGAGGATGGACGGGGCCATGTATCGCGAGATCTTGCCCAACAACCTCCTTCCCTCAGTAAGAGCATTGAAGATGGGTCGTTGCTGGGTCTTCCAGCATGACAACGACCCAAAACACACAGCCAGGGCAACTAAGGAGTGGCTCCGTAAGAAGCATCTCAAGGTCCTGGAGTGGCCTAGCCAGTCTCCAGACCTGAACCCAATAGAAAATCTTTGGAGGGAGCTGAAAGTCCGTATTGCCCAGCGACAGCCCCGAAACCTGAAGGATCAGGAGAAGGTCTGTATGGAGGAATGTGCCAAAATCACTGCTGCAATGTGTGCAAACCTGGTCAAGAACTTCAGGAAACGTATGATCTCTGTAATTGCAAACAAATATTAAGTTCTGCTTTTCTGATGTATCAAATACTTATGTCATGCAATATAATGCAAATTAATTACTTAAAAATCATACAATGTGATTTTCTGGATTTTTGTTTTAGATCCCGCCTCTCACAGTTGAAGTGTACCCATGATAAGAATTACAGACCTCTACATGCTTTGTAAGTAGGAAAACCTGCAAAATCGACAGTGTATCAAATACTTGTTCTCCCCGCTGTATGTGTAGCCTACAGTATATGTGTGTGGGGAAGGCCAGTAAACTCCTTCGTAACAGTGAGTTGGAGGGAGGGCGGTTAGTTTATGTGGTAGTTGGCTTGGTCCTCACCCTCTCCTCCATGCACCTCCGCCCCCCAAAGGTCTGCCCCATGTCTCAGGCCTACTGGGCCAGTTTGATTGAAACACAGACATATTTCAAGTCAAGAGGGACGTTATTAAAATACTGGACAGCTGGAATGTTCTGACACCAGTCCAACCCACTACTTCTCCCCATCATACTATCACACTCCACTCTGCCTTTTCAAGCTTTCTTTTCCTCTCTCCCCTTCTCCTTAGCCCTCTTCCCACAAAAGCATCACTGGTCTCTTTCAGCCTTGGGAAGCAACCTGTGGACACACACACACACACCTCATTGGGGTGTAAATCCTTCCAATCCCCCATACCATGGGAAGTGTTCACCTAGTGTCTCGCTTCATGGCCCATTCCCATCTCCTATAACGGTGGTCCTGCTCTGGCTGTGCTCATCCGACCAGGGGCAAGAGGTTAATCCCCCACACACACCTTTCCTGTATGTGTCTTTTTTTTTGGGGGGGGGGGGGTGTATGCGTGCCTGTGTGCATATGTATGTATTTGGGCTACAGTCCCCCAGGCAGCTAGGCTTAGCTGAGCACCATAATTCAAGGAGAGTACGATAGGGAAACATGTCTGCTGCCAGCCAAGAAGCCCTCTCCAACATCTCTGCCGTCACACTGGAGCATTTTGACTGAAGCCAGTTTTGAAGCCATGTTCCAAATGGGCCCTAATAAAAAGTAGTGCACTATAAAGGAAAAAGGGTGCCATTTGGGATGCATACTATGTCTCTGTCTGAGAATGTGAAAACAGCACCAACGGAGGGCTAGATGTTACCTAAATAACTAATAGGTCCAAGAAAAGTATCTTAACTTATATAATATATTTTCTTCCCACAATGAATAACAATGAAAACACTTTGTTTCATAACAGCTCCCTATGAGTGACTATGTTATATAAAGGCCAGCAAAGAGTGGAAAATGAATACAATTCCTAACGTGCAGCCTACAGTATATGTGTGTGGAGAAGGCCAGTAAACTCCTTCATAACAGTGAGTTGGAGGGAGGAAGGGGAGGGTCGTTTATACATGGGCTGGCTTGGCCTCCACCCTCTTTTGCGTGCATCTCCACCCCACCCCAACAGTCATAGTGGGCCAGTTTGATTGAAACACAGCCATACAGCACTTCAAGTCATATTAAAATACCACTTGATGTTTGCGAGCTGTGTATACACCCCTTCGCCACTGGAATAAAGGTCTGACCCAAAACAACTGAATGGTGAAAACAAAGAGAGGAAGCATGGTGAGAGGGAGGAGGGACGAGAAGAACGAGGGGACTGGGCAATATTGATGGCAGGGCTGACGGGGGGAGAGTCCTGCCTCTTTCAGCCCCCAAGCATAGTCATTTTGTATGCAGATTCCTCCAACAATAAATCCATTACTGATGTGGTCTAATCCCATGCGTGTGCCCAGCTAATAGAAACATTGTTTGCCCTGGAAGAGAGTTACTTTAATCTAGTAATGGTCTGCTTGCCCTATGGAAGGGGAGCATAGGGCCACAAGGAACCCCCTTGTCTAGAGGGGCAATTGCCCACATTCTCCCAAATTCCCCCCACTGACCCTCTCTATTCTGTCTACTGTACGCCAGCCATCTGGACAAACTGTTATGTCCCCACACTATCACAATGAGATGAGAATGGAAGATTAGAATGGGTAGTTCTGGTTCCACCTCCCCCAACCCCTCTCTTTAAGGTACCGTATCTCAGTACGATAATGAAGATCTCTGAATACTAAGCGAAGTCTGATGAATTATTGAAAATTAGGTTTCAAAAGGTGCTTAAGAGTTAGATTCCCAACTGATCTCTTGAAGAGTGTTTTATGCCTTTCTAAAAAAACGACCAACCATCCAACCAACCAACCATCACAGCCTGGGGATAGATATGGTGTAAAATAGGTATAGGGGGTATAGCAGCCCGGAGGCATTATCGTTCCACACAAACAAGGAGTTGATGAGTGGTCAAACATAAAAATATCTCAGCCTTTTCTCTAAAAGCTGTATGACAATAAAATTACCATAAAATGGACAATAACAAAACATAAAAAGCTTAATTGAACAAAGATTGAATTTTGCAGCAGCATTGCCAAAAACCATTTAGATCCAGTCGAATGACTTAAGCTCTTCTCTGACCTTTCCAACTCTGAAGCGGTGGTCATCTTAAGGTGAATTTCAGCTTAGAGAGTTTAAACGGTCATTTACTTGGTCATTTACCATTTGTGGAGGGTTAAAAACAAATATATCCACTTGAAATGTGCTTTTAATACAACAATGTATGGTATTGTTGAACGCCCAGAGTTGAATGTGTCTGTAAATAAAATGTTCCCAGAGTCAATTAAGCGAAAACTTGACTTTGAATCAGCCTCTCGTCTGGCAGGCAGAAGGCTCCCGGGGAAGAGGACGATGCAACAAAATGAACGGAATAATAGATCAGCCGTTGGTAGAACCTAAAAACAGCAATATATTCACCGAGCCTGACCCCACAGGAGTCACCTTGGGGACAAGAATGGGAGTTGATCTCTTTTTGAACCCCATCTTATTCCCGAACAACATGCTTTGAAATATATCCGAACAAATTTGAGGAATTCTGTGATCACAGTATAACAAGGTTACAGGACTCCAATTAGCACTCCTACTATTGCATAACAGTTTGGGAACTAACAGAATCTGACAGATGGTGGAGGTCAGTGGGAGGGTCTGGTGGATTTGACAGTGTGGCGGTATAGCCGACGGTGCTAGTGATCTGTAGCCATGAGACATAATGTAGTGTGATTAGTCACAACGGTCGGAGCGGGCTTTTATTGTTCTCCACGATGGTCTGCGTGGTTCTGCCATAACCCAGGGCACACAATGGCCCTGCAGATGCCCCACAATGGCCCTGCAGATGCCCCACTGCTCATTAGCATGGGGCAGGGGTGGATGGAGAGAGAGAGAGAGAGAGTGTGTGTGTGTGTGTGTGTGTGTGTGTGAGGGGGTACTTTTATAAAGCTCTTCCTCACGCCACCTGTTGTCATCTCCTCTTGATCCCCATCATCCCTCTCTCTACACAACACACACATCACTGGCCCCAGGCCACCAGTAGAGGTCTTGGTCTCGTTAGCCCCTAACTGGTCTAATTAATTCATGATCCTATGAGGAGGTCAGATTTGGCCGTTGGGGCCGGCTCGATGACCACCAGAGGGAAGGGGGACAAGAGTGGCCAGCCAGAGTCCCAGCCTCACCTCGGGCCATCTGACCCCTCCTTTTGTGTTTAGCCCCCTTGGTCCTGTCCTCTGCCCCGTCCTCAGCCTGCACAAGCCTGGCCACCAGCCCACTGATCTCATTAGTGAAGCCTGGACACACAGGAGGGCTCAGAGAGAGTCCAACTCTGAGACAGTCCAACTCTGAGACAATCTAACTCAGAGACTGACCAACTCAGAGACAGTCTGACTCAAAGACAGTGGCAAATTGCCTTGGAACCACTGATGTCCCTCATCTCTGCTGGTGACTATGGGCCCAGGCCTATATTTCAGGATTTCTGCTCCTAGCTAGACATGAGGTTGGAAAAATCTCAGTCAGGAGTGTGAAGCAGTTATGGAGAAACGTGCCCCATATTGGCCCTGACCATGGTTAATAACAAAGAGGTAAACCATCCTGGAGCTGCCTGAGGAGAGCGTGCCCTGTAGCAGCTTGGCCATTTCAAAATGGAGGGAGGCAACTCAGACACCCTTATCTGCCAAGTCCCCCCTTCCTCCCAGTTCCTAATCCCCTAAAACCTCAATATTTTTTTCTGGAGGAATGGTGGGGGTGTGTGTTTGTGTGCGTGTGTGTGTGTGCTTCAGCTGCTTCTCAGACACTGCCGTCCTGGATTAGGACAGGTGATAAAGTTGGCCCTGCTCCTGCCACACACATACAAACACAGACACACACACAAACATAAAAAACAGAGACACACACACACACACTGAACCACACACACACCAGATAGAGGAGAGGGGACAGTGTCGTCAGATCCTCCCCTCACCTGTGGAATCCCAGAATTCCCCCACCTGCCCCCACCAGTTCCCCTGGAAACCACAGCTGACCTCCACATGACCTTCAGGCTCTTTTTTGGACTCCCCTCTCTCCCAAGTTACCCCAGGCAATCCTATTTCAAATGTATCTCAGGGACTGACCCTGTCCCCCTCTGGTACACCTCCATGCCTCGTCTCCTCAAACATATTCATGAACCATAAAAGCAGCGGTAGAGACAGAGAGAGGGTCATAAAACCTTCAGAGCAATATAAAACCCCAAACAATGGACTGGCGACCTGGGGAAAGGCAGTCTGAATTTCAAACAGCTTCTTTTCAGTTGGGTCTATTGTACAGCGATGGCTATTACGTTGCATTTTTAGCCATAAAATGTGATATGGTCTTTGATGTGGATGCCATCCACGAAACACACACACAGGCGAACACATTCAACACAGACACACTAATGTACTATATATACAATGACACACACACACACACACACACACACACACACACACACACACACACACACACACACACACACACACACACACACACACACACACACTCACAGTATGAACAGTGCCTGTCTGGTCTCTAGACCACCGCTCATCTGTGCTGCTCAGTGCCTCTCCGCTGGTAGCAGATGGAGCAACTAGAGGTTAAACCCCCTGAACCTGTGAGTGAGCCGTCCCACCGAGCAATCTGGCTCCTGCCCCCAGCTCACTAACTAGCAAAGAGCCATTGAAAGGCTACTGCCATGCCTGCCCCATACCCGCGCCACACCGATGCCATGCTGTGCCCCTGGCATGGGCAAAGCGGCACAGAGGGTCCTGGCATCCAGGGTCGTATTTCAAGCATCATCATCATGCAGGCACCATTGGCACGCGCCCACTGATGGAGATGAGCAGTTCCTCTCTAGGCGACCCCAGCCATGAGCCAGCCCTGGGGCCAGTGATCCGAAAGTCAGATGTGTGCGCACACACACTCATATAACCATGAGGTTGCAGACTGAGAGAAAAAGGAAACATAGGATCCTTATCTTCTGGGGAGAGGAGATGGGAGGTATGAGCAGAGCGACTGATCCACAATGGGCAGTGTGTGGGGGTGTGTGTTGTAGTAAGGGATGTGTGTGTTGGTGAGGGCGGGGGGGTGTCATCTCCCTGAGGGTCGGAGCAGGCATTCGGTGCGTGTGTGTGTGTGTTTCTCAGTTGAAAGCCAGCTGCAGGGTGCATTGGTCTCAGAGATACTAGCTTCAGAGACCAGCGGAGACACTGGGCTCCAGAGACTAGGTCAGGATGCCAGTACCTCAGGGCCATTGGATTAGGAGTGACTCAGTGAAGCAAGAGAGAAACCTGTATAGCACTGACTTAGTGAAACCAGACCAGCATCAAATAGAGACGAGAGAAGTTGAGAGCCATCTGTGGCTCAGTCAACCACTTTCCATTGCAACTCTTCCTTAGACCATACAGTGTAAATGAGAATGTCTTCTCAATCAACTTACCCTGGTAAAAGAAGGGTATGTCTTCTGTAAAACCAGCACCAGTCTTAGAGCGAACATAAGCAGCCCGCCTCAAAAATACCATCATGGCATATAAGGCTGAAAATACTAGTCAGACAAATCATGATTCCAACAAAAACATTTCCACTACACATTGCCTTATTCCTCAGCTCCCAAAGTGTCCTGTGTTCTGCAGCCTACTCCACTTCCCCTAGCTCAAACGATTACCTCCTAAGGCTTTACTGCTGAAAGTACACCCTTCTGAACGGCCAAGAACACAACTCCAATCTGCTTTCTCACAGCCAATCCCATAAAACATGTAGCTATTTGAGGCATCGGGATATGAGAGCAAGACAAAGTAAAAAGATAATCCTTGGAGCTATGCTCTCAGTTCAGGTGACCGACGTAAGCCTTAACGACCCCGCCAAAGAACAAGCATGGGACTAATTTATGTTAGTGTTTCTGTGGAAGCAGTCAGGGTGAAATTAGGCTTGAAGATTAGGTTATAGGGCTGGAGCCTTCCAAAACAGGACGCAGGACCTGATGTGTTGTAAGAGGGTCTAGAGTTTCATTGACTTTTGGAGTGAAGGGGAGATGTTTTCCCCTCTTTTTTCTCTTCTCTTCAGCTGTTTCTTATTACTGCATCGGGAGGTGAGTTTCATGTTATGGGGGGTTTGAGCAAAGGGCAGAAGAATTTAGAAATTCCTGAGATGTTTGCAAGTTTTAAGGTAAGCAATATTGGCTCCAATATACACTCCACAAAGGATGGATGAAAGCGTTTGACTTTCACTGCTACCTTAGTAAAAACAGTTTCTGTGTTTCGGGGCTAATTTGATTAATTTGACAGTTAGTCATGGGGTAAAGACAGCCTTCACAAGAATTTAGCTCTAATAGATATGTGTATGTTGCTATCAATACTGTATACAACCAACTGCTTACATCATCCTATAACCGAGTCTGAGGAATTGGGTAACTGTAGCTTCCCAGGCAACAATACATACGAAGAAACCATCCTCAACTCATATCAGGAAAAACGTAATAAAAACAGCTTAAGTACTGAAATACTCAAATGACCCGTGTTGTTGTGGAATGGAATTACATAATGAAATCCTAATGCAATAGCGCATTGGCTAATCTAATAGTGAAATCAAATTGGCCCGTCCACATTTCATTACAACAGAACAGATATCAGCAGTGTCCTATTGTGAAAAGTTGCTAGGCGCCAACTTCCATTGCTTTCCATTCTTACAGGGTTTTCTATAGTGGGTGCATGTGTGTGAGATGATTTCGGGGGCTAACACCTGGAAACAGGAACCATTGGCTGTTCTTGCTACACTTTCCCTTTCCAATGGCACTTATTCGCTTGAGCTGTCACTTATTCGCAATAATGAACCCAGTCCAGGAAGATTGCCTCTATTTTCTATCAGTGCTATACAGTGCTATTCTGTATCTCTTCCATCTTGGCTGACACCAAGAGCCAAAATGGCAGACAAAAGCAAAGGCACTTACTTGCCACCTCCAGCGATGCATTGCGACTGATGGCCTCTCCTAGGTAGTTGCGTGCCACGCACACATAGACCCCCTCGTCAGGCTTGCTCCGTCGACCGTGGACAATACGCAGGAAGAAGAGGGAGCCGCTGGGCAGCAGCATACGGTGGGAGCGTGGGTCTTCCCTGTCTGTCTCCACTCGTTCGCCATCTTTGTACCACTCCACCATGGGGCTGGGACGCCCCTCGGCCTTGCAGTTGAGGGTGGCTGGTTCGCCCTTGGACACGATCAGGTCAGAGGGGTGCTCCACAATCCGCGGGGGGGCATCCTCTAACCTGGGCCGGGATCCTGGAATAGAGAGAGAGGGGGTAACGGGTTAAAAGTGTACAGTGTTGTGTGACTTGTTGTCAGTAAGTAGGAAAAAGCAGGAGAGAGAGTGAAGAGGGTGAATACTCTTCTATGTTGTGAATATGCACTAACTTTCTGGAGTGGAGAGGGGATAGGGCTCCTTGAGTATGCACTAACTTTCTGGAGGGGATAGGGCTCCTTGAGTATGCACTAACTTTCTGGAGGGGAGAGGGATAGGGCTCCTTGAGTATGCACTAACTTTCTGGAGGGGAGAGGGATAGGGCTCCTTGAGTATGCACTAACTTTCTGGAGGGGAGAGGGGATAGGGCTCCTTGAGTCTGCACTAACTTTCTAGAGGGGATAGGGCTCCTTGAGTATGCACTAACTTTCTGGAGGGGATAGGGCTCCTTGAGTATGCACTAACCTTCTGGAGGGGAGAGGGGATAGTGCTCCTTAAGTATGCACTAACTTTCTGGAGGGGAGAGAGGATAGGGCTCCTTGACTATGCACTAACTTTCTGGAGGGGAGAGAAGATAGGGCTCCTTGAGTAAGCACTAACTTTCTAGAGGGGATAGGGCTCCTTGAGTATGCACTAACCTTCTGGAGGGGAGAGGGGATAGTGCTCCTTAAGTATGCACTAACTTTCTGGAGGGGAGAGAGGATAGGGCTCCTTGACTATGCACTAACTTTCTGGAGGGGAGAGGGAATAGGGCTCCTTGAGTATGCACTAACTTTCTGGAGGGGAGAGAAGATAGGGCTCCTTGACTATGCACTAACTTTCTGGAGGGGAGAGGGGATAGGGCTCCTTCAGTATGCACACGCCTACAGGAGAGGATGGAAGAGGGTTGGTGCTGATCACTAGGTGGAAAGGCTTCATTTCTCTTTGAGCTCCACCTTAGCCTTCAAACTCTTTTTTACTAAGGAGACACTCAACACTTGGGCTGAGTGGGCAGCAAACAACAGAATAAACAAGTCAACATAAACATTCAATTCTGGCTCAAACAAATGTCAACAACATTTGAAAAAAAACACACAAAAAACATAGGTCCCGAGGAAACTGGGACATGTTGAGTTATTGTTCTCCACGTGAAACTATTCCGTAATCATATCAACTTGATGGCTGAGAAATTACATGCCCTATATTTAGAATTTACCGCCAAGGGTTTTTTAGAGAGAGAGAGACAAGAGAGACAGAGAGACAGAGAGACAGAGAGAGAGAGAATAACTCCAGCAGGTTTTGATGCTGTAGTGCTTAGAAATTGCTTCCTTGTCATTCCCCCAAGTTTTAATGACAGTGTGTTGATGGGACAATTATGGATGAATAGCAACAGGAGCAGAAACACTAGCACCCATGGTGCGAGTGTTTTTTTTGTGTGTTTTTCTCACGGTGTTTGTCAGAATAATTACGGAGATGCATCCCGATGCCGATTTTTGATGACGCCACAAGTTTTTTGAGTCTTTGAGCCGAGTTGACTTGTCAGCAAACCAAGATGGAGGAGGAGGCTCTCAAGACCTCTCCGCAGAGCCAGGTGTGAGAATGTAGGTTCAAATTATGTCTGATAACAACTGATAAGAGGGCGGCTTCGTATCCACTGGACGAATGCCTTTCCCTCCACGGTCGAATCCTCCAGGGTTATAGGATTAACAAGTCAAAGGTAGATGGCTTTTAGTTGATGGAGGAGATACATGATGATTGTGTTGAGTGATGGACCCTCGCTCAAACCTATTACTTTCTTATAGAAGGAATGTGTGGAATCTTGGCGTAAAGGAAATGGTGGTAGATGGAATTTCAAATCATATGTTAAACAGCAAATGTGATAGCTTGACCTTATTTAGTGGCTAATATCTTATCATGGATCGTTATCATAGAGAATGATAGGCCTTTCAAAGCAAATCCTTGAACTGGCTGCTAAATCATAACTTGAATACTGTCTCTCGAAGAGCACAAATAACCTGTATTCCAGCAGAGCTTGGTCTACTCATGCCTATAACCAAATATAACACAGAATCTGACGGTCCACTAAACAAGAAACTACTCTCCATTTGTTTGTGGAGAGTAGTTGTCTTCCCTCTAGGGCAGACTCTGCAGAAGAACAGTATAGGACCAACTGACACTCAGCTAATAGCTTTTAGGGTGTAGAAAAGCTGGACAGATTTACGTTGAGGGGGTTGGTGGAAGGTTGTCGGGAAACCCAGCATGACCGGGCTTTAAGAGCTCCTTCATAAATATTACAGGCCAGGCCTGTCAGAGCAGGCCATGTGGGAACGTTAAGCAAAGGTTTTTAAAGGGGAAGGGACCGTGGTCTGAGACTGAGCTAATGTTATGTGGCCATTTTTAAAGCAACCAAGCACCTAACAGGAAATGGAGCAAAATGTTATGCAAAGGTTTTTAAAGGAGAAGAATACATTATTTTGCTCAACTTGAAATGAGCAAAATATTAGGCAAATGTGATACAACCTGGATTCGAACCAGGGTGTCTGTAGTGCTTTAGACCACTGCACCACTTAAGAAAACTTTTCCAACGTCAGCGCCCGACCTAACTAATGCTCATGTGGCTGAAAGGAAACAAGTCCTCGCAGCAATGTTCCAACACCTTGTGGAAAGCTTTCCCAGAAGAGTGGAGGCTGTTATAGCAGCTAAGGGGGGACCAACTCCATACTAATGTCCATGATTTCGACGAGCAGGTGTCCACATACTTTAATAAAACCGAAAGCATACCTTGACTTGGAAGAGATCCAATGTTGGATAGCCTTAGCCAACTAACTGTTTGAGTCAGGTTGTTGATTAAGCTAAATTAGCTACAGTGAGGGAAAAAAGTATTTGATCCCCTGCTGATTTTGTACGTTTTCCCACTGACAAAGAAATAATCAGTCTATAATTTTAATGGTAGGTTTATTTGAACAGTGAGAGACAGAATAAAAACAAAAAAATCCAGAAAAACACATGTCAAAAATGTTATAAATTGATTAGCATTTTTATGAGGGAACTAAGTATTTGACCCCCTCTCAATCAGAAGGATTTCTGGATCCCAGGTGTCTTTTATACAGGTAATGAGCTGAGATTAGGAGCACACTCTTAAATTAAAGGGAGTGCTCCTAATCTCAGTTTGTTACCTGTATAAAAGACACCTGTCCACAGAAGCAATCAATCAATCAGATTCCAAACTCTCCACCATGGCCAAGACCAAAGAGCTCTCCAAGGAAGTCAGGGACAAGACTGTAGACCTACACAAGGCTGGAATGGGCTACAAGACCATCGCCGAGCAGCTTGGTGAGAAGGTGACAACAGTTGGTGCGATTATTCACAAATGGAAGAAACACAAAAGAACTGCCAATCTCCCTCGGCCTGGGGCTCCATGCAAGATCTCACCTCGTGGAGTTGCAATGATCTTGTCAATGATCTCAAGGCAGCTGGGGCCATAGTCACCAAGAAAACAATTGGTTACACACTACGCCGAGAAGGACTGAAATCCTGCAGCACCCGCAAGGTCCCCCTGCTCAAGAAAGCACATATACATGCCCGTCTGAAGTTTGCCAATGAACATCTGAATGATTCAGTGTACAACTGGGTGAAAGTGTTGTGGTCAGATGAGACCAAAATGGAGCTCTTTGGCATCAACTCAACTCGCCGTGTTTGGAGGAGGAGGAATGCTGCCTATGACCCCAAGAACACCATCCCCAACATCAAACACGGAGGTGGAAACACTATGCTTTGACAACTTCACTGCATCAAAGGGATGATGGACTGGGCCATGTACCGTCAAATCTTGGGTGAGAACCTCCTTCCCTCAGCCAGGGCATTGAAAATGGGTCGTGGATGGGTATTACAGCATGACAATGACCCAAAACACATGGCCAAGGCAACAAAGGAGTGGCTCAAGAAGAAGCACATTAAGGTCCTGGAGTGACCTAGCCAGTCTCCAGACCTTAATCCCATAGAAAATCTGTGGAGGGAGCTGAAGGTTCGAGTTACCAAACGTCAGCCTCAAAACCGTAATGACTTGGAGAAGATATGCAAAGAGGAGTGGGACAAAATCCCTCCTGAGATGTGTGCAAACCTGGTGGCCAACTACAATAAACATCTGACCTCTGTGATTGCCAACAAGGGTTTTGCCACCAAGTACTAAGTCATGTTTTGCAGAGGGGTCAAATACTTATATCCCTCATTAAAATGCAAATCAATTTATAACATTTTTGACATGCGTTTTTATGGATTTTTTTGTTGTTGTTATTCTGTCTCTTACTGTTCAAATATACCTACCATTAAAATTATAGACTGATCATTTCTTTGTCAGTGACCAAACGTACAAAATCAGCAGGGGATCAAATACTTTTCCCCCCTCACTGTAAGTGAATTAGCTAGCTAGGTAAATAGAAGTGAAGGTGAAAAAACTACTGCAAAATATAGCTAGCTCTCTCTTTCTGCTGCTTCTCCTTCATTTTTTGAAGAAATGAATTTGATCCAAACTCTTCAACTATTATATTTATCTCTCTGAGTCAACTACTCACCTCATTTTATGCACTGCAGTGATATCTAGCTGAAGATTATGCTTTCAGTACTAGATTCATTCTCTGATCCTTTGATTGGATGGAAAACATGACAGTTCATGCCACAAGAGCTCTGATAGGTAGGAGGACATCCTCAGGAAGTCATCATATTTACTGTGCAAGTCTATGGAAAGGGGTGAAAACCATGAGACTCCTAGGATATGTATTGAAGTCAATGTACACAGAGGACAGAAAGAAGCTGTCCTCCGGCTCCACCATGTTGCTACCCACGATAGTGCTGTTTAGACTACTGTAGACCTTTATGAAAAACAGTGTGTTTTAATCAAATATTTGGTGATGTCAATATATTTAGTATAGTTTTATCTAAAGGTGTGTTCAAAAGGTAAGGTGAGCTCTACATTCTACTTCTCCAATTGCAACTTGAAAAGGGAAAGAGGCTATTGAGTAGCTAACAAACTATGAGAGAGGACAGTAGACAGTCTGAAAATAGGTCTATGCCTGACTGTCCGGAGAGATAGACATATAACTGACAAACCTAGGCTCTCTCTGGACTTATTCCCACCTGGCGTGGTATATAGGGGCAAGAAAGTGTCAGCTTCAAAGCTTAATATGAACTCATGAAACCATGGGGAAGAGCATGGAGCTGAGCCTCCATGAAATATATACAGTTGAAGTCGAAGTTAACATACTCTTAGGTTGGAGTCCTTAAAACTCGTTTTTCAACCACTCCACAAATTTCATGTTAACAAACTATAGTTTTGGCAAGTCGGTTAGGACATCTACTTTGTGCATGACACAGGTCATTTTTCATACAATTGTTTACAGACAGATTATTTTACTTGTAATTCACTGTATCACAATTCCAGTGTGTCAGAAGTGTACACTATAAGTTGACTGTGCATTTAAACAACTTGGAAAATTCCAGAAAATTATGTCATGGCTTAAAAGCTTCTGATAGGCTAATTTACATCATTTGAGTCAATTGGAGGTGTACCTGTGGATGTATTTCAAGTCCTACCTTCAAACGCAGTGCCTCTTTGCTTGACATCATGGGAAAATCAAAAGAAATCAGCCAAGACCTCAGAAAATAAATTGTAGACCTCCACAAGTCTGGTTCATCCTTGGGAGCAATTTCCAAATGCCTGAAGGTACCACGTTCATCTGTACAAACAATAGTACGCAAGTATAAACACCACGGGACCAAGTAGCTGTCATACCGCTCAGGAAGGAGATGTGTTCTGTCTCCTAGAGATTAACGTACTTTGGTGCGAAAAGTGCAAATCAATCCCAGAACAACAGCAAAGGACCTTGTGAAGAGGCTGGAGGACACAGGTACAAAAGTAACTATATCCACAGTGAAACGAGTCCTATATCGACATAACCTGAAAGGCCGCTCAGCAAGGAAGAAGCCACTGCTCCAAAACTCCATAAAAATGCCAGTCTACGGTTTGCAACTGCACATGGGGACAAAGATCGTACTTTTTAGAGAAATGTCCTCTGGTCTGATGAAACAAAAATAGAACTGTTTGGCCATGATGACCATCATTATGTTTGGAGGAAAAAGGGGGAGGCTTGCAAGCCGAAGAACACCATCCCAACCGTGAAGCACAGGGGTGGCAGCAAACTCCAAGCAGGCTGTCATGCGCCTTTTATTTAGGAGTGGCTTCCATCTGGCCACTCTACCACAAATCAGGTTCTTGGTCACCTCCCTGATCAAGGCTCTTTCCCCCCTGATTGCTCAGTTTGGCCGGGCGGCCAGCTCTAGGAAGAGTCTTGTGGTTACAAACTTCTTCCATTTACGAACAATGGAGGCCACTGTGTGTGTGTAGATTGATGAGAATAAAAAAAAAATGTAATCCAATTTCAAATACGTCTGTAATGTAACAAAATATGGAAAAAGGGAAGGGGTCTGAATACTTTCCGAATGCACTGTATACAGTATGGGCTGCATGATGTGACTATAGGCTGAGATGATTTGAAAAAGTTGCAAAAAAATCTTGCGCTCTGTTCCTTGCCTCAGGCTGCGCATTCTGTTCTCTCATCAAGTGATCATATTTCCACCAATCAGACTATCCTCAATATAATCTGGTCTTTACTAATATGTAACATTTATTTTGATTTAGAATGGCCCATTATCAAATGGGTGTAACGGCCGTCGTCGGTGGAAGAAGGTGAGGACCAAGGTGCAGCGTTGTAAGGGTTCATGATTTTTAATATAATCAAAACTGAACACTAAACAAAATAACAACTAGGAAGAACGAACAAACGAAACAATCCTGTCTAGTGAATACACACAAAAACAGAAAATAAACACCCACGAAACACAGGTGAAAAAAGGCTACCTAAGTATGATTCTCAATCAGAGACAACTAAAGACACCTGCCTCTGATTGAGAACCATACCAGGCCAAACTCAAAAACCAACCTAGAAAAACAAACAGACTGCCCCACCCCAACTCACGCCCTGACCACACTAAAACAAAGACAAAACAAAGGAACTAAGGTCAGAACGTGGCAATGGGCAGGAAAAGGGTCAAGGGAAAAAGGCATGTCATCCGTATGTACTTTCTTTCTTTTGATTGTTTCTGGATTATATGTATATCGTTTTTAAATTATTATTATTGCAAGGTATTACTGCACTATTGGAGCTAGAAACACAAGCATTTTCCTGCACCTGCAATAACATCTGCAAATCTGTGTACGCAACCAATAAACTTGATCATAATTTGAATATTACACCCCATGAATCAACCACTGTTTGAGGAACATGCAGCCTCTCTCTGCGCGGCAGGTGATATTCCATCCAAACTCTGTATGCCATGGGCTCGCCAAACCTGTTCCTGCAGCTAACTGTGCTTAATTTGGGAAACCAAGTGAAATCTGTTCAGGAACATCGAAAGTAACATGTTGTCACAACTAAACATATTTAATTAAACTGTTGACAGCCCCTCTCTCAAGAAAGGAATGAAGAGGAGAGAGAAGAGAAGCGAATGAAACACACAGTGGTGAGATATTCTGTAGCTAACGGTAATATGACAGCCTATTCATTATGAAAATATAAAAGGGCCCTATTACTAGGCTATTCAAAATCAAGTACAAACTCACTATAATGATAGGCTAACTCTGTAAGCCGCCCTGCACAATCAATGAACCAACAGCATCACCTTAGGCTTATACATTCTCCCCCAGACTCAAGGAAATAAAGTTTGAAGCGTAGCACAAGGTAACAGTCCATCCAGTATGCCTAATAATACAGTCCACACTCAAAGGCTACTACTAGAATTTGTTACATTTTGGATTACATACCAGTTGTGTACCAAAGACATCTTAAATCTGTTGTTTTTTGTTTTTCTGCCATGCATTATATGCTGTAGGCTATTGAGCTATGTATTGTATAACAACACAATCATTATTTCACTTCTGTTTTGGGGGGAGCTTGGGCTCATATGGGCCTCTGCTTATTCCACTCAGTTTTAACCTGGTGTTGAACTTCTTTCTTCAAATTGATCATCACAGTGAGGTGAGTTTTAAAAGCATGATTTTGTTTTGATGATGAGTGTTTGATGTGATTTTTGATCGCATTTGCATTGATGTCAGAGTGGTTAGAGGGACAATAGAGTGCTTAGTACCAGGCCATTAGCAACGTTATTAGCAAGTTGGGTACTACCAACGCATGTCCAGAGTGTATAAGAGGATATTACGGTGACTCAACTGTCACATTGAATTTGACTGCGGTCATGACTCATGACTGCTGGTGTGGCGTAATACGGTCACCGCTACAGCCCTAGTCCAAAGGCAGAAAGATGGGCTATGGTCCCATGTAGCTCAGTTGGTAGAGCATGGCGCTTGCAATGCCAGGGTTGTGGGTTAGATTCCGACGGGGGAAAAGTATGAAAAAAGGAATGAAAATGTATGCACACTACTGTAAGTTGCTCTGCTCTGCTACTCAATGTACTGCAACAGAGTGTTGAGCTGCTTTGTCTTCAATGGATATTAGAATGCTTTAACATTACATACTGGCAGTTGTGTGATTACATATGAGTTGTTTGGCTATGGGTGTATTGACCAGATACTGTGTGTATGGAAGTGCAGATGTTTATCAAATCATTCCGAAATGTGTGGTCATGCTATGGTTGCTGCTAACGTAGGCCGTCATTGTAAATAATTATTTGTTTTTAACTGACTTGTCTAGTTAAATAAAGGTTAAAAAAACAACTTTTTTTTTTAAACATACAAATAGCCTCATAAGAAGAACATGCTATACAATATTGTCATGCCCACTAAGACTCCACAGCAAGCTATCGTGACTGATTAAAAGCAAAGGATGAGAGTAAATCTGAGTATTGCATGTTCGTCGGGTAAGCCTCAAAATGACAGGGACAAATGCTAAACTAATGCTGATGCTAAACTAATAAACTGATGCACGATCAGCATCAGCACGAAACATCAGGACTGTGTCAATGTTATTAGAGTGAATACGCAGAAATGCACAGTCACAAGAAAAAAATACTTTATTCCAAATCTTAGACAGACCTTTCTTAGCTGGAGAGTAGATCTAAGTCTAAGTCTGAGAGAGAGAGAGAGAGAGAGAGAGAGAGAAGTATTTACTTGTAACTTTTTATTGTTTATTTCACTTTTGTTTATCCATTTCACATCCATTTCATGTGTCCCATGCCAATAAAGCCCATTGAATTGAATTGAGAGAAAGTAACACAATGGCCTTAGTACGGGTACATAGTCTTGTTCAGACTTCAAATATCATTCTATACTGGAGAATGAAAAACTGCTGTGGCTGTGCGTTTTTCTCTTCTTCAAATTAGCGAGTGGATTGGTTTGACCTTGTCATCTGAAAAAAGAGACGGTACCAGCATCCATAGTGGATTCCATCTCCATGCCATCTCCCTCCACTATTTATTTCACAATGTCTATCCTGGTGGGCTTTTACCCGCTAAACAGATTGATCAACTTCTCTGGGGAAGTTAACTCAATCTGCACATCACCCAACTCCCACAAATCACTTAAGTACTCACTTGACAGACAAATAATTTGCCCGGGGCTAACATTGTTCAAGATTTAAAAGAGACACTAGCAATTTAGCGCAACTTCTCACAAACGGAACGAAGATCATATTAAACCTTTTCTTTGTGTTTTCTAGTAGTCAAAATATAATTCAATAATGGATAAACACTATTTTTACCACACAAATTCACCACATCAACTAAAATGTGGTCCATGGTGGCATTTGGCAATTCTATCTTGGTTTGACCTGGGAAAAAAGTTCCATTTCAAATCTTCATGACAACAGGCTCAACCCCCCTAAGACGTTAGAGGTCCAATGAATAATTGTCTTCTTCATTCAAGCACATGAGAAAGCCTTGAGGTCAACACTCACCAACATACAGAAGACTAATTGATACAGCTAGCTTGCTAAACATCCCCCCACACAACTAGCTAGCTTGCTAACCACCCGCCCACATACCTCCAAAGTACTCTCATGGCAGTTATGACACCAGGTAAAGTATGTGAGAAGACCCTGCTTTCATCTCCCTGCGGGGCAAACCTGAGAATAAAACACTGATGACATCTTAGCTTTGTCGGAGTCAGACATTTTGACACCGTGAAAAATCTCTTTAATTTCCACCTGAGGAACTTGAGATTTAATCAGGTATGGGCTGCCTATCAGAACATAGCACCTCAAATCCTTATCACACTGTGAGTCTAAAAAGAGAAGATTAATCCATGCACTGGCTTACCATTTGAAATCACAGCTAAGTCAACCCCCTGCTTTAACTCAGCCCCGCTTCCCCGCAACTCTCTCAAATAAAACTTCTGACTTCAAGTCTCCACGGCTGGAAGACGCCATTCACATTGTAATTCCAGTACAGTGGCTACTATAGAAGTGACCGCCATATGAGAGTTTAAAGGGGGTTATCAACCAGAGGTATTAGGACAAGAGGAGAGGCATGAGGGGAAAGAGAAAGAGAACCACCAACATTCTTATTCCTCCCTCATCTGCAATTCTTTTTACCAGACTGCCCTCCCCTCCCTCTACACTGAAGTTTGTTGTTTTACAGCAGACCTCCTCCACCTCCTCCTCTTCTCTTTCACCAAAGCCTGGGAATTTATTTGCAAATGGGCAATCCTTTCCCTATGTTAAATTGGGAGAGGGAAGGGGGCGGAGAGTGGGTGCTTTCTCTCCAACCGCCTACTCTTTGACCCGGGGTACAATAAAAAGTGGTCTTCAAAATTGAGCTTTTGTTGGTTGTGAGTGACTAAATAAGCCAGGGTCAACTCTGGAATGGAAATTGCTCTGGTGTTTCCTTCTCCCTTCTCGCTCTTGGGGCTAGAGGGTTTCATGACCGGAGGCTCTCTCTCTGTCTTTGAGAGGGGACTTAAGGCGTCTGCATGCTTCCCATCCGAAACAGTTCGAAACAGTTTTTGCATATTATTATGAACACATTTTGTGACGTTATGTTTGTTTTGGTCTTCAGCAAGGGTTGTTCATGCACACATTTTTTCTCGAGGCAAGCTGAAGTCGTTAGCCGAAGTCGGTAGCTGAAGTATACATCCCCTTTCTTGGTCATTGGTCAACAGTAGTGTTTCTTCAATGAAGTGTTTGTTTTCATTCAACGATAGACAACTCAGTTTTCATGCCAAAATTTGCGCTTGAGAAATACTGCACCAAAGATGTAAAATTGTGTGACTAAGATCTCTTCAGCAAAAAAATGAACAATTAACTGACATATTTCTTGAGTTATCTTAGGTTACTTCTGACTATTTTGAGGAAGTGTACGCCTTGATTCGGTCTTATGTAGCAAAATTTGAAAAAGTGTTTTTTACATTGGATAAAAGCAGAGACACAAAATGATATATCATACACTGCATTTGAGGAACACATTTTGAGAAAATGGACCCATTCGTTCACACCCTCTTAAGCTTTAGCCCCACCCATCTCTTTAAGGGTTGATCTGAGCGTTCTGTCCTAACAGCAGTCAAGCACCAAAACTAACTGGCCAATGTTGGATTGCTTGCTATCTACTTCCAGACACAAATGAGAGAACAGATCACTGACCATTTTACTCACCTTAGCAGAACTGGTTAGGCTGTTTTTATGTTTTCCAGCGCGTCGGTGACTGCAACTGTGCTGCTGGCAACAATTTACAGGGCAAATTTACTAGCTACGTCTATCAACAGCTGTCCCAGTGACATTCTATTGAAATGGTTACTTGCATAGTGGAGTCTTTCGTCAAGACATAGGTAAACAATGAACCATAACCTGCATGAATCTGCAGGTAGCTAACCAACCAGGTACAATATTAGCTAGCTAACATTAGGCTTTAGCTAGCAAAGCAAATGGCCCTGAGATACGAATAATAAGATCATACACGTAACGTTAGCTAGTGAGCTAACAGTACACTTAGAAACGTGTAATATCTGAAAATGTAGTTGATGATGTCTATAAGCTACAATATGCATGAAAGTGCATCCTTGTAGGTGTGTGGGCTAATATAGTCAAAATGTTGCTTTGGGGAAAATTGTGCCATTTGGCCAGGGGCAAGTTGAGCCAATGGCCCAACATACCCCATACAAATATGAATTACATATTGTAAATTTTATACATAATATGCATAGTATTTTAGAAATTTGTCATGCATATGAACTCAAGATAGTGCATTTTTATTGTTACAGAGCAGACATCATTCCCTGTGTATACAAACGTAAAACAAAACAGGGGTCTCGCCCCCCTTGAAGTTCTTGAATGAGCAGCCAAAGAAGTGAAAGTAGGGAAGAAGTCCATTTGAGCAGAAGCAAGGGAAGACAAAATAAACTGAATGACACCGAATAGGTACATTGACAAAAAAGAAAAACGAACATGTATGTGTGAAAGAGAAGCTATAATAGAATAGCAGAGGCACACAAGGTCTTATCTGATGACATGGAGTCTATTCTTGCTGAACCTGCTAAACATATCAGAAATCTTGCAGACCAGTTTCATGGGCTTAACACTAGAACTGCTAAAGCAGTCATTTTGACCGCTCATCAATGGAGAAAAAAAACTCTGCCAATTTTTAAGTCATGGCTCCCTCCGTCCTTGACATTTCGTAAATAAGTCTATACAACACACCATCGTAGTTAGAATCTTAATATCACGAACTGGAGTTATAACCAGTTTTAGGAGGACATGTCATTTTTTGAATGGTGTTCCCTGTTGCTCCTCCTCCTCCTGAAGTAGAGCTCTGCTCCATCTCCCAACAGTTGAAAGTGCAGTGCCCAGCTGATAATCACCCTGATGATTGCCTCTAAACTGAACCTAAACTATACCGAATTTTACACATATTACAATAGATCAAATAAATTAAGTAAAATATGATGGGGAGAAAGGGGGTGAATGGGTGAGTTGATGAGCAGAACAATGCATTATTATATATTCACCAACTGTGAATGAAGAATTGATCTGTTCTAATTATAATCTCAAAATGTTCTGTACCCTACATCAGTCCGTAATTGTACATGCTGAATGACTTTCAATACCTGGGAAAACATCTACATCGGATAGCATGTGAGCAAGTATCAGAGAATGTGGTGATGAGGCTTGTGGAACCTTATGATGCCAAGGAGAGAAATTTCACCATGGACAATATCTTCACTGTCATTGGCCGGCACCATGAACAAAGTGAGAGGCGAGCTCCCTCTGCACAAAATAAGGCACGTGAATGGCCGTTGTGCAACAGTGCTGAAGAACGACAAGACAACAGGAACACAATAAAGAAAAAAACGGAAGCTATTACATACTACAACAAAGCAAAAGTACGTCAAAGTGTGTCAAGCAAGTGAAAGTTAAAGGTTTGTGTCAACTGTTAGGATAAGAGATAACAGCTATAATGCCATTATTGCTTTTGTAAAGATTTTCACAATTTATCAAGGCCACTTGGCACTTATAATTATGTTTAGGCTACTGATGTTTTCTTGGTGACTGCAACAGTGCTGCTGGCAACAATTTATGCATTTTCCCATATTCAACGGGTGTTAAGTGTTCAAAATGTGTCTGTTTTTCTGCGCTTTGGCACACTCTGAAATCGGAGTAGATAGCCAGGGTGCATTTACTAGCTACGTCTATCAACAGTTGTCACAGTGACATTCTATTGAAATGGTTACTTGCATAGTGGAGTCTTTTGTTAAGACACAGGTAAACAATGAACCATAACCTGCATGAATCTGCAGGTAGCTAACTAACCAGGTTCAATATTAGCTAGCTAACATTAGGCTATAGCTAGCAAAGCAAATGGCTCTGAGATACGAATAATAAGATCATACACGTAATGTTAGCTAGTGAGCTAACAGTACACTTGAAATGAAAACAACTTTGTCAAAATTAGAAATGTGTAATATCTGAAAATGTAGCTAGCAAGACTAGTTTACCGTATACATAATTGGACCTCACATCTTGCTGACAGTGCATATTGGTGGTTGGGGTATTTCATTTATTTTGTCATTATAAAAATAAGCTGTTACCATGTTCTAACATATGCTTTCTATTTCAAAGTTGTAACAAATGCACTCCATGGATGAAATTGATTGAACACTTGAACTTATATATATTTTGTTTTGTTTTTGTTTTTACATATAGCCTACAGTAACATAAACTAAGGCAAATACTATTGTGTTATTTGAACAACATAAAAAATCCTATTCTAAACATGACCAAATTATCATTTTTGCGCTAGCAAATATTACATGTATTAATTACATTGTTAGAATGTTGCAGTAAGAATGACTGCTCACTAGCTTGAAGGGGGGTCCCTCGAGGCTCAGCGGTTCTAGTATTAAGGAGAAAACACATTGCACCTCATGACGGTCTACCGTTCATCTGCTGTTCGTTCACAGAGACATGTAGAATCGGTTTGCACTTGGTTTGCAAATGACCTGCACTCTGTTCAGAGGTGCTAAGTACTCTGGGCCGGCAAACACTTTAGAAGCCTCAAATGCAGAGAGCTTGCCTACGAATTGGAGTGGGTAAGTGATATTGAACAGCAAGAATCTGAATGTAGGCATACATTTAAGATGTACAATATACCACAACCCCATCCATAAATTAAACTCATCATCCTTTTTCTAGGGCTTTATTGGTTCAAGTTATTCAAGAAACAGCAACATCTATCATGTTGGACACCAGAGGCCACATCCTTGGCAAGGGTCACTGCCTAAAATCCAAAAATGTTATTGTGATTGTGTTGAATTGTGTTTGTGAAAAAAACACAAGTCAGTACAGAAATTAGTAGAAGTGGAACATGTTACCCCAAGGGGGCTCAACTTACCCTATCCTTATTCTCAACTTACCCCATACCTGGGGTAAGTTGTGACCCCATTGTTTTCCGTAATGTTTACATGAATTCTGATTATATCCTGAAATATACATAGACAGCTTTGTTAGAAATAATACTATATTTTCCTTGAAGTAGTGATGCTGAATGTAAAAAAAAATGGGTCAACATGCCCCACTCTCCCCTACTAACACTGTCAATTGTACATGAGAGAGGGAAAGGAGGAGGAGGATGGGGAGAATAGAGAGTGGAATCATAAGCGAGATATTGATGCTTCATGTGCTGAGTTTTCCAGGGGTTGTCACTTTGCATGAAGGCTACGGCGATGCACAAGCCACCCTCAAGTCTTACGTCTGCTTAACTCTTTCTACATTTGATCCCACTGAAAACTAATTCAGAGAGATGGTAACAAGTATTTTCTTATTTCTTTATAATCATTAACCAAACAACAGCGACATCTGGAAAACAACTTTGCAACTGATCACGTTTCACAAAGAGCTGTCTGTTTCAGACTACAGGCAGTAATTTTACATAGCGTAGAGGCAGGGGTGTAAAAGGCAGATCACTAATAAATTGTCAGTGAGTGCAACAGCGGAGCCCCTGCTTAGCTGTATCATATCACTGGGGCGTGTGAGACTGTATCCCAGAGTGAGTTCCTGGTTTGGGGGTTCCACTGAGACCAGCCCACCACCACAGCTGGGGGAGATAGCAGCAGTTTACACACAGTGGCACAGTCTCAGCATTCTTCTGGATTAGAGACCCCACCGGAACTGAAGACACAGACATACACGTGTGCACACACAAACTGCCCCTAACTCATATCCTGTCTGACCCACAGACCCCAACATATCACCACAGAAGAGGAAAGGGGCCCAAAGTGAACTTGGTGAATATTATCAAGGCATATGATGAATGGTGTAGTAGGGGGGATATCAAATGTCTGGCTGCAGAGCCTGTTCCTGCTATCCGCAGCAGATTAAGTCAGGCTAACATCCCTATGCTCAGTCAGAGGCCTAGCCTCTCTTTGTGCATTTGGTGCTTAATGCCTACCTGAACAACAACATAATAAAGGTAACAAGGCAAAGTATGCAACATAGCTAGTTTTAAACTCACTCTGCAAAATTCACATTCCAGATGTACTCTTTAGAGTTTCTTATAAACTGGCAATACTGCTTTACAAAACGAAGGCAATACAAGGCACTAGGGATGTGTCCTAGAGTGATAAGGGATGGACACAAAAGGAAATGGAGCAAACAACCAGCGGAGGAATTCTATGTGGAGAAAGATCTTCCCTTCTAGTCTGTACCTACTTCTCACTACCTCTCCCATATTGACATTCCTATTTGAGACGACAGGAATATTCAGTGGAAATCTGACAGGAACTTATCCTAATGACAGATGCCAAAGTCAAGGAATCGATGACAGCAGCTGACAAATTATCCCCTACACTGACAGGAAACCAGTCACTGTGAGAAACAGAGGACGGTAAATTATGAATCATCAAACGATTGCCTGAGCCTTTCGAAGTGCTCAAGTCTGCAATGTCTGGCACCTGAGAAATACCAAATGGTCTCCCTGACAATTTGTAGAATTCTGCCAGCTGCTTCGGGTGACAATTAGACTTCGGGAGGGCGCACACTTTTACTACGCATATCATTTTGGTTGTTGACAGTCAATTTGAAAATTTAGCTGCACTTTTGTGGAACCACTACCTGAGCTGCTTCAAAGCTGCGTGACAGGCAGACAAGTCCGTCAATGAATAGACACTTTTTCGCAAGTAAATTGTCTCATCTAATGAAAACCAAATCTCTGTTGTTAGACTTCAGAGGATGGCTAAGGGGGAAGAGAGAAACAGAAGCTTGATAACTTCACTCCATCTCCAATCCTCTTTACCATATGCCATATATGCATTGTTTATTTGTAACATTTTCATCTGACCTTCACCAGAATTCTGAGCAATTATAACTGTCCACTGAATACTATGCTGTTAATGGAAATGGAACTAAGATAAAGCTACTACCAGTACAACATACAGACTACTGTTGTTGGCAAGTAAGACTAGCTAGGAGTCTATTCCCTAATAGTAGTAGTAGTAGTAGTAATAGAGTGACAGGAGATAGAAAGTATGAGTTTAGTTAAATGAAAAAGTCAACAGTGGAGGTGAGGAAGTGTGTCTGTGCTCAAAGTCATTAGACTGAGATCTCCTGATGGGAGTGTACACATGGCAGTGGGCCAATGCTGTTTGAAGTGCCATTCAGAGGGGTCTAAGTTGGCAACTAGTTTACTTAGCGGGGAACTATCCAAATACAGCACCATATAAGAAGACCATGATTAGGTTGTATTTATTTGCACCAAAGAAAACAAATGTAAGACAAAACAGAACAGATAAAAACATTTTTTTTAAACAGTCTGCAGGTGAGGTGGAAACCCAAAAGGGCTTATATTTATTTATTTATTTTTCACAATTTATTTAATAATATCTAGGGGCAGTATTGTCATTTTTGGGAAAAAACTTTCCCGTTTTAAACGGGATATTTTGTCAGGAAAAGATGCTTGAATATGCATATAATTGACAGCTTTCGATAGAAAACACTCTAACGTTTCCAAAACTGTAAAGATATTGTCTGTGAGTATAACAGAAGTGATGTTGCAAGCGAAAGCCTGAGAAAAATCCAATCCGGAAGTGCCCCAGGTTTTGAAAGCGCTGCGTTCCAATGACTCCCTATATGGCTGTGAATGGACCATCAACGAGCTTACGCTTTCTACGTATTCACCAAGGTGTCTACAGCACTGTGACGTCGTTTTATGCATTTCTGTTGAAGAATAGCCGTATGGGGGCACATTGCGTAAGTGGTCACATGGTGGCTCCGAAAGAGATTCTCACGTAAAGTACAGAGGTACCCATTACTCCAATCGGTCCTAGAGAAAAAAGGAATTGTCCCGACAGATATATTATTCGATAGATATTAGAAAAACACCTTGAGGATGGATTCTAAACAACGTTTGCCACGTTTCTGTCGATATTATGGAGTTAATTTGGCGTTGTGGTGACCGCAATTTCCGGGCGATTTCTCAGCCAAAGCATATTTTGAAAATCTGAGATGACAGGGTGATGAACAAAAGGCTAAGCTGTGTTCCAATATATTTAACTTGTGATTTTTATGAATAGGAATATTGTCTAGGAAGATTTATGTCCGTTGCGTTATGCTAATTAGTGTCAGATGATGATAAAGGTCCCGGCTAGCAAGCTACTTACTTTCCACCATAATTTGAAAATAAATTCATAAAAAATCCTACAATGTGATTTTCTGGATTTTTTTTCTCTCATTTTGTCTGTCATAGTTGAAGTGTACCTATGATGAAAATTATAGGCCTCTCTCATCTTTTTAAGTGGGAGAACTTGCACAATTGGTGGCTGACTAAATACTTTTTTGCCCCACTGTACATGGGACATGACAAGACGAAGGACAAAGACGTCTGACTGCTACGCCATCTTGGAATAATAATATGAAAACCATGACACGAAAACCAATATACAAATATACTGTACGTTTTTAAAAAGTTTGTTCAAACTACTTTTGTAATACAACTTTAGGTATTTTTAAACGTTAATAATCGATCAAATTGTAGACTGGTCTTTCTGTGCCAATACAGGAATGAAAACAAACCAGCGCCACTTTTCACGTCTTGCGCAACTCACAAAATGTACCCAGTTCCTAGTTGGCCTACTTCTTCATTGCACAAAGGAATAACCTCAACCAAATTCCAAAGACTGGTGACATCCGGTGGAAGCGGTAGGAACTGAAAACAGGTCCCTAAGAAATATCCCTTGGCAATGACAAGTCAGGGAACAGAGAGAGGCAAAAAAAAAATCTGAATAGTTAGTCCTCTGGGTTTTGCCTGCTACATAAGTTCTGTTATACTCACAGACATGATTCAAACAGTTTTTAGAAACTTCAGAGTGTTTTCAATCCAAATCTATGAATAATATGCATATCTTATATTCTTGGCATGAGTAGCAGGAAGTTGAAATTGGGCACGCTATTTATCCAAAAGTGAAAATTCTGCCCCCTAGCCCCAAGAGGTTTTAAATATTCCCCTGAACAGTTGAGCCAGTCACATATTTGTTTATAAATAGCACAACCGGAGAAAGCGGGAGCAGGTGAGTCCAGCTGTGTATATTGAAAGTCAACCGTGCTTTTTTCCTTCAATAGAGTGATCAGAGACGTGCAAATACAGTTGAAGTTGGAAGTTTAAATACACCTTAGTCAAATACATTTAAACTCAGTTTTTCACAATTCCTGACATTTAATCACAGTAAAAATGCCCTTTCTTAGGTTAGTTAGGATCACCACTTTATGTTAACAATGTGAAATGTCCAAAGAGAGAAAGATTTATTTCAGCTTTTATTTCTTTCATCACATTCCCAGTGGGTCAGAAGTTTACATACACTCAATTAGTATTTGGCAGCATTGCCTTTAAATTGTTTAACTTGGGTCAAATGTTTTGGGTAGGCTTCCACAAGCTTCCCACAATAAGTTGAGTGAATTTTGACCCATTCCTCCTGGCAGAGCTGGTGTAACTGAGTCAGGTTTGTAGGCCTCCTTGCTCACACATTCTTTTTCAGTTCTGCCCACAAATGTTCTATAGGATTGAGGTCATGGCTTTGTGATGGCCACTCCAATACCTTGACTTTGTGGTCCTTAAGCTATTTTAAGCACAACGTTGGAAGTATGCTTGGGGTCATTGTCCATTTGGAAGACCCATTTGTGACCAAGCTTTAACTTCCTGACTTGAGATGTTGCTTCAATATATCCATGCTTTACAGTTGGGTTGGTGTTCTTTGGCTTGCAAGCCTCCCCCTTTTCCTCCAAACATAACGATGGTCATTACTGCCAAACAGTTATATTTTTGTTTCATCAGACCAGAGGACATTTCTCAAAAAAGTATGATCTTTATCCCCATGTGCAGTTGCAAACGGTAGTCTGGCATTTTTATGGCGATTTTGGAGCAGTGGCTTCTTCCTTGCTGAGCGGCCTTTAAGGTTATGTTGATATAGGACTCATTTTACTATGGATATAGATACTTTTGTACCAGTTTCCTCCAGCATCTTCACAAGGTCCTTTGCTGTTGTTCTGGGATTGATTTGCACTTTTCGCACCAAGTACATTCATCTCTAGGAGACAGAATGTGTCTCCTTCCTGAGTGGTTTGACGACTGTGTGGTCCCATGGTGTTTAAACTTGCGTACTATTGTTTGTACAGATGAACGTGGTACCTTCAGGCGTTTGGAAATTGGTCCCAAGGATGAACCAGAATTGTGGAGGTCTACAATATTTCTCTTGATTTTCCCATGATGTCAAGCAGAGGCACTGAGTTAATCAATTAGCCTGTCAGAAGCTTCTAAAGCCATTACATAATTTTCAGGAATTTTCCAAGTTGTTTAAAGGCACAGTCAACTTAGTGTATGTACACTTCTGACCCACTGGAGTTGTGATACAATGAATTATAAGTGAAATAATCTGTCTGTAAACAATTGTTGGAAAAATTACTTGGGTCATGCAGAAAGTAGATGTCCTAACTGACTTGCCAAAACTATAGTTTGTTAACAAGAAATTTGTGGAGTGATTGAAAAACGAGTTTCAATGACTCCAACCTAAGTGTATGCAAACTTCCGACTTCAACTGTAGCTAGCAGCCTCTATGGAAATTTGCTCATACTTGCGCTACTTTTGTTAGCATTCTGATAATAGACGCCCAATGGTCTTTTTTGTGTTTTCTGGCGCCCTTGTGTACTAAGCAGGTAATACTGTAAATTCCAGGGTGAGACGGACGGTATGACGATATGAAAATCTGAATGCCGAAAACATGTGTTTTTATATGTGTGTGTGCGCATGTTGTGTGTGAGTGTAAGAGTTAGGTTACATGGAGGAGACTACTGGGTTGTTTGGTTCATCAGGCCCTAGTCTATGCTTGAAGTTATTGAGGGATGATCATGTTTTGGCAATGTGAAGGTAGGAATTCCAGAGTATAGATCCTCTGTATCTGATAGACAATTGACTATGTGAGGTGTGGCAGTGGGGAGATTAGGAATAACAAAGGTCCAATGATTGAACCCTGTGGAACTCCACAGGATATCTTAGTAGATGGTAGATGCACCTGTAGATGCAGGACCATTTGCGTATACAAATTGTTCTCAATCATAAACGTAATTACGTAGCCATTTATATGTATAATCATAATAATAATGCAATTTAGCAAGTAATATTTAATGATCAACAATGTTGAACACTTTGGATAAATCGAGAAAGGTCTATTTACAAGTTGTAAAAGAGCCATATCAGTGCAGTTTTTTTACAAACACCAGTTTCTCAAAAACATGGTAGTACAGATATTAGTCAATCATTTGTAAAAGATCTTGGATCCCCAGATGTATAGTGGGGTTAACTTTAGCATTTTTTTTTTCTTGAGGAACGATATCAGTTTGCATTGATTTGGTGAAGATATTCTGTACTTTAATTGAGGAAGACATTGAATTCACCAAAGAGGTACCAGTCTCATCATGACCTGCCTCTTTAAATGATAATTACCTCCATCACCTCCATCACAATAGGTGGATCAAACTAAAGCAGAGAAGGGAAATGTCCCTTAACGTGATCACAGGGATTTCCATATATTCTTCTGATTTTCTTTGTCAGAGTGGAACCCACATTCACAAACAAAGTTATTCAATTCACGAGATAACATCAGGATGATACCGGGCTGAAGTGGTGCACAACACCACCCCACACACACAAACACATAAGACTGATAAATAGCTAACTGAATGGCTACACGGACTATCTGAGTTCACCCTTGTATTTTATTTTTGCACTTTCTCTTTGCACACTCAGAAGGCTCTACACACTTATGCATGCTGACACTCCAGCACACACATAACATGCACACACATTTATACTGACTCTACACACAGTCACATACAATCATCATTCCCGCTACTGGTACGCTGTTTATCATATATCCTGATGCCTAGTCACCTTATCCCGAAACATATCTACCTCTATCACTCCAGTATCCCTGCACATTGTAAATATGGTATAGGAAATGGCTTCTTACTTCTCGTGTTCTTCTTATTTCTATTTCTTGTGTGTTTTTGTTCTACCTTATGTTATTGTTAGTACTACATTGATATTGATTACCACATTGTTGGGTTTGGAGCTTGCAAGAAAGGCATTTCACTGTACTTGTGCACGTGACATTAAAACTTGAAACACACCAAGAGTATTGATTGAATTTGAAAACACGCAACGCCACATAAAATTGGCATACATACACTCATGGACAAACACATACAAAGCAAACACACAGTGCATTCAGACACATCTACACCAAACACCAAACACCAAACTACCCTTGACATGCTGCCTCTCTGTGTGACTTCCTGACAGACAGACAGGGGGACCTTGTGAGGTCTGGGCAGGGCAATGGGGGTGAACAGGATGCCTGAGAGGAGCAGGATAGCTCCTCTGCTATGTTCCAGTGCCCACGCTGTCTTCATCAACACAGCGCCGCGCAGCCACACATGTCACTCCCCCTGTGTCTCACATATGCTCGCACACACACACACACACACACACACACACACACACACACACACACACACACACACACACACACACACACACACACACACACACACACACACACTTTCTTATAAAAGGGCATTTTCAAAACACTTGGTGTTACATGCTGTAGCCAGTGCATTAAGGATGTGATGTGCCCCATGCCAAGGGGCAACAAGGGCACAGAGAAGTCAACTCCTATGGGTAAAAATTGCATTGGTTATGGGCATATGGTATAGGTTAGGGGTTATAGGTGTAGGTATAATGTTTCAAAATTCCAGTAAAATTCCCTGGTTTTCCAGAAATAGATGAATGTGTATTCACAAACACATAACAGAAGGATCGCAGATATTGCTTTAATGTTGGATTAACACAGCAATAGCAGGGAAAACATCCTATTTACTTTGCCATTTCATGCAAAGAAAACTATTAATTTGCAGTTCAATCACTTCAACCGGTATCTATGAAATTGAAAACACTTTGAGAGCCTCCGCAGACAAAAGGTGGAGGGGTGAGACTTCCAGAGTTTGAAATGTCTTCTTCCTCAGCCCACATCACGCTGTTCTGCATATAACTAACTACACAGTCCTCAAGTAGCAGAAGTTTAACGGAATATGCAGAAAATGTTGTTGACAGCTTGTGTTGACAGTGACAGGATAAAAATACATTATATTAATTATATTCCTATGCCGACAAAAACAGGACATAGAAATACAATGCATAGAATATATTTTATGGTAAAACTGAAAAAAATACAGAGAAACACAAAGCCGTAACAGTCATACATTGTCACCTTCGCTCTCTTTTCTTTCTCTCTTTCTCTGTCCCTTTTAGTGCGTGACCAGCGCTAGGGGTCAGCATCCACACAATGTTTTATCAACGTCCATACAACCACTGGACTACTGGAACTAATGCCACTGGCCATTAAGCCGTCTGCGACTTGGGGCCCCGGCCCAGGGGCCCGTCAGATTTATGCCACGCTGGTATTGTTGAGGGCCCTGTGGACTTTTTCACTTCGGACAGCCACGCTGGAACTCTTCAAAGTCTGGAGAGAGGTGTTGTCAGCAGTCACTGTTAAAGAAATTGTCCCCTGTGGTTTGGTTTGTTTCTTTTGATGACCAGATGAACTGGATACCTCAGCCCTATCTGGCAGTGGCAAACAGGTTAGGGTGCCTCTTTTTAGCCCTCGGAATAAGAATGTGTCTGACCTTCAAATTACTTTGTGCCTCTTGATGGGTATTTTAGCGCTTATGATAACGGACTTTGGCTGATGACAAATAGCAGAGACATGAGGAATATCATGATCGTCTTTAATAGTGAGTGATTTAGATTTTGAACATGTCTTCATGCTTGGTTAGCTGAGTCACGCTATGGGTGATGGATCAACTCTACGGCTCATGCCAACGCTTCCCAAGTTATCGACAGTTTGTTTGATCTGCATGATAACAGACGAAGATAGGAGCGATGAGGGGGACTGCTAGTGTGTCAAATCAAATCACATTGTATGTCACATGCGCAAAATACAAAAGGTGTAAGTAGACTTACTACTAGTAAGTAGGCTTACTTGCAAGCCCTTAACCAACAACGCAGTTCTCAGAAAAATAAAAGTTAAGAAAATATTTACTAAATAAACTAAAGTAAAAAAAGAAAGAAAGTAACACAATAAAATAACAATAAGGAGGTTATATGCAGGGGGTCCCGGTACCAAGGCAATGTGTTGGGCTACAGATTAGTCAAGGTAATTGAGGTAATATGTACAGTACATGTAGGTAGGGATAAAGTGACTATGAATAGATAATTAACAGTGAGTAGCAGCAGTGTAAAAAAAAGCAGGGTCATTGCAAATAATCCAGGTAGCCATTTGATGAACTGTTCAGCAGTCTAATGGCTTCGGGGTAGAAGCTGTAAAGGAGCCTTTTGGACTTGAAGCTCCGATACCACTTGCCGTGCGGGATCAGAGAGAACAGTCTATGACTAGGGTGGCTGGAGACAATTTTTGGGGCCTTCCTCTGACACTGCCTGGTATAGACGTCCTGGATGGAAGGAAGCTTGGCCCCAGTGATGACCTGGGCCGTACCCACTACCTTCTTGCACTTCCCTGTGTGTGTGTGTGTGTGTGTGTGTGTGTGTGTGTGTGTGTGTGTGTGTGTGTGTGTGTGTGTGTGTGTGTGTGTGTGTGTGTGTGTGTGTGTGTGTGTGTGTGTGTGTGTGTGTGTGTGTTATCTGAGAGGCAACAGAGAGCAAGGGCACCATTCACCGCAAAAATCTATTGGGGCACAAAATATGTGAGGATGGCTGGGGGGGTGGTCCTAGTTGGAGAATGTTGCATTTTTCCTACAGCCTTAATCATTATACTTATTTCTATGTAAGAAAAAAAAGTGTATTTGTCTGCATATCTAAGCATACATCTTGAGCTGTCTGTTTACTCCTGACTTGGGTAAAAGATTGAAAGGAATGTGAGTTTTATTCAGTACATTTAGTCATGTCTTGCTTTTCTAAAGTCTACCAACCTTGCCAGCAGGCATGCCAGCTAAGATGCCAGCTAGTTATGAGGTTGGGAGATTGAGAGCCTATCTGGGCTAGCTAAAGCCAACTTCATGAAATTGCTAGGTGGCTAGTACTATTACAGAGAAACAACAAAAGCAAAAATAAAATATAATATTAATAATCTGAGGGGCACATGCCCTGCCCTAACGTTCTCCCTCTGTCTTCTCTCTGCCTGTTTGTCTGTCTGTCTCTCTGGTGTCTCTCGCTGTCTGTACATCTTTTTAGATCTTATCAAAGTGAGGATTTTAGATCAGAACCGAGATGATTAAGGTGTCTGGTGTCCTCACTTGGGGAAGCAGCTCTCTGTCTACTGTATGTTTTATGGGCTGGTGGCAGTCAGACGTCTTAGACAGTGTTTACAACAGACAAACAGGAAAAGCCTGGTCTATGGTAGCCTAGTGAGGGATCCCTGATACCCATCAAACGTCTCCATTATTCACGTCACCGTTTAGGAAATGACTCACTGAGTAATGGTGATGACATAGAGATGCATAGCTTAGCTAGTGGTTTCTATTCTAGCTGCACGCACTCTAGACCAATAACAGAAGCCATTCTCCACCCAGGCCTGTTCTGGGATGTGTGTACTGTAATTACGTCAAAGGTTTCATCCTGGCTTTTTGGCCTCATTAAAGGCCTGTTTGGGGACAGTCATGAGAAAACTGACAGCTGTTCTGAGGCCATTTTCCAGTGACTTTAAAAGGAGCTGAGCAAACACATGGCCCTCTCCCATTCGGTCATTCAGGAGACTGAAAACAGGGTTGACAAACTAGCAACTGGGTTGATTGAACGTCACCTTACTGACAAACCGAAGCCAGACCTTGAAACTCAACCCTGGCCCCCATTTAAGGCTCTTATCAGGTGTGAAAAAGTAATGGGCGATAGCAGGATGGACCTTCACCGCAGAGCAGACACATAGGATAAAAATTATATTTGGACTTAAGAGAGGAAAATCTGGTGGAAAATGACATTGATTCGATTTGAGGTTATGGGAACATTGAATTAGGAAGATTTGACAAAGCTGTGAACGAGTGTGCATTCAATGTAGCCTTGTGGCCGCATTGGAGCATCTAGAGTCATTGAAGGAGTGCTTTCGCAGATGTTGTCACGGTCTGGGTTCATAGCCTATGTTTACAGCCTCGTAAAAGCCAGCTCAGCAGTATAGGGCAGGGTCCCAGACACCATGCTGTCGGAAAATGACAAAATCCCAGTAATTCCTGTTAAATTGGCACCAGCATACGACCGGGAATCCTCCCTGTGGCCATAGGACATGCAATGGGGATAGCGAGTTATGGTAACTTAGTTGAATTAATCAACAGGCTGAGTTCCCTTGAGAACAATCCACCTTCTGTTACAAAACTCAGTGAAACTTCAAATAAGAAATTATATTGTGATTGGGACATACTGTTACTATCTCTATTACTTACAACTGCAACATTCAGCTGTTCGAATTCTGGCCCTATCTCCTCTCATTAGTTATTCAAGAATATAGATATTGAAGACACAGTCACAACAGAGGTCAACATGTTGCCAAGGTCCCCATGCCATCCATTTTTCCTCTCTTAAACTCGTTTGCATAATTTAAGTGGTGTCGAACCCAGTGGCATCACTGAATAGTTATTTCTGTGATTGGTCAAGCTTTGTCAAGGTGGCCTCAAAGACCTAAACATTTCTCCCCTCACGGATATCTTTTCCTCATTTTAAAAGGTACACTGATATATTTTCCTCATTTATAGGTACAGCCAGTAGTCTGCGTTTAGCTGAGAAACGGATGCGCATCAAAGGGCATTGTTTATAATGTCGTAATCAACTTTCTCAATTGTCAATGTTTTGAGCAAAATACACAAATTTGTCATATTATCTTCTTATTCAAGATCACTCCATAATATGCTTTTACTTGGCCTATACCGAGAGGAGTTTAAGTGAATGCGCGTCTGTCACAGAAGGCTTGCGCGCAAAAATAAACCCCACATTTAATTTAATTGGTTAATGGGACCGAGAGTGTCACCAAAAACAAATGCATCACAATGGATAACAAATTTATAGTCAAACACATTGAGCATAAAATATAAGAAATAGTAGAATTGTATCATGCATTGAACTTACCAAAAACCAAACCAATAAGCACAATAAAAACCAATAGGGTATCCAACGTGAGGCGAAACTCCATTACCCTCTGGTGTATGATAAAGTTGTCTTCAAAGGTATCCCCCCAAAAATCTAAATTATCCAAATGTGGGTATGGTCGGTCAAGTCTACAGAAGTGGCATCCGACAACTTTGGAAAGTCAGCCCCACATTTTCGGACAATTTCCACCACCTAACCACTCGCAGCATTACAACTGATTAAAAAAGCCTACATAAGACATTCTGAAGAATTGGTTCCTTTCGGCTTCTACTTATATCATGTATTCCTCTGATAATGTCCTGCAACAGGCGCGGAAGGATGGCAAAATTACGCGTCTGGATATGGTCGGCCCTAGAATATGCGCTATTTTCTTAGTTCTCTGCCACTGTCACCGTATTGTTGATGAGAATTTTTCGTAACTCCGTCCCTCTGTATTGAGAGTCAACTTCCTCATCAAAAAGGTATTCTTCTGATAGATTATGTGCAGCTTAATTCTTGATAGAGACTTTCATCCTTTCTCTGTGTCTCCCATTTCCTCCTCACTCTTGAATGAACAGAAGTCCTGTTATCTGCAAAAACGCTCTCGTGGCTAAAGCCCACCCCCTAGCTCCTGTGTATAGCAGTCGAAACAGTGAACACTTAAAGAGACAGTGAATAAATATATTTTCTATAACTTTTTTTAGAACTGACCAAAATTGCACACAATGTTGCGCATTTCGAGACTGTAGGTATAATTACGCCAATGCCTTTACTTCAATCTACATTTATATAAAAAATACATGTTTCAATAAATAGACCAAATAGTTGTATAAGAAAATTCAGTGTATACAAATCAATCAGGTATGGGAAATAAAAACCTTTAAACTTTTCCATGACCCAACCAGACTTGAAAGCAAGTCCAGGAAGCTGTATATCTGTTCTATGTGCACTATTTCTATGCTTCCCGTTCTACATTTTACTTTCTTTTACTTTCAGTTTTGTATACCAGCTTCAAACAGCTAAAAATACAGTGGTTTAGATGGTGCAATGATTCTCTACACAATGACTGCTTGTTTTGTCACATAAACTGAAATTAGGTGAACTATTAAAATTTTAGCAACCAAGAAATGTGATTTCTGCATATTGCACCTTTAAAATATGGTCTACAGATCAGTAGAATGTACTGGTCTCAACTCATTTCACAAAAATATGTCAGTTAGTGTCAGGATAATATTTTCACTTGAAATTTTATGAATGTCATATATCAGTCGAACAATTTGTGTTAATTAATAAGGTTGTAGGGAGATTTTGTATTGCCAGTTAGAGGGTTCAAATAAGATGCTTTCAGAATGCTAGGCCTATAATCATAGTTTTCTATCTATATGGGGTATGTTGATTCAAAATATTCCCATGAAAATGCATACATTATTCAACATGTGCATTTCATTTAGCCTGCCATAACATTTACCTTGAGATACTGGCATCAATCACCTGATCATGGAATGAATTAAAATGTAAACGTATCATATGCCTTATATGAAAAGACACACACCAGGCTTCACAATCACATTGAGTAGGCATTAGGCCGATATGATGTTATTTACACAGAGCAAGGAATAAAATAGACCATTCTAGAATCTTAACAAACCCCACCGTGCTGAGAAAATGTCACTATACCTATCTGAACGAGGGCTGTGTCTTGACTTGATGGAATGCGAAAGGCAATATTACATGTGCTTGAACAGGGGGAAACTGCAGAGGATAAGACTCAACAGAGCAGGACATAGTAGGACCCATCAAGTGCCGCAGTGGGCAATAATATGGAGTGATTTGATAGAGTGCCCCTTGGCCAAATAATATGACTTATTGCAAAATACCCAAGTAAACGCGGTGCTTGACATTCATCGAAATGCTTCTGGAGATTGCATTTACTGACATGCCTGTGCATAGGGACTGCGATGTTATCAGGATTCCATGCTATTCTGGTGTAGGCCACCATTGTAGATTTCTAAAAAAAAAGTGTTTCTGTTATAAATTCCTAACTTACAAATCCATGCATTCAAACACAATCTACACAATCTAACAACATTTAACTTGAAATGCATCCTTCTCCTAAAGCACAACAAAACCAAGGAAAGCAACCCTAACTTTGAATACCCTTGATATCGCCCTCATGTTTCATGCATGTGCATGTTTAACTTAATTGCAAAAACTGATTCATTGAGCTCCAGTGCGTAATTGAATAAAACATGATGATGCAGTCCCTAAATACATTTCAGCTCATCTGTGACGGATGCCGCTAGTTTGGGGCCCCCATCAAACATTTGGCCAAGCTGTCAGCGAAATGGTGCAGTCAATGAATTTAGATGAATTATCCGGCATTAGATGTCGTATTATGGCTGACAGCTTATCAACATGGTTGGATGCTGTGTCTCGGCCCTAGAGGTACTTCAGTTTTTAGCGGGTGATCTTTCTATTGCTGTGCCTCTGCTTCATTTGTCACGCCTTGCTGTTTGAAGTAAATTATCATTGTGGATTACAAATGCTAAAACGGATGAGCATGACCTTTTTGGAATATTTGACGAGACGCCTTTGGGGGGTTCTCTCTCTCTCCCCTCCTTTCTTTTCGCCATTAGCATCCTTTTTACGGAAATTCTCCTAACCTTTTACGGAAATTCTCCTAACCTTTTATGGAAATTCTCCTAACCTTTATCGTTAGTTCTCCTAACCACCAATTCTCCCAGTAATTCTCTCTTGATGTTAACAGAGAAAGACGCAACAGAGAAAGACGAATAATACTATACATCCTCCAAGATGTATGATACGTTACGTCATCCAATTCGTATGATATTGTCCAACCACTATTCCATTCATAATGTATCCTAACCTAACATATATGTCATACATACCAAATCCTACAAATTGCCCTGAGATCTGGTTGAAAGTTCATTCTAGCCTTGAAAGTGTAAACTGGAAAAGATCTTCTCAGAATATTGTGAACTGTGATCAGAATGCAAATAGCTTAGCTAACCTTAATTACTTTGCGCAACACGGTTAGCCATGCATAATGATTGCTGGAAAGACAGACATCGTCAACAAGAACTTGGAACCGTATACATGAACCATCCATACAACCCCCAGGACATCACACAACACACATGACCATCACATGGCTAATATGGCTAATTAATCCAATGACTGTGGACTGGGTTTCAACATGTGCCAGTGTATCATGATTTATTGCCCCAGATCAACAACTCACCATTAAAGCTGACAGCTCCAATTGGACTTTGGCCAAGCAAGTCTTTCGACCATATAGCCCCTTGGTTGTGGCACGCCAAAGCAAGATCACATGTTATGTGGAATGTGGAAAATAGTTGTTTTTTATGACACAGCAATAATACAGATTTATTCAAATTATTGAAGTTCTGTTGCACAATCTATTTCATCTTCATTTGAGCTGTGTCTTTTTAGCTTGCAAATGTTCACCCTTTCACAAAGTGTCACGACTTCCGCCGAAGTCGCTCCTCTCCTTGTTCGGGCAGGGTTTGGTGATCGACGTCACCGGCTTTCTAGCCATCGCTGCTCCGTTTTTCATATATCCATTTGCCTTGTCTTGTTTCCATACACACCTGGTTTTCATTTCCCCAATCAATCTACTTGTATTTAACCCTCTGTTTCCCATCATTTTCTGTGTGTAATTGTTTCATGTTATTGTGGTGTCTTATTACGCGCTTTACTTTTGTTATGTTCCATGTTTTGAGCGCATTTGATTTATGTAATGCTCTCGTTTTGGAACTAAGATAAAAGTGCGCCTGTTTACCTCACTGTCACGTTCTGACCTTTATTTCCTGTGTTCTGTATTTAGTTAGTATGGTCAGGGCGTGAGTTGGGTGGGCAGTCTATGTTTGTTTTTCTATAATTTGGGTATTTCTATGTTTCGGCCTAGTATGGTTCTCAATCAGAGGCAGGTGTCATTAGTTGTCTCTGATTGAGAATCATACTTAGGTAGCCTGGGTTTCACTGTGTGTTTGTGGGTGATTGTTCCTGTCTTTGTGTTTTGCACCAGATGGGACTGTTTTAGGTTTTCTCACATTTGTTGTTTTTGTTAGTTATCTCATGTGTAGTTTCTTTATAAATTAAAAGAATATGAATAACCACCACGCTGCGCTTTGGTCCACCTCTCCTTCAGATGAAGAAAACCATTACAGAATCACCCACCAACCAAGGACCAAGCGGCGTGGTAACGGGCAACGGCAAAAGCAGCAGCAGGAGAGGCAACAGAGGCAGCATCAGCAGGAGCAGCAGCAGCAGCAGTGGGAGAGGCTGCACTATTTGGAGAGATGGACTTGGGAGGAGATTCTAGACGGTAAAGGACCCTGGGCAGAGCCAGGAGAATATTTCCGCCCCAAGGCCGAGCTGGAGGCAGCAAAAGCAGAGAGGCGGCATTATGAGGAACTAGCACGGCAGAGCGGATGGAAGCCCGAGAGTCAGCCCCAAAAATGTATTGGGGGGGGGGCTCACAGGGAGTATGGCTATGCCAGGTAGGAGACCTGTGCAAACTCCCTGTGGTTACCGGGGGCCAAGAGAGACCGGGCAGGCACCGTGTTATGCGGTGGAGCGCACGGTGTCCCCAGTGCGGGTGCACAGCCCGGTGCGGTACATTCCAGCTCCGCGTATCTGCCGGGCTAGAGTGGGCATCGAGCCAAGTGCCATGAAGCCGGCTCTACGCATCTGGTCTCCAGTGCGTCTCCTTGGGCCGGCTTACATGGCACCAACCTTGCGCACGGTGTCCCCGGTTCGCCTGCATATCCCAGTGCGGGCTATTCCACCTCGCCGCACTGGCAGGGCGACCGGGACCATTCAACCGGGTAAGGTTGGGCAGGCTCGGTGCTCAAGAGCTCCAGTGCGCCTGCACGGCCCGGTCTATCCGTCACCACCTCCACGCACCAGCCCTCTGGTGGCAGCCCCCCGCACCAGGCTCTCTCTCCGGCCCATCCTTACAGGGGCTCCCTCCTCTCCAGCGCTGTCGGAGCCTCCCGCCTGTCCGGCGCCGCTGCCGGAGCCTCCCGCCTGTCCGGCGCCGCTGCCGGAGCCTCCCGCCTGTCCGGCGCCGCTGCCGGAGCCTCCCGCCTGTCCGGCGCCGCTGCCGGAGCCTCCCGCCTGTCCGGCGCCGCTGCCGGAGCCTCCCGCCTGTCCGGCGCCAGAGCCCCTCAGCCCAGAGGCGCCAGAGCCCCTCAGCCCAGAGGCGCCAAAGCTTCTGCCCCTCTGTCCAGAGCTTCTGCCCCTCTGTCCAGAGCTTCTGCCCCTCTGTCCAGAGCTTCTGCCCCTCTGTCCCGAGCTGCCCCTCTGTCCAGTGGGGTCATTGAGAGGGGTGGCCATGGTGAGAAAGCCACGGAGGCGGACAATAATGCGGACTAAGACAATGGTGAAGTGGGGTCCGCGTCCTGCGCCAGAGCCGCCACCGCGGACAGACGCCCACCCAGACCCTCCCCTATAGGTCAAGGTTTTGCGGCCGGAGTCCGCACCTTTGGGGGGGGGTACTGTCACGTTCTGACCTTTATTTCCTGTGTTCTGTATTTAGTTAGTATGGTCAGGGCGTGAGTTGGGTGGGCAGTCTATGTTTGTTTTTCTATAATTTGGGTATTTCTATGTTTCGGCCTAGTATGGTTCTCAATCAGAGGCAGGTGTCATTAGTTGTCTCTGATTGAGAATCATACTTAGGTAGCCTGGGTTTCACTGTGTGTTTGTGGGTGATTGTTCCTGTCTTTGTGTTTTGCACCAGATGGGACTGTTTTAGGTTTTCTCACATTTGTTGTTTTTGTTAGTTATCTCATGTGTAGTTTCTTTATAAATTAAAAGAATATGAATAACCACCACGCTGCGCTTTGGTCCACCTCTCCTTCAGATGAAGAAAACCATTACACTCACGCTACTCTCCTGCACCTGACTTCGCGTCTTATACACCCGTTGACACAATGGGCCTCATTGTTGTATATACTGCATATCTGCCTCTGTCAAGCCTTGCCATTTCATTATTTTTCACTGCTATCCAACAACTCAAGTGTTCACACATATTGCAGAGAAATCAAACTGTGATTGCCATGGAGACTGATCAAAAACGCTGCCTCTGAATAGTACTTGACTGCATTTCACAAACTGCTCTAAACGTTTGCTGGAAATTCTGTTAAGGCCATTGAGTTAAGTATATTATATGCAAATGTCATGAGCCACTTCAGTGTTTCATTTTCCAAATTACCTGCCATTTTATTTACGTGTTTACTACATGACTCTGCAAGGGTAACATGTATAAAACAAATGTTTTGTTTACACCATCGCTTCATGCTAGCTACCTGTCATATATTGAAAACTGGAAGCTTTTGCATGTGAGGGGATTCTTCCAGCTGTTTTTATAGCACCAAAAAACTGTTCATGGATTTTGTTACTTCTGGGAAAAGGTATGTCCAAATGCTACTGCATAAATACTACAATACAAGTTTTAATTGAGCCTACATTGGTGTGGACAAAAGCACACACACTTAATAACCTGTATTTTAGGTGGTAACTGCACATCTATTCAACATTTATGAGGTAAAGTTAGCATCTCTCTGTGAAGATTTTGATAATAGCTTTCCAAAGCATTTATACACATTTTTCATTATTCCCTTATTTACAAAGCATATAATTGCCGAACACGGGGCCCATTCGTTTCATTAACCCACCCAATATCTTTGTAGTTATTTTTGAACTGTGGTTCCTCAGAGAACACAGTGCCTTTAAGGTACAGATCCCTGGTCGGAAGTCGACACTCGCCCAGCTGTTGCCTTGATTTATCCATTCTTCCTCACAAACACACATTTTATTGTGTGAGTGAGTTGTCGCTTTATGACTCTTATTTTAAAGTAGCTTTAAACTACTGGCATTCCAGATCATAATGGGAAGTCTGTGGTTCTTTTAGCCACCGCACTACTCTAAATGGCTTGGAAACACAAAATTGCAAGTGCATTAAGATAACGTCAGCAACATATAGTAAGTACATCAAGCCTCTACTGTATGTTGCCATTAACCAATCCCAGTCATTTTTCTTAAGTGCATTATCTGATTGACCGAACATTGTAAAAGACGAAAATAACTCACAAAGACTATTGTAAGTAACATATTTCCATGTAAATTATGGAAATTTCTTGAAATGAATCCTGTGCAAATCTCTTACTCTCTGTTTCTCACTATTCCATCTCTAATAATCAAGCCCATATCTGTCAGCACCTGTTAATGGAGCCGCTGGCCCTTTAAGGGGCTCCTCGGATTCTATTATAGATTAATTGATTAAGAGGGTGGCGCTGGAAAATGACAATATATCTCTTCATTGATCTGCCTTTCAATTAGATTGGCTGCTACCCAACCACCCTAAGGGAGGGAGAGAAAAGGAGAGGTAGAGAATAAGTGAAAGCAAGGGATGCTGTTCTGGGGACGTCCAATTTCCTGTTTCTCTTGATTTGGTCTCTCTGTCTCTCTTTCTCTCTCTCTCCTTCTCTCGCTCTCTTTTTGAGCCTTTTTTGTGAGGCCCCAACGTTAATTGTTGGGCTGTGAAGCGAGAACATCCCTCTGTTCTCCCATGCTCTCTGTGAATAGGAAGGAAATTGGTGTATAGAAAAGGTGCTGAGACCCCAGCCTTCTGTTTGACACCCAAATGATGATATGACAGACGACCTGAGAGCCAAAGGCGACATTAACTCATTGTCTTTCAATGGGATCCAATGGGATTTAACCTTTTAAAGGGCAGAAATTAAACTGGTTTCAACCGCTAATTGTATAATGAAGGATTCATTTTGGCATGCAAACACAGCGTTGGTTAATTTGTGATTGTACATGACTGAGCAGACCATTCAAGATGTGCATATCCCTCAAAGTATTTGAGGTTACAGGAAGTACATGTGTTGTTGATTATATTGTGGTTGACGTCAGTGATAGTCAAGCCTGAATGTCAATCTATCTCAAGATGGACGCCTTGCCTGGTTCCACACTCGCAGAGGGTAGGAGGACCAAAGCAAGCACCTGCATGCTCAGTAATTTGGCCCCAGACTGTGTGCAGGTCCTAGGCTCTAATGACGCGCTCCACATCCCCTCTTTCCCTCCCTCAACTTCTGCTGGCCAAATTGGAGCTCCCATCATTTTGTTTCCCTGGTGATTAAATGACTCTTCCAATTCCCACAGTCTGTGCCTGGGCTCCGAAAGGCGAGATGACAGCAATTATAGCCGCACACTATCCTAACAGTGATGGGGGAAAGCTGCTCCCACAAAGCTGCCTGTGTTTTGTCTGACTGCTACACTGAGGCCCTGACTTGATTTTGATTCTCTCCCAGTGTTAACAGGCTGCCCTGGTTTCCTAGGCTTCTGATTATGGGATGTCGGGTGGGATTCGGGCACAGCCATTCAAGATGGTTGGCCCTTTCAAGACCTTTAACGGGGCTATAGGCTATAGGAAAGCATGCTGGTGCTCAACGTAGCCTTTTTTAAAGCAGTGATATGGAGTATTCTTCTATATCTAACCCACTCTGTCACCACAACACATATGTAATGTGTACATGTAGCACTAATGTCAATGTTCCATAATATTATGTATATATGAGTATCACCAAAGAATAACATACAACACCTATTTATCTAATGTCTGCACCTAATACTAATATTTTCAATAATTTATACAACAATGCTTCCTATGGATAACTTTGAGTAAAAGTACATCTCTGACCATTTTCAGGTCCAGGTCAAGCGGTATGAAATATACAAACAGAGGCTGCAAATGGCACCCTATTCCCTACATCCTGTAGTACACTACTTTTGACCAGAGCGCTAATAGCCCTGATCAAAAGTAGTGCACTAAATAGGGAACAGAGTGCAATTTAGGACGTAGACAGTCAGTAAGAGGCTGAAATCTGAGTGGAAATTACATATAGCCATGACTCATCCCCACACACTGGTGTTCATCACAATCACTTGGCGAGTAATTATCTGCACGTGGATCTGGCAATTGAATGTTTTGGGCTCTGATTGTTGGAAGCGAGCAACCGAGGCTGCATTCTCCCACATTGAGTTTAGCTCTGAACACCCTACTGCAGAAAGAGAGCTAATGTTGGTTTTTCCAGTTATTACTTCAGCCACGCTCAATAATGCAAATTGTCCATTGATATTTCTTATGAATAATCTGTATCATAAACAAAAACAAGTTATGCTTGGGAATTTGTGTGAACGAATAATGAGTGTTTTCATGAATTCATTCGAGTTTGGCAGGAGAATTTGAAAGGTTATTGAAAACAGTATATAACAGTATATAGAAACCAAACTATTGCACTCTCAGTAGTAAACCACTGCAAAGCTGTTCTCTGCATGATTCTTAGATACTGCTTGTATAAAAGTGTCTCTTAAATGAATCAGGCACATAGCCCTGGGCTTTGTGATTCAGCATTAAATTAAAACTTACCCTGTTTTTTTGTTCAGACTCAATAGGCAATAGGAGTTATCGAGCGCTTTTATCAACTGGAATAGCTGTTAATTTATCTCCAATTTCCTCTAAACTTTTGTCATTTAAACACTTCCAAAAAGATAGCAAGGTTAATGATTAATGATAGGCTATACAGTATAGCCATTGATTCTGGAAGAATTCACATTGTGAAATGCCTTATGAACTTAGTTCAACTGTTGTACCCTGTCAGAACCCAAAATATAAGCTGGTTTTACTCCATGGTTTGTAAATAATGTCATTGTGAACCAACACTGTATATCTTTAAATCATGTTTGAAACTATAATTGTGGTCTCATGGGTGTAAAGTTCTTGCATCCATAACTCTACATACAGTATCTATGCCTCTAAAAGCGGGTACATTTCTACAGCACCATCCCTCAGCTGTTTACCAAAACAAGTGGAGGGGTGCCTTGCTTTGTCGAATCTCAGATGGTCCCTTTAAAGTGTCTTTTTTTTGGCATTGGCTTTAACACTGGCAATTTCAAACCATAGTTTGAAACCGTTGCTTTAGCAATACATTGCTTTTGTAAATTACCCTTATGGAGGCTATGGTGAACACAGTGATGGTTCTATCAGGCTATTCATGAATGTTGAGATTGTCAAATCTTTAACAGGACACTGAAAAGGGTGGGTTCGGCACAAACAGGGAAATCCCTTTCATTCAAGGTTTATGTATTTCTAGCCAACTATGCTACTATATTCTTCAAAGGCATCTCAGTGCATTCCCTCTACTTGAATGTCAGGTGTAGGAATGTGGCAAGTCTTCTGAAAGCAACACTACAATTTCTCCTCCTTACCTCTTTTTGAGGCTGTCAACATCCCCTTCAACCACTCAGGGGGAAAATGTGAGAAGATGAGTGAGATGATGGGTGAGCGAGTAAGAATTGTTCCGGGGTGGAGGACAAAACGTAGCAAAAACTTGTTTAGTGGTGTGTGAGACCTTCATAGAGACGGTAAACAATGTCACAGAGAGAGAGCGAGAGCAAAGTAAGCTACTACTAAGTCAAACTGCCATGGCAGAATGGATTAATAACGTGAGAGGAGAGGTTAGGCTATATACAGTGCCTTCGGAAAGTATTCAGACCCCTTGACTTTTTTCACATTTTGTTACGTTACAGATTTATTCTAAAATGTATTAAATTGTTATTTTTCCTCTCATCAACCTACACACAATACCCTATAGTCATAAAGCAAGAAAAGTTTTTTTTTAGAATTTTTGCAAAAGCATTTTTTGGCTCATTTTTGCTAATTTTTGCTAATTTATATTTAAAACAAACTTAAATATCACATTTACAAAAGTATTCAGACCCTTTACTCAGTACTTAGTTGAACACCTTCGGCAGCGACAGCGATTGAGATTTCTTGGGTGTGACGCTAGAAACGTGGCACAACTGTATTTGGGGAGTTTCTTCCATTCTTCTCTGCAGATCCTCTCAAGCTCTGTAAGGTTGGATGTGGAGCATCGCTGCACAGCTATTTTCAGGTCTCTCCAGAGATATTCGACCGGGTTCAGGTTCATGCTCTGGCTGGGCAACTCAAGGACATTCAGAGACTTGTCCCGAAGCCACTACTGCATTGTCTTGGCTGTATGCTTAGGGTAATTTTCCTGTTGGAAGGTGATACTTCTCCACAGTCTGAGGTCCTGAGCACTCTGGTGCAGGTTTTCATCAAGGATCTCTCTATGCTTGGCTCTGTTCATCTTTCCCTTGATCCTGACTAGCCTCCCAGTTCCTGCTGCTGAAAAACATCCCACAGCATGATACTGCCACCACCATGCTTCACCGCAGGGATGGTGCCAGGTTTCCTCCAGACGTCAGCCTTTAGGTGTGTGTGTGTTCAATCTTTGTTTCATTAGACCAGAGAGTCTTCATGTGCCTTTTGGCAAACTCTGGCCACTCTATGATAAAGGGCTGATTGGTGGAGTGCTGTAGAGATGGTTGTCCTTCTGGAAGGATGCACCTGAGCTTAATTTTGAGTCTCATAGCGAAGGGTCTGAATACTTATGTAAATAAGATATTTCTGTTTTGAATTTTTAATACATTTGCAATCATTTCTAAAAACCTGTTTCCGCTTTGCAAATGTTTTCTTTTCTATGCAGATTGCTGAGGATTTTAATTAAATCCATTTTAGAATAAGGCTGTAATATAACAACATGTGGAAAAAGTCAAGAGTTCTGAATACTTTCCAAAGGCACTGAATATATACTGTACCAGTCCAACAGGGTTTTAGGATAACAGCGTACCAGGGGACGCCTGGGTACGGTTGGGCCAATTATGTTGTAGGCTGGTGTTTTTACACACACACACATGCAGTAGTCTTGTGTGTAACTGCTAATTGTGCATGGAGGGTATGACAATCCCTTAGCGAGGGACAGGGGAGAGTCCACACACGCACACACACAGAAGAATAGCAAAGCATTCCTCATCACTGTTTCACCTCACATCTCACCTCTCGTATACATATTTTCTGTCATTGTACTGCAGGAGAGTGATGGGCCTTTATTCCTGTGAATATAAGAATGTTGGTGGGTGGGGGTAGGTACAGTAAGGGGTTGCTATGAAATGGCACATAGTCAGAAAGTCCCTGCAAATAACTTTGTGTTTCCTCTGCAACAGGGGGAAATCAAAAAGATCACCTGTTCATTAGCCTTTCTCCCCAAATTGTTGTGCTAGTGTTGTCATAGCTAAACCTACCCCCAGCTGAGACTGTCAGGTCTGTGTGTGTGCGTGCACATGTATGTATCCCTCTCTCTCTCCCTCTTAATCGTTGTCCTTTCCTGCCTTTGTCTCCCACACTCCCCATGTCCTTGCCCCTGTCCTTTTAATCATTACATCAGGTCTTGCTTCTGGGGCCTGGTTCCCACTTTAATGTCGTTTTGCCTTTCTTTTCCCCCTCGGCTCGGGTTTGTCCCTGATTTACAATGGCCCCAGTGGCCTATGGGGAGGAATGGAAACGGGGGGGGTAGATGGGGGAAGTATTTATGATACCTTCAGCTCAGCCAGGGATGTGTGGTGCCCGAGGGAACAGTCTTGGCTTGGGAGACAGAGGGAAAGTCTCTCCCTGGAGGGAACCCAAGGCAGAGTTAGCGGATAGCGGTTAGCGCGTCGTGGCTTCGGCTGCTCAGGAGACAATGGCCCCTGCCTATCACTCTGAGGGAGTCAGCTGGGTTGAACTTAGGGTGAATGGGTCTATCATGAGAAAGCACACAAGGTCTATCAGGACTTTCAACTGAATAATGGCTACATTCTGGGCTGGGGGCATGAGGGTTGGCCCACTGAGCATGACAATGAGCGTTGCTAGCTTGTCTGACATAGTCCCTCAGGGATGCGTCAAATGTTGGGTATTGTTGTTCTGTGGTGTTGTTGGGATATAAGACCACTAATGTTTCCTCAAAGCAGGATGTCTGTACTCCTGATTGAGTTAGAGGATAGAGGGATTAACTTCCGATCAAACATGATGTGAGAAATAAATGCTTGTTAAAAAATTTGCGCCATCTGTTGAGTTGAATGAATGGTCAACAGGATGGATAATGGGATATATATCAAAAACAAACACCAGACATATTTACAATATTATGATAGAGCAACTGCGAGTAAAAAATGTATATGTTAATAAGTTTGGATATGTACCTAGCAAAGGTCTGACAGGTAATAGGGTATTGGAGTTGTAACCCAGACAGACTGTCAGTGGCTGCAACACTAACTGGCCCCCACACCTGTTTTGCTGTGTTTTAGAGCAGGTGTACAACCTTGAGGTCAAAGGTCAGCGTCTATCAGGCCAGAGTTCATAGAGATCAATCGCTAGGGAGTAGTTGTTGTGGAGTACTGGGCAAATCCAGTGGGGCCCAGAACAGAACCCTGTGGAACACCAATGGCCTTGTCATAGATGTAAATGAACTTTTCAGCTGCCCTGTTCTATCAACTGTTGTGCAGACCACCCCATCATCTCCCCCCTAAACTCCAGAATTGTTGTGGTCATTTCATCATTATGAGCATGTGCACATAGGGGAATTTTGCTCAAGTGATGAAGGTCATGGAATGAACCACTAGACATGGGTTATGTTTTCTGGAGAGCCTGACCTGCATTGACAAATGAGGGACACACTGTGTATTTTATTTAAATAAATTATTCTCACTGACAAGACACAATTAAATGGTCAAAATCTGTTTGAACAAATCTAACTCGCAAATTGCTAAAGATATAGTATGCATCTGTGTGTGCATCTGATCTGACAGTATATTTATAGCATTAATATATTTCCATTAATGCTATGCAGTAGCTAAATCCACCATACACAAAGGTCCGCAGGACCAGAGTTAAGAAACACAACTGTTAGGTCTAATTCCCATTTATGCAGCCCTGTCTTGACCACAATGTAATCTTGATTAAATGTAGGTCATTTCAAATCAAATCAAATGTATTTGTCACATGCTTCATAAACAACAGTTAAAGACTAACAGTAAAATGTCCCTTCCCAACAATGCAGTGAGAAAGAAATATAGAAATAATAGAAAAGTAAAACACGTAATAATTAAAGTAATAAATGCACAATGAGTAATGATACCTTGGCTATATACACCGGGTATCAGTACCAAGTCCATGTGCAGGGGTACAAGGCAATTGAGGTAGATATGTACATATAACTAGGAATAAAGTGACTAGGCAACAGGATAGATAATAAACAGTAGCAGTAGCGTATGTGATGAGTCAAAAAAGTTCGTGCAAAAAGGGTCAATGCAGATAGTTAAATAGTTAACCAAATAGCTAACCAGACCTACTATTTAGCAGTCTTATGGCTTGGGGGTAAAAACTGTTCAGGGTGCTGTTGGTTCCAGACTTGCATCAGTAGCACTTGCCTTATGGTAGCAGAGAGAACAGTCAATGACTTGGGTGGCTGGAGTCTTTGACAGTTTTTAGGGCCTTCCTCTGACACTGCCTGGTATAGAGGTCCTGGATGGCAACAAGCTCGACCCCAGTGATGTACTGGGCCGTACGCACTATCCTCTGTTGTGCCTTGCGGTCGGATGCCAAGCAGTTGCCATACCAAGTGGTGATGCAGCCTGTCAATGGTGCAGCTGTATAACTTCTTAAGGGTCTGAGGGCCTTTTGTCCAAATCTTTTCAGCCTCCTGAGGGGGAAAAGGCATTGCCGTGCCCTCTTCACGATTGTGTTGATGTATGTGGACCATGATTGATCTTTAGTGATGTGGACACTAAGGAACATGAAGCTGTCGACCCAATCCACTACAGCCCTGTCAATACGAATGGGGGAGTGCTAGGCCCTCTGTGTCCTGTAGTCCACGATCAGCTCCTTTGTCTTGCTGACGTTGAGGGAGAGAGGTTATTGTCCTGGCACCACACTGCCAGGTTTCTGACCTCCTCCCTATAGGCCTCCACACAAGGGAAAGCGTCAAATCCCATGTTCCCTCCTCATGTCCTGGGCCAAAAGTCAGCTCTGCACTTTGGTAGAGAGCTACTTCGGTCCTGAATCTTTAATTACTGCTAATAAATCATAAATCAGCATGTTCAACATCTTGGTCTTGCAGTTCAGTCCACAAGGCAATTAAAAGTGTATTGATGACACAGCATTAGTCATCTCAGCCTAGGCTTGGACATGGTTTCCCTATGAACTTTATTAATGTTGATGAATTCACCTTCATTGTAAAAAACTAAAATTAAGAAATGAATTGAGAGATATTTTCATTTCGAACCATGTGATGTTTTAATACAAAGTAATCAAACCACAATGAGCCCAAAAATAACCAGACCCAGTCCACATCTAACATTAATGAGTAAACATAAAGTAAGTAACATAAATAACAAATTATACCAGTTCCATTTATGGACCAAAAAATGGACAGCTGCGCCATAACGGTTGTAAAATAGTTGGGAGGAGTTTTTCGATGTGCCGATTCCATGGCACATGGTTTATGAACGGATACAGAAAACAACACCTGATTCAAAACTTAGTTTTTCAATTGAAATTATTATACAAAATTCTTGCAACCAATAGAATGTTATGGGGGATAAAATCATCCCAGCTCTGCAGATTTTGCTGTGAAGAGGCAGAATCATTAGATATTTTGGTACTGCCCATATGTAGATTTTTTGGTTGAAGGTTCAGGAATGGCTGAAAAATCACAACATTTACCTTAAACTAACCGCAAATAGCACTGCTAGGTGATTTGAAAAGCAATAGTCAAGTAGAAACTATACTGAACAAAAATATGAACACAACATGTAAAGTGTTGGTCCCATGTTTTATGAGCTGAAATAAAAGATCCCAGAATTGTTCCATCAGCACAAAAAGCCTATTTCTCTCAAATTTTGCCATGATAATCCTGACAGGTGTGGCACATCAATAAGCTGATTAAATAGCATGATCATTACACAGGTGCACCTTGTGCTGGGGACAATAAAAGGCCACTCTAAAATGTGCAGTTTTGTCACACAGCACAATGCCACAGATGTTTCAAGTTTTGAGGGACCGTGCAATTAGCATGCTGACTGCAGGTATGTCCACCAGAGCTGTTGTCGGAGAATTGAATGTTAATTTCTCTACTATAAGCCGTTTTAGAGAAGTCCGTCCAACCGGCCTCACAATCACAGAACACATGTAATCATGCCAGCCCAGGTCCTCCACATCCGTCTTTTTCCCCTGCGGGATCATCTGAAACCAGCCACCCAGAAAGCTGATGAAACTGTGGGTTTGCGCAACCAAATAATTTCTGCACAAACTGTCAGAAACCGTCTCAGGGAAGCTCATCTGTGTGCTCGTTGTCCTCACCAGAGTCATGACCTGACTGCAGTTCGGCGTCGTCACCAACTCCAGTGGGCAAATACTCCCCTTCGATGGCCACAGGCATGCTGGAGAAGTGTGCTCTTCATGGGGTTCCTCGCAATTCCGTCGGGGGTACGCCAAATAAAAATGAGATCCACATTTTTTTAAAGTCTAACATAATAATAACATTTAAAAAAAATAAAAATCTTCACATTTTCAAACATATTTTCCAACAGGGCTATACATTTGGGTGAGGTTTACATTTGGGTGAGGTTTTTTTCTCACATAGGTAGCCTAGCTTCACTGACAAAAATAAAATGAAACCATCTAGTGTTAAGCGAATTAACAACACAATGTCAAATACAGGTAGTCTAGTCAAATAATTAACGTCAGATCACAATAACCTTTACTCTCTCGTGGGATTTCCACTAACGGTCCGTATGTAGCCAAGCATAGCTGCTGCTCATTCCGTTTGCTCGAAAATTGATCAATGGTTTGGTCCGCTACTACCAGAAGTACTACACCTGCCCCTGTCGACAACACAAGTTGTTCTGCTTCCACGAGCACATCCAATGCTGCATCAGTCATTCTACAATTGTTGTTGCCCAGCTAGCTTGGACACTGACAGTTGTGAATCTGAAGCAGTCGAAGAGCCACTTCCCCCTTACCCGGGAAAGCACCAAACAACAGACAGGGACGTTGGACCATCAAAGATGCGCAAATATGATGAGAACTACATTGATTTGGGGTTCACTTATATTGGAAGTAGTGCCTTTCCTCGGCCACTGTGTGTTATATGTGCAAAAGCACTATCTCAAAACTCGATGAAACCTTCACTCTTGAGCAGACATTTAGAAACAAAACATGCCAATTTGAAAAAAATAAGCCACAGGAGTTTTTTGAGCAGAAATAAGATGACTTTTGACTAGTAAGACATGTATACAAGCAACAGATACCAAGGGGGCAGCATTTTCACTTTGGATGAATTGCATGCCCATAGTGAACTGCCTCCTACTCTGTCCCAGATGCTAATATATGCATATTATTATTACTATTGGATAGAAAACCCTCTGAAGTTTCTAAAACTGTTTGAATTATGTCTGTGAGTATAACAGAACTCATAGGGCAGGCAAAGTTCCAAACAGGAAGTGGAAATTCTGGGGCTGGTTGATTTTCATCTCATTGCCTATTCACATCCAAATAAGATATGGATCTGTTCGCACTTCCTACGCCTTCCACTAGATGTCAACAGTCAGTAGAACGCGGAATGAATCCTCTAGTTTGATGTGGGACAGGATGGCAGCTATTTGAGTCACTGGCCTGGCAGAATGCCAGTTCCTGGTTACACACAGTACTTACAGTGCCTTGCGAAAGTATTCGGCCCCCTTGAACTTTGCGACCTTTTGCCACATTTCAGGCTAAAACATAAAGATATAAAACTGTATTTTTTTGTGAAGAATCAACAACAAGTGGGACACAATCATGAAGTTGAACGACATTTATTGGATATTTCAAACTTTTTTAACAAATGAAAAACTGAAAAATTGGGTGTGCATTGAGCAATCGGGAATGATTTAATCAATCTTAGAATAAGGCTGTATTATTCATTATGTTTTTTATTTGTAATACATTTGAAACAATTCTAAAAACGTGTTTTTCGCTTTTTCATTATGGGGTATTGTGTGTAGTTTGATGAGGTGAAAAAAGTACTTAATCCATTTTAGAATAAGTCTGTAACATAACGAAAAAGTGGAAAAAGTCAAGGGGTTTGAATACTTTCCGAATGCATTGTATATACCTTTAACCGTCATTCTACGTCATTCTCCAGCAACTTCACTCCCACTTGTCTCCAGTTCCACCTTCCAACCCTCAGTTTACCTCAGCCCATTCCACCTATCTTTGCTGGCCACCCTCTTCAGATTTCTATCAACGATCAAATAAAATAAATTAAAATTGTATTTGTCACATGCGCCATGAAATGCTTACTTACAAGCTCTTAACCAACCTGCTCCACTACAGCCCCGTCGATGAGAATGGGGATGTGCTCGGTCCTCCTTTCCCTGTAGTACACAATCATCTCCTTTGTCTTGATCACATTGAAGGAGAGGTTGTTGTCCTTGCACCACAAGGTCAGGTCTCTGACCTCCTCCCTATAGGCTGTCTCATCATTATCAATGATCAGGCCTACCACTGTTGTGTCATTGGCAAACTTAATGATGGTGTTGGAGTCGTGCCTGGCCGTGCAGTCATGATTGAACAGGGAGTATACAGCTCATTGAGTGCGGTTTTAGTGCCAGCATCGGTCTGTGGTGGTATGTAGACAGCTCCGAAAAATACAGATGATAATGATGCTGTGATGTTTACCATACAATTTGAATCTATCTAATTGAATAGAATCCACGGATTGAGAGTTGAAGATAAGTACTTTTACTAAGAGTATTAGTATATTAGTAATTGACTGACCAGGTCTCTCCAAATCTCCCAACAATGCTATTTCTAGGGCAATACCAGAACTTTTAAACAAAGGATGAGCATTTCTTAGTAATCTACCTGAGAACCATTTTGGGTTCAAGTAAAACATTTGTATAAGTGAATATTATTAGCTAGCTAACTACACAACAACAATGGTAATAATTGATTTGACTGGTAAATCTCTTGATCAACTGGTTAAATCAAGATGGCATAAGCCTATTCACAATACAGGTGAATTCATATTCAATAGGACTATGTGCATGCTTTGCGTTATTGAGCTCCTTTTGTCTGATTTCAGTGGTCTATGGAGCAACAGATGACAAAGAATCTGGTTCCCTTTCATTTGGGAACATGTTCGGACTACTGATTAACAACATTTTCATAGGAGTAGGCTATTGTCTTCTATCATAAAAATGTGTGCTGTCTCTTTAAGAGAAAATACACCACTTGTATGTCATATAGCCAGACAGTTTGGCTCAGCAGTTCAGCTCGGCAACAGAAACACGAAGAGAAGAAGTAATTTAGCTTAATCAGTGAAATATATATATATATAAATATATATATATTTTTGTGACAATTACCTTTGAAATTAGCCAATTTTGCTTTTAGGTTTGGGGGCCCGACCGCTTATGTGTATGTCGTTTATGCCTGGAACCAGAACTGCACTCAACAGTTTACTGGGTATCAGTCAGCACAACACTACCTCGTGAAGAGGCAGCTGGGTGTGGGTCAACATTGATGGAGAGAAACCTGACAACAAAAAAGCGAAAGTTAGCAGGGCGGGGGGGAAAGTGAGAAATGAACAAGAGAGAGGGAAAAATATTTAAAATGCCAGGGCTTGGGGAAGCACAAAACCTCATCACCCCATCACCAAGCGAGAAACAGAGAGCCACATCTTTGAATAAGTCATGAGTTTAGTTCAACCTTGGCGGCAAGGACAAGTTGTGTGGGTGCGGATGTATTCAAACGAACAACTTGCACAATCTCATCTTATCTGACGGTTCTTGTGAAAAGAGAGGTGCATCTTGAGAGGTGTGAATGTAAGCTAAACACATGGCATGTTTTTACCTGAAAGGTATTGTGGGAGTTTGAATGGCTGGGATAGTGGGTGGCAGTGGGGGCCTAGATAACAGAGGATGTTCCTCGATTGCTACCCTGTAGAATTCTCAGTGGGTCACAATCAAACATTATATGGCATTCAATACCTGGAAATGCATCAGGAAAATGTGAGCTTTGTGACACATATATTGGAGGACAGGGAACATTGTGTAAAATAAATATGAATATTGTTATTAAGTTTCAATTTGATGGCAACAGCCAAGCTCATAGGTACTATGTCCTTGAAGGCCACAAAAAAAAGAAAACAGACATACTGTATGTTCTCAATGCTAGTGTATACTAGCTACTATACAAATACAAAGTTATTTATCAGAATACTTGCAAGGAAACTGTTGTCTGCACTGCTTCTATGCTGTCTGCTACAACAAAATAAATGGCCTGTAGTGCAGAAGGACATAGCGGTTAGGTCGGGGTACTAGGACGTCTTGAAGACAGCGTCTTGGGGGATTTGCTGTGTTTGTCAGTGCGGGTCAGTGAGTGGTTGAGATGTTCAGCTGTCTGGCCTGTGTGTCTCCAGACTTCCCCTCATGTTGTCCCTCTTAAAGCCTCAGTCCACTTACACAGACAGGGCCCTGGGAGCCAGCTGCCCACTGCCCATCAATGACCCACATGTTTACACTTGGCTACACATCAGTCAAACAGATACACTAAACACACACACACACACACATTTCAAGTTTTATTAGTCTTATGTACAGGATATGCATGGCACACATCCACGTCCAATGAAATGTTTACTTGCAGGTTCCTTCTCAACAATGCAACAACAATAAAAAATAATAACAAAAATACAAACACGAACATAAAGGAAATGGCAGTGGATTAATGCAAAAATAGCCATAAAAAAGCAAAGTCGAGCAGGAGCCGGAACACATTGCTTCTCTGCTTGTGTGGGGTCTTTGGTCTTGACACTGTCCACAGAGTAGGCAACACAAGATGTTTGCCTGGACACCCAAGTCATCTGTCCCTGGTCTAGTCAGTCATCAGTGCTTCCTCATTGAAACCTCGCCAAAAGAAGAACAAATGCTAGGTTTTTTACCCACAGCTAAAGTGACCATGTTAGGTACTGACAGCTCTCCCTTTGAGTCCTATGGCCTATGGTTAGAATGGATTAAATACTGTGAACTCAAGCATTTGTTAGCCAGATATACTTCCATTATGTGACAAAGTATAGAATCCCCATAGTTCAAACCATTATGGATCATTAGAATTGCACTATGTGAGAACATATTGAGTTGGGTTTCAATGACGGTACAGTTTTTTTAATAACAATTTTGTTGCAGAGTAGACTTCAGAATACCAAAAACAGAATTCGAATGTCTTTCAAACAGCCCCAGAACCTGTCTGCTCATTCATGCCAGTTGAACTCTGACATAGACAAGACAATTGAACACAGCCGGGCAGCTAGCCTTAAAATGACCACAGAGTCTGTTTGAGGTCAATTGAACATTAAGTTGGGATGAAGTGACTCTAATGCGTCACCCTAAGGGACATCTGCCTTAGGAACTCGGAACCAATATTGAGTTCAGTACCGGCCTCTTTACTCAAGAGAAGGACTGCACTGTCATATCGAATCACATTGATCTGTTCATCGCTAACGGCTAGCTCCTCTAACTCCATTGAGCCTCACTAGCTTCCGGCTTCTTCTCAGAATACAACATCACAAAGACATGCTGGCATCTGGCTCGTTTGTTCAACACACTTCACAGAGTTTCTTCTTCACCGGACAGAAAACATCACAGCTATGAAATTAGCCAGTTTCCGTTTTGGATGGTGAAAAGCGAGGGGCTGGTTAGTTGACAAGTCATAAACACAAAGGTCTTTCGGTTGTCTCCAGAGCAAGTTCTATTGGAGGGGTGGGGAGAGAGGAAACGAAGGAGAGGTGCTGATTGGAGGGCCGGAACTGTCTGTCAGGCTTCCAGATGGAAAATTGCTTGTCCATCTGCACGGGCTTAACTCTTAGCGTAGCCACCGGTTGACCTGCAAACCGTGGGGGGGTTGGGTCTCAGTTACCATTAGTTGGCACTAATTCTAAACCCCCCAACAGTCAGGGATTTGATGACAGTGAAAGGGTTGGCGTGTGCCAACCGTTTAGAGGAGTGACAGCAATGACAAGGGTCGACATCTGTCTGGGCATCAGTAACTAAGCTAATGTGAACAATAGCTGTTATCTCTGCTCGCCAGCCCGGCTTTAGCGCTATGCTAGCTACAACACAGTGAGCTCCTATCAAGAGGTTAGAGCCAGAGGTGGGAATGAATAGATATACCTAAGAGGTATTTGTTCAACACTGATCCAGGGGAAAGTCATTAAAGGAAATTATTTTAACAGATAGAACATTGCTTCCAGCAAAGAAGTGTTGTTTGCCTCACTGTTGGGGAGCTGGCTCTGAGAGTCGATTGTCAATATTGATCTCAGAAAGATGTGATGATGTGAATGACTGAACTTAGTTGCTCTCATATTCTCATGTTCTTACACTACTGGTCAAACGTTTTAGAACACCTACTCATTCAAAGGTTTTTCTTATTTTCACTATTTTCTACATTGTAGAATAATAGTGAAGACATCAAAACTATGAAATAACACATATGGAATCATGTAGTAACCAAAAAAGTGTTAAAGAAATCAAAATATATTTTACATTTTAGATTCTTCAAATAGCCACCCTTTGCCTTGATGACAGCTTTGCACACTCTTGGCATTCTCTCAACCAGCTGCATGAGGTAGTCACCTGGAATGCATTTCAATTAACAGGTGTGCCTTCTTAGAAGTTAATTTGTGGAATTTATTTCCTTCTTAATGTGTTTCAGCCAATCAGTTGTTGTCACGTGTGCTCCCTCTCCGACCTCTAGGTCACCAGGCTGCTCGTTAGGGTACACACCCGTCACCAGCGTTACGCACATAATGACACTCACCTGGACTCCATCACCTCCCTTTATATGTCACAGCCAACAAGTGATCAGCATATGTGGGAACTCCTTCAAGACTTTTGGAAAAGCACTGCAGGTGAAGCTGGTTGAGAGAATGCCAAGAGTTTGCAAAGCTGCCCTTAAGGCAAAGAGTGGCTATTTGAAGAATCTCAAATATAAATATTTGTTTAACTTCTTTGGGATAAGGGGCAGCATTTTCACTTTTGGATGAAAAGCGTGCCCAGAGTAAACTACCTCCTACTCAGTCCCAGATGCTAATATATGCATATTATTAGTAGATTTGGATAGAAAACACTCTAAGTTTCTAAAACTGTTTGAATGATGTCTGTGAGTATAACAGAACTTATATGGCAATCAAAAATCTGAGAAAAATCCAAACAGGAAGTGGGAAATCTGAGGTTTTTAGTTTTTCAAAGCTTGGCCTATCGAATACACAGTGTCTATGGGTTCAAATTGCACTTCCTAAGGCCTCCACTAGATGTCAACCTTCTTTAGAAACTCGTTTGAGGCTTCTACTGTAAAGCAGGGGCTCATAAGTGCTCTTTGAGCGAGTGGTCTGGCAGAGGGCCACAACCTATGACACATGAGAGGTAGCTTTCGTTCCATGGCTTTTCTACAGACAATGGATTTCTCTGGTTGGAACATTATTGAACATTTATGATAAAAACATCCTAAAGATTGACTCTATAAAACATTTGATATGTTTCTACGACCAGTAATCTAACCTTTTTGAATTTTCTTCCGACCTTTCCGCTGGAAGTTGCACGCTCGTTTCAATTTGTTTACCAAACGCCCTAACAAAAGGAGGTATATGGACATAAATTATGAACTTTATCGAACAAATCAAACATTTATTGTGGAACTGGGATTCCTGGGAGTGCATTCTGATGAAGATCATCAAAGGTAAGTGAATATTTATAATACTATTTCTGACTAATGTTGACTGTGCAACATGACAGATATTTATTTTGGCTGGTTCTGGCTCCGAGCCCAGTACTCAGATTATTGCATGGTATGCTTTTCCGTAAAGTTTTATTGAAATCTGACACAGCGGTTGCATTAAGGAGAAGTATATCTAAAGTTCCATGCATAACAGTTGTATTGTCATCAACATTTATAATGAGTATTTCTGTAAATTGATTTGGCTCCCTGAAAAATCACTGCATGTTTTGGAAGCAAAACATTACTGAACATAACACGCCAATGTAAAATGAGATTTTTGGATATAAATATGCACTCTATCGAACAAAACATACATGTATTGTGTAACATGAAGTCCTATGAGTGTCATCTGATGAAGATCATCAAAGGTTAGTGATTCATTTAATCTCTATTTGTTTTTGACTCCTCTCTTTGGCTGGAAAAATGGCTGTGTATTTCTGTGACTTGGTGGTGACCTAACATAATAGTTTATGGAGCTTTCGCTGTAAAGCATTTTTTAAATCAGACACTGTGGCTGGATTAACACGAATTCTATCTTTAAAATGGTGCCTAATACTTGTATGTTTGAAAATTTTGATTTATGAGATTTCTGTTGATTTGTATTTGGCGCCCTGCAATTTCATTGGCTGTTGGCGAGGGGTTCCGCTAGTGGAACGGGGAGCGGAACCCCGTTCCCAGACAGGTTAACACTTTTTTGGTTACTACATGATTCCTTATGTATTATATCGTAGGTTTTGATGTCTTCACTATTATTCTACAATGTAGAAAATAGTAAAAATTAAGAAAAATCCTAAAACATTTGACCGGTAGTGTATATGAGGTGCACACCTTTTTCTGCCCATAGTGAGACCCGATATTTCTATTTGTAAATAGGTAGGTCAGTATTGGTCATGTAATTGCCACTGAGTTATTTGAATTCTGACTAGCGCGAATGCAATTGCTAACTAGCGTTAGCACAAGACTATGGAATTCCATGGGTATCTGCTAGCATGCTAGTAAATACCCTTAGACCTCCAGTCATTGCAATAACGCTAGATAACATTGTATCACAAAACAACCTCTAACTTCCTTCATACTGGACACAGAGATATAAAAATGGTGTCCATGAGTTCCTCTAACTCTGGGGAAGTAGATAAAGGGTCTCATTGCCAAAATCCTGAAGTATCCCTTTAATGAGCTCAAAGCTCAGGGGATTGTCCTTAATTTTGTAGAAACATGTAAAAAACACAATATCATTTGTCCCTCCATATCCAAAGGGCATTGATAAACAGTTCAAAGACTGTGAAAGGTGCCAATGGGATCTTTTGAAATTCCACCACCTTTTTTATTTTTTTATTATTTAACTAGGCAAGTCAGTTAAGAACAAATTCTTATTTTCAATGACGGTGACACATTGGTGACACATTGAAGGTGACACATTGAAATTCATTTTATTAATTGCTCACCTTTGGCCATCTCCTCCGGTGCCTCCAGACTACAGTAGCTAAGAGGAGGAACACGCCCTGGCCATGCACCCTGCTCTCAGTCCAATTAAACTTTGCTCATTAAATAACCCAAATGATAGTGCTCTACCTCCAGGCGGTGGGGTAATCAGTCTAAAGAGGCTGCACCATCAGTTGTGTAGGCTACCCCTACACACTTATGTTCTCATGTAAATACAGGATAAAATACTGATGGTGAAACACATGAATATGACCATAATACTTACCCTGAGACACACTTGTTCACAGATTGTCTGCATGGAAGATATTCATGCATGTACACACATACACACACTATCTCACTCTCAGTGGCGGCAGGTAGCCTAGTGGTTTGAGTGTTGGACCAGTAACCGAAAGGTTGCTAGATTGAATCCCCGAGCTGACAAGGTAAAAATCTGCCCCTGCACAAGGCAGTTAACCCACTGTTCACCAGTAGGCTGTCAATGTAAATAAGAATTTGTTCTTAACTTACCTTTCTCTAGGACACTACAACAATTGAACCACCAAGGTCTTGAACCAACAAAGCCACAAGGTCATCAGCTTGATAACCCCTGACCCCTCATTTGACAGCAGCTGTAAAACATAAGTTACTGATAAGATAGCATGGTGTCACTTTAGCCGATCAATGCTAGCTCTTTGTCTTACACCTGGTACTAAACAAGAGACCAAGAGCCAGGGAGATAAGAAACGAATACACCATTGTATGCGTGTTTCTGTGTGTATATCTGTCCTCACCGTGAAGTGGGGTGTGTTTGTCGAGTACAAATGAAAGCAAGCATGTGTGTACACAGCCTTGTTGTCCCCTAGGTGGACTGTCTACATGCCACCCCCTTGGCTCCAACTCCTCCATTCACTCACACACACACACACACACACACACACACACACACACACACACACACACACACACACACACACACACACACACACACACACACACACACACACACAAACGAACACCCTCCACACTGGCTGGGCTGCTCCCTCTCTCGAGAGGAAGGCCTATTGATCAGGAAGGCATCTCCCTAATTAGGCCGAACCAAGAGAGAGAGGGAGAGGAGAGGAAGGGGGAGGGGGGAACACAAAGACAGAGAGAGAGAAAAACAGAGGGAGAGGGGAAACAGCAGATGTAGGGCACAGCGGGCTGGTCAATGAATGTGTTGTTCCAAAATAAATGGAGGTGTGAGGGGAATAAAGTTGTGCTACACAAGCAAAAGAGAAAGAGAGAGGAGGAAGGTAGGAACGACAAGGCTGTGATGAAGAGAAAGAGAGTGGAGAGACGGTGGGAGGAAGGTAGGAACGACAAGGCTGTGATGAAGAGGAAAAGAGGAAATAGGAGAGATGGTGGGAGGAAGGTAGGAACGACAACGCTTTGATGAAGAGAGAGAGAGAATGAGCAAAGTGGATTACTTGGAGGACAGTAAGGGAAGGAGAGAGATATACAGATAGTGATGGATAGAAGTAGAGAGGGCTGGAGCAAAATAGAAATAGGTTCATAGAGCTGGAAGGTGGTGGAGGGTGCTGTGACTTTGTTACACAACCTCATAACTGATTGAATCCTTCGCTCCAGACGTTGGTTTTCTGAAGCATTTAGAAGAATGGAAAAACACAGGCAACTCTGCTCCAATCACCTTCGGGCCTCAAAATGCTCCTGGGATTGAATTAAAAGATGCAATTAACTTGTTCACAGTTTTTCCTCCTCCTTTCTTTCCCCCTCCAGCTAAATAGGAGGAGTGGTTTAGAGAGAGAGATAGAGAGAGAGAGAGAGTTTTTTTTTATTTGACATGAGAATACACTTTTCTGACTCATATCGATGCCACAAGAAGTTGCTTTTTAGGGGCAGTCGCTGTTTAAATCTAATTAAAGGGAATGGATCCATCCCAGTCACTTTAAATGGGTGATTAAAAAAAATAGACACCTGGGAGAACATACATCAACATACCATCCCCACTGCTCACTATGCACAGTCTTATATCTAAAGGGAAATATGCTGTACATTGGGAAATACAGTGCATTCGGAAAGTATTCAGACCCCTTCCCTTTTTCCACATTGTGTTACATTACAGCCTCATATCTAAAATGTATTACATTATTTTCCCTCCTCATCAATCGACACACAATATCCCATAATGACAAAGTGAAAACAGGTTATTTGAATTTTTTGCAAATTTATTAAAAATAAAAAACAGAAATACCGTATTTGCATAAGTATTCAGACCCTTTGCTATGAGACTCGAAATTGAGCTCAGGTCCATTCTGTTTCCATTGATCATCCTTGAAAGGTTTCTGCAACTTGATTGGAGTCAAACTGTCGTAAGTTCAATTGATTGGACATGATTTGGAAAGGCACACACCTGTCTATACTAGGTCCCACAGTTGACAGTGCATATCAGAGTCAAAACCAAGCCAGGAGCTTGATGGAATTGATTGTGTTGCACAGATCTGTGGAAGGGTACCATAACATTTCTGTAGCATTGAATGTCCCCAAGAACACAACGGCCTCCATCATTCTTAAATGGATGGAGTTTGGAACCACCAAAACTCTTCCTAAAGCTGGCTGCCCGGCCATCCAGGTTCTTGGTCAGGGAGGTGACCAAGAACCCAATGGTTACTCTGACAGAGATCCAGAGTGCCTCTGTGGAGATGGGAGAACCTTCCAGAAGAACAACCATTTCTGCAGGACAACATCAATCAGGCCTTTATGGTAGAGTAGCCAGACAGAAGCCACTCTCCAGTAAAATGCGCATGACAGCCCACTTGGAATTTGCCAAAAGGCACCTAAAGGACTCTCAGACAATGAGAAACATGATTCTCTGGTCGGGTGAAACCAAGACTAAACTCTTTGGCCTGAATGCCAAGTATCATGCCTGGAGGAAACCTGGCACCATCCTAAGGTGAAGCATGGTGGTGGCAGCATCATTTTGTGGGGATTTTTTTCAGCGCCAGGGACTGGGAGACTAGTCGGGATCGAGGGAAAGATGAACGTTTCTAAATACAGAGAGACACTTGATGAAAGCCTGATCCAGAGTGCTCAGGACCTCAGACTGGTGTGAAGGTTCACATTCCAACAGGACAACGACCCTAAGCACACAGCCAAGACAATGCAGGAGTGGTTTCAGGACAAGTCTCTGAATGTCCTTGAGTGGCCCAGCAGTGTCCAGACTTGAACCCAATCTAAAATCTCTGGAGTAGACCTGAAAACAACTGTTCAGCGATGCTCACCATCCAACCTGACAGAGCGTGAGAGGATCTGCAGAGAAGAATTGGAGAAACTCCTCAAATACAGGTGTGCCAAGCTTGTAGTGTTATACCCAAGAAGACTCAAGGCTGTAATCGCTGCCAAAGGTGCTTCAACAAAGTAATTGTCACGAACCTTGCCGAAGACGGTGCCTCTTCCTGTTCGGGCGGTGCTCGGCGGTCGTCGTCGCCGGCCTATTAGCTGCCATCGATTTCCTTTCCGTTTGTTTTTGGTTATTGGGTAATTGGGTACACCTGTTTTGTATTAGGTTTGTTTGTATGGTATTTAAGGGCACTAGGCCTGCTGGGTATTTGTGCGGGCTTGTTTGTGTTACTCAGTGTTTGATGGTGTGAGTTAATTGTACATTTATTCTCCGGACTATTTTGTCCTGTTGTTTGGACCGGCAACCTATTATACGCCCTGTGTGTTGGCGTGACTGTTTTGTTGCACTGGGGAATAAATTTGAAGGAAAGACTGAACCCTGCTCTCTGCGCCTGATTCCACCCACCACCACTCCTAATTGATCGTAACAGAAGCCCGCACCACCAAATGGAATCAGCAGGAGCAGCGACCACCCCTCTCCCCACTATGGAGGAGCGCGTTCACCACCACACAGCGGTCCTCCATCGGATTGGTACCGCGATGGACCAGATGATGGAGAGGATGGAACGATGGGAGAGGAGTGGCCTACCGACGTCTACCCCAGCCCCCCCACTGCCGACATCACCTACTCCACCTACGTCATCCTCTGGGTCCGGCGCACTGTGTCTCTCCCCCCCGAGGGAGTACGATGGAGCGGCGGCTGGGTGCCAGGGATCTTTGCTCCAGCTAGAGCTCTACCTGGCTACCGTGCGTCCGGCTCCCTCGGGTGAGGAGAGTGTGAGCCTCCTCGTCTCCTGTTTAACGGACTGGGCTAACGCGGTCTGGAACAGTCCAGACTCGGCTCGGGACAACAACCTGGAGTTCACCCGCCGTTTCCGAGCTGTGTTCGATCATCCACCAGATGGTAAAGCGGCGGGTGAGCGACTGTTCCACCTCAGACAGGAGACGAGGAGCGCACAGGAATTCGCGTTGGAGTTTAGGACCCTAGCTGCTGGTGCTGGGTGGAATGACAGGGCCCTGATGGACCATTACCGGTGTAGTCTCCGGGAGGACGTCCGCCGGGAGCTAGCTTGCAGGGACACAACTCTCTCCCTGGATGAACTAATAGACATGTCTATTCGATTGGACAACCTGCTAGCTGCCCGTGGGCGTTCAGAAGGGGTCCTGTTAATTCCACCTTCCAGCTCTCCCACTCCCACTCCGATGGAGTTGGGAGGAGCTGCATCTAGGGGGATCAGAGGGGGCTCCTCCTGCTCCTATTGTGGACGGAGAGGACACACTTCGGACCGGTGTTGGAGGAGTCCCTCTGGGAGTCGAGAGGGTCGGCGGAACACTCCTCGGCCACCCCAGGTGAGTAAGCACCAAACTCACCCAGAGCTCCCTGTTGGTCACATGTTTTTGTTAATTTCTTTTCCTGCATTTTTCCCCTCTCTTCAGCATAAGGCGCTAGTCGATTCAGGCGCAGCTGGGAGTTTTATGGATCGTGGACTCGCCCGTAAATTGGGTATTCCGTTAGTACAGATAGACCCACCTGTCCCCGTGCACTCCTTAGATAGCCGACCGTTAGGGTCAGGGTTGGTCAGGGAGGCCACGATTCCGCTGGACATTGTAACGCAGGGGAATCATAGGGAGAGGATCAGTTTCTACCTTATTGATTCACCTGGGTTTCCGGTGGTGTTGGGGGTTCCCTGGCTGGCTATTCACAATCCCCTTATTTCCTGGAAACAGGGGGCTCTTAAGGGGTGGTCAGACGAGTGTTCAGAGAGGTGTATAGGAGTTTCCATCGGTGCCACGACGGTGGAGAGTCCAGACCAGGTTTCCACCGTGCGCATTCCCCCAGAATATGCCGATTTGGCTATCGCCTTTAGTAAGAAGAGGGCGACCAAATTACCACCTCATCGACGGTGGGATTGCGCGATAAACCTCCAGGAGAACGCTGCACTTCCCCGGAGTCATGTGTACCCGCTGTCACAGGAGGAAACGGTGGCTATGGAAACATATGTCACGGAAGCTCTGAGACAGGGGTACATTCGGCCCTCCATGTCACCCGTCTCCTCGAGTTTCTTTTTTGTGAGGAAAAAGGAGGGATTATCGAGGTCTCAATTCGATCACAGTGGGTTTTAGTTATACGCTACCTCTCATCGCTACGGCGGTGGAATCATTCCACGGAGCGCGTTTCTTCACAAAACTGGACCTCAGGAGCACGTATAATCTGGTGCGTATTCGGGGAGGAGACGAGTGGAAAACAGCGTTTAGTACCACATCAGGCCACTATGAGTACCTCGTCATGCCGTATGGGTTGATGAATGCTCCAGCCGTCTTCCAATCCTTTGTCGATGAGATTCTCAGGGACTTGCACGGGCAGGGTGTGGTAGTGTATATCGATGACATCTTGATTTATTCTGCCACACGCGCCGCGCATGTTTCCCTGGTGCGCAGGGTTCTTGGGCGGCTGCTGGAGCATGACCTATACGTCAAGGCTGAGAAATGTGTGTTCTCCAAACCAGCCGTTTCCTTCCTGGGTTATCGCATTTCCAGCTCGGGGATGATGATGGAGTGTGACCGCGTTAACGCCGTGCGTAATTGGCCGACTCCGACCACGGTAAAGGAGGTGCAGCGATTTTTAGGGTTTGCCAATTACTACCGGAGGTTTATCCGGGGTTTTGGCCAAGTAGCGGCGCCCATTACCTCACTGCTAAAGGGGGGGCCGGTGCGTCTGCAGTGGTCAGCAGAGGCTGATGGAGCCTTCAACCAGTTGAAGGCACTGTTCACTGGGGCTCCCGTGTTGGCGCATCCGGACCCTTCGTTAGCATTCATAGTGGAGGTGGATGCGTCCGAGGCTGGGGTTGGAGCCGTGCTGTCTCAGCGCTCGGGTACGCCACCGAAGCTCCGTCCCTGCGCTTTCTTTTCTAAAAAGCTGGGTCCGGCGGAGCGGAACTATGATGTGGGGGACCGGGAGTTACTAGCTATGGTAAAAGCCCTGAAGGTGTGGAGACACTGGCTAGAGGGGGCTAAACACCCTTTTCTCATCTGGACTGACCACCGTAATCTGGAGTATATTCGAGCAGCGAGGAGACTGAATCCGCGTCAGGCTAGGTGGGCCATGTTCTTTACACGTTTTAGATTTACGATCTCTTACAGACCAGGTTCCCTCAACACTAAGGCCGACGCGCTGTCCCGTCTCTATGACACCGGGGACCGGGCCATCGAACCCACTCCCATCCTTCCAGCCTCTCGGCTGGTGGCCCCAGTGGTATGGGAGGTGGACGCGGACATCGAGCGAGCGTTGAGGGTTGAACCTGCGCCTACACAGTGTCCGACTGGTAGAAGTTACGTACCGCTGGGTGTCCGTGATAAGTTGATTCGGTGGGCCCACACACTACCGTCTGCGGGTCATCCGGGGATTGATAGGACAGTGCGGGGTCTTAGGGGGAAATACTGGTGGCCCACTTTAGCTAGGGATGTGAGGCTCTATGTCTCTTCCTGTTCGGTATGCGCCCAGAGTAAGGCTCCTAGGCACCTTCCTCGAGGGAAGTTACAGCCCCTCCCGGTTCCACAACGGCCATGGTCCCATCTCTCGGTAGATTTCCTTACTGATCTTCCCCCATCTCAGGGGAACACTACCGTTCTGGTCGTTGTGGATCGGTTTTCTAAGTCCTGCCGTCTCCTCCCATTGCCTGGTCTCCCTACGGCCCTACAGACTGCAGAGGCTCTATTTACCCACGTCTTCCGGCACTATGGGGTTCCAGAGGATATCGTCTCCGATCGGGGTCCCCAGTTCACGTCTCGGGTTTGGAAGGCGTTTATGGAGCGTCTGGGGATCTCGTCAGCCTTACCTCTGGTTATCACCCCGAAAGTAATGGGCAGGTGGAGAGAGTAAACCAGGAAGTGGGCAGGTTTCTGAGGTCGTATTGCCAGGACCGGCCAGGAGAATGGGCGAGGTACGTCCCGTGGGCGGAGTTGGCCCAGAACTCTCTTCGACATTCGTCCACGAATATGTCGCCATTCGAATGCGTACTGGGCTACCAGCCGGTCCTGGCTCCGTGGCATCAGAGTCAGACCGAGGCTCCTGCGGTGGAGGAGTGGGTACAGCGCTCTAGAGAGACCTGGCGGGCACTCCAGGATTCTCTCAGGCAGGCCAGTGAACGGCAGAAGAGAGACGCTGACCGCCACCGCAGCGAGGCCCCGGTGTTCGCACCAGGGGACAGGGTCTGGCTCTCGACCCAAAACCTGCCCCTCCGCCTGCCCTGCCGGAAGCTGGGGCCGCAGTGTGTGGGGCCATTTAAAGTCCTGAGGAGGATAAACGAGGTGTGTTATAGATTGCAACTTCCCTCTTATTATCGTATTAACCCCTCGTTTCATGTGTCTCTCCTCAGGCCGGTGGTAGCTGGTCCCCTACAAGACAGTGAGGTACCGGAGGTCCCTCCACCCCCTCTGGACATCGAGGGGTCCCCGGCGTACACAGTACGAGCTATTCTGGACTCGAGACGCCGGGTGAGGGGCCTGCAGTACCTCGTGGACTGGGAGGGGTACGGTCCGGAGGAGAGGTGCTGGGTACCGGGGAGGGACATTTTAGATCCTTCCCTCTTGAGGCATTTCCATCGCCTCCACCCGGATCGCCCTGCGCCTCGTCCTCCGGGTCGTCCTCGAGGCCGGGGTCGGTCGCCGGCCTATTAGCTGCCATCGATTTCCTTTCCGTTTGTTTTTGGTTATTGGGTAATTGGGTACACCTGTTTTGTATTAGGTTTGTTTGTATGGTATTTAAGGGCACTAGGCCTGCTGGGTATTTGTGCGGGCTTGTTTGTGTTACTCAGTGTTTGATGGTGTGAGTTAATTGTACATTTATTCTCCGGACTATTTTGTCCTGTTGTTTGGACCGGCAACCTATTATACGCCCTGTGTGTGTTTTGTTGCACTGGGGAATAAATTTGAAGGAAAGACTGAACCCTGCTCTCTGCGCCTGATTCCACCCACCACCACTCCTAATTGATCGTAACAGTAATGAGTAAAAGGTTGAATACTTATACATTTTGCAAATGTATAAAAATATATAAAAACTGTTATTGATTTGTCATTATGTGGTATTGTGTGTAGATTGATGAGAATATACATATACAGTGGGGAGAACAAGTATTTGATATTAATTTGCATTTTATTTGCCTGGCAAAAGTATTTGATCACCTACCAACCAGTAAGAATTCTGTCTCTCACAGTTTTTCTTTAAGAAGCCCTCCTGTTCTTCACTCATTACACTCATTACCTGTATTAACTGCACCTGTTTGAACTCGTTACCTGTATAAAAGACACGTGTCCACACACTCAATCACACAGACTCCAACTTCTCCACAATGGCCAAGACCAGAGAGCTGTGTAAGGACATCAGGGATAAAATTGTAGACCTGGACAAGGCTGGGATGGGCTACAGGACAATAGGCAAGCAACTTGGTGAGAAGGCAACAACTGTCTCACCTCGTGGGGCATCAGTGATCATGAGGAAGGTGAGAGATCAGCCCAGAACTACACTTAAGGACCTGGTCAATGACCTGAAGAGAGCTGGGACCACAAACTCAAAGAAAACCATTAGTAACAGACTACGCCGTCATGGATTAAAATCCTGCAGGTCACGCATGGTCCCCCTGTTCAAGCCAGCACATGTCCAGGCCCGTCTGAAATTTGCCAATGACCATCTGGATGATCCAGAGGAGGAATGGGAGAAGGTCATGTGGTCTGATGAGACAAAAATAGAGCTTTTTGTTCTAAACTCCACTCGCCGTGTTTGGAGGAAGAAGAAGGATGAGTACAACCCCAAGATCACCATCCCAACTGTGAAGCATGGAGGTGGAAACATCATTCTTTGGGGATGCTTTTCTGCAAAGGGGACAGGACGACTGCACCGTATTGAGGGGAGGATGGATGGGGCCATGTATCTCTAGATCTTGGCCAACAACCTCCTTCCCACAGTAAGAGCATTGAAGATGGGTTGTTGCTGGGTCTTCCAGCATGACAACGACCCGAAACACACAGCCAGGGCAACTAAGGAGTGGCTCCGTAAGAAGCATCTCAAGGTCCTGGAATGGCCTAGCCAGTCTCCAGACCTGAACCCAATAGAACATCTTTGGAGGGAGCTGAAAGTCCGTATTGCCCAGCGACAGCCCTGAAACCTGAAGGATCTGGAGAAGGTCTGTATGGAGGAGTGGGCCAAAATCCCTGCTGCAGTGTGTGCAAACCTGGTCAAGAACTTCAGGAAACGTATGATCTCTGTAATTGCAAACAAAGGTTTCTGTACCAAATATTAATATACTTATGTCATGCAATAAAAGAAGAAGGTGAGGACCAAAGCTCAGCGTGGTAAGTGTTCATGTTTTTTAATAAAGATATGAACACTGAACAAAACAATAAATGTGAAGTAATCAAACCAAAACAGTCCTGCCTCTGATTGAGAACCATACCAGGCCAAACGCAAAAACACAACATAGAAAACGGAACATAGACAACCCACCCAACTCACGCCCTGACCATACTAAGACATAACAAAGGAACTAAGGTCAGAACGTGACATGAGCATATGCTTATTTTTCACATTTGTACTGCAGCATGCTTTTCTTCTACAAAGATGTGTATACAAAGTCTGTCTCCTCAGCAAATATATTGCTCGCCCAATTATACCATTGCTACAGAGTAGTCTAGACCCAGTGATCTTTTTCTTTAACCTGCTCAATATGTCAGCTCTTAGACAATCCCTTTAATGAGTCCAACAGTCAAGTATATCAAAAGACAGGTCAGTGTGAGGAAAAAGAGAAGAGAGCGGTATGGTTCAAAATGACTGCAGCTTGACAAACCGCTGTGATGGAAGACGCTGGTGACCTCGTGCTATTGGCCAATGACCAGGAGATCCTCTTTCAGTATGCGCACACAGGTACTACAGATGAAAGACATTGTTGGAGTGGGGGACAGGGAGAGAGGGAGGGAGAAGGGGTTGTTCGCTCAGAAGAGTTCACTGAGAGGAGTAGGGAGTACACACTGACTATATAAAAATATAATATATAATATATAATATATAATATAAAAATAATCATTTGGGTTGAGCTAAGAAAATGGCTGTGCCCTGTGAACCTGTGGTGTGTGTGTGTGTGTGTGTGTGTGTGTGTGTGTGTGTGTGTGTGTGTGTGTGTGTGTGTGTGTGTGTGTGTGTGTGTGTGTGCATGCGAGCGTGCATCTGTCTGACTCTATTTGCATGTAGCCTAGGAATGTACGCTGTATGTCTCTGTGGTCTTTGTCTGTCTGACATGATTAGTCTGATTGAGTTGGTTTGTTGTGTGTTGTGTTTGAAGTGTGTGTTTGCTCACTTGTGTAGGCATCATGTATGCTTTTATGTGTGCGCATGGGTGTGTGTTTTCAGTGTGAGTTTCCCCTTTGGGTTAAATCTCCAATTCCACCCAGACACATTTTCCCCCTGTCTCTCTCTCCCTCTCTTCCCCTTTCTCTTTCGTGTCAGTGCTACTCTTCAATCACGCCAATTGCTTGTGAGTCTAATGTGAGATGTTCAGCTCATCATGCGCGCTGCCCCACTTTCAAGCAGCCAGTAAGCAACAAACCTCTAAATAAATCCAATAAGTGTCAGCTTCACAACACGGAACTAAACATCAGAGCTCACAGTCTCCCAGTAGCATTTCCCAAGTGTGACTCCACCAAGGACCCCATTCAGCCTCCCTCCGCCCTGCCTGCCTGAAACGGCAAGGAATAGAAATAGCTGTCCGTGCACATTGCCTGAAGTGGAACAGGCTTGCTATGAAACGTGTTAAGATGGAGAAAAACTATGCTTTTCTACATGGCATTGTTGGCTGGCAGAGCGGGAAATGTGAGACAGACAGATAAAAGGATACTAAACACGATCGTAAAGATGTTTCGTAAACACGTAGTCTTCAAAACAGGGCCCCTGATTAAGAGGATCATAAGAAGTCGTTATTTTAGAAATGTGGGTTGAGTTTGATTGTGTCCAAAATGACACCCTATTGCCTATGATCTACTTTTGACTAAATCTAAGATCTAAATAACAACTTTTTGTGTGTGTGCGTGTGTGTGTGTGTGTGTGTGTGTGTGTGTGTGTGTGTGTGTGTGTGTGTGTGTGTGTGTGTGTGTGTGGTGGGTGTAAGGAGGAGGGACCTCGGTGACTGCCTCTTCTCCAGCTAACATGCAATATTAATGGCCTCTATTGATTATGTCTATCCTTCACTGGGGAGATGGGACACGCAGACATGTCTGCAGTCACTCACACCTCCACTCACACACACACCACACATACACACACACATCTGAAGACACTGAAAACTCATGTGGATAATCCCTCCAGACCCAAATAAATAACGTAAAAACCTATTCTGTCTTTCCTCCCTCCATACCTCCCTACCTCCATCCCCCATCCAATATTGTGTACCAGGTCCATGTAACAAAGTGCCATGACGTCCCCAGTTTCATTTGTAGGAGGACTAAAGACAAACTCCTCAGTTTCAATTGCTGGAGCTGTCGGCCCAGCAAGGCGTGTTGGACGGTCTTGTAAGGTCACCGACCGAGGGGAAAAAGTCATATTTTTTATTCATTATTCTCTTCTTTCTCTACTCGTTTCTCACTCTTGTTTCTCCAAGATGGAATACATTCTAAGTCCAAGGATTGATAAGTTGACTGGCTGCCGTCCTCCGAGGGTAGTGTGTGTGTGCGTGCATGCTTGTGTTTGTATGTAAGGCTAGATTTGTCAGAATGTGTAGGTTCTTTCTGGCCCATGGACCATATATGATCATATGATTAGTTAAGCCCAAACTTAAAAGTTACTACCCACTGGGCACGAACTGTTTCAATGTGTCAACATATTGTGACGTGGAATCTACGTGGAAAATACATTGGGTTTGAAAAAAGTCAACTTAAACTGTTGTTTTGAGGGTGAAATTTCAACTACAGGATTATGCCATCATGGTAACCAAATTTCAACATAGACAAACCTTGTGTAAAATATGTTGAATTTGTACCTTTGTCAGATATTCAACCTTATATACACAATCAGGAAAAAAAACTACAAGCTAGGCAGCACCTCTTACTGGAGAATTTATCTATCTAAAGTTGTGTTTTGGTTTTAACCAGGCCCAGCTATGATATTTGTCACTATTTTATTTTATTTTATTTAGCCTTTATATATTTTAAAAGGGAAAATATATTGAGACCTAGGTCTCTTTACAAATGTGCCATGTATATACAACATAAATATACACAATAGACGAAAACATATACACATTAAAATACAGAAATATGCTCATATGAAGCACAAATATAACATTACAAATCACCCAGAAAAACTGTTACATTCCTCCACAAATAAGTCTCCAATCAATACTTTAAATTGCATTAACGGCACCAGAACATCAAGATGAAATGTATTTAGAATTTAGTTCCAGCAATACGGTGCATTAAAATTAAAAGCAGATTTACCTAGCTCGGTTGAGACCCTAGGAACATCAAGAGTTAACCAATCCTGTGAACGGGCTAGGCAACTCAGGTGTCTATACTTCAACAGCAAAGTTAGATGAGACAGAAATGTATGAAGTAGGGCCTTGTAAACAAAAAATAAGTAATGTAGTGATCTACAGGTCTTTCACGAAGTCCAACCAACCTTTTGATAAAGGATGCAGTGATGAGTATCAAAACTGTCACCTGTAACAAAACGAAGGGCACTATGGTAGATGGCATCCAAGGGTTTAAGAGTAGTAGCAGCTGCACTTAGATAAATAATATCACCACAATCAAGAACAGCTAACAGGTTGACTGAATAATCTGGTCCTACTGCTTAGAGAAAAGCACCATCTGTTTCTGTAGACAAAGCCCACTTTAAATCTTAGCTGCTTAACCAGCTCATGTACACCACCAGTCCAAAGAAAACTACCCATTCAAGGGTTTTTCTAAAAAAATTTGCTATTTGTTTACATTGTAGATAATAATGAAGATATCACAACTATGAAAAACACACATGGAGTCATGTAGTAACCAAAAAACAAATAAAAAAATATTTTATATTTGACATTCCTCAAATACCCACCCTTTGCCTTGATGACAGCTTTGCACACTCTTGGCATTCTCTCAACCAGCTTCTCGTGGAATTATTTTCCAACAGTCCTGAAGGAGTTCCCACATATGCTGAGCACTTGTTGGTTGCTTTTCCTTCACTCTGCAGTCTGACTCATCCCAAACCACCTCAATTTGGTTGAGGTTGGGGGATTGTGGCCAAGTCATCTGATGCAAATAAAACTGTGAAGGACCTCGGCGTTACTCTGGACCCTGATCTCTCTTTTGAAGAACATATCAAGACCATTTCAAGGACAGCAAAAATCCGAAAATGTCTGTCCGAAAATGATGCAGAAAAATGAATCCATGCTTTTGTCACTTCTAGGTTAGACTACTGCAATGCTCTACTTTCCGGCTACCCGGATAAACCACTAAATAAACTTCAGTTAGTGCTAAATACGGCTGCTAGAATCCTGACTAGAACCAAAAAATTCGATCATATTACTCCAGTGCTAGCCTCCCTACACTGGCTTCCTGTCAAAGCAAGGGCTAATTTCAAGGTTTTACTGCTAACCTACAAAGCATTACATGGGCTTGCTCCTACCTATCTCTCTGATTTGGTCCTGCCGTACATACCTACACGTATGCTACGGTCACAAGACGCAGGCCTCCTAATTGTCCCTAGAATTTCTAAGCAAACAGCTGGAGGCAGGGCTTTCTCCTATAGAGCTCAATTTTTATGGAATGGTCTGCCTACCCATGTAAGAGGCGCAAACTCGGTCTCAACCTTTAAGTCTTTACTGAAGACTCATCTCTTCAGTGGGTCATATGATTGAGTGTAGTCTGGCCAAGGAGTGGGAAGATGAACGGAAAGGCTCTGGAGCAACGAACTGCCCTTGCTGACTCTGCCTGGCCGGTTCCCCTCTTTTTTTTTGTACCTTTTATTTAACTAGGCAAGTCAGTTAAGAACAAATTCTTATTTTCAATGACTGCCTAGGAACCGTGGGTTAACTGCCTGTTCAGGGGCAAAACGACAGATTTGTACCTTGTCAGCTTGAGGGTTTGAACTTGCAACCTTTCGGTTACTAGTCCAAAGATCTAACCACTAGGCTACCCTGCCGCCCCTTTCCACTGGGATTCCCTGCCTCTAACCCTATTACAGGGGCTGAGTCACTGGCTTACTGGGGCTCTTTCATACCGTCCCTGGGAGGGGTGCGTCACTTGAGTGGGTTGAGTCACTGATGTTATCTTCCTGTCTGGGTTGGCGCCCCCCCCCTTGGGTTGTGCCGTGGCGGAGATCTTTGTGGGCTATACTCGGCCTTGTCTCAGGATGGTAAGTTGGTGGTTGAAGATATCCCTCTAGTGGTGTGGGGGCTGTGCTTTGGCAAAGTGGGTGGGGTTATATCCTTCCTGTTTGGCCCTGTCCGGGGGTGTCCTCGGATGGGGCCACAGTGTCTCCTGACCCCTCCTGTCTCAGCCTCCAGTATTTATGCTGCAGTAGTTTATGTGTCGGGGGGCTAGGGTCAGTTTGTTATATCTGGAGTACTTCTCCTGTCCTATTCGGTGTCCTGTGTGAATTTAAGTGTGCTCTCTCTAATTCTCTCTTTCTCTCTTTCTTTCTCTCTCTCGGAGGACCTGAGCCCTAGGCGCATGCCTCAGGACTACCTGACATGATGACTCCTTGCTGTCCCCAGTCCACCTGGCCGTGCTGCTGCTCCAGTTTCAACTGTTCTGCCTTATTATTATTGGACCATGCTGGTCATTTATGAACATTTGAACATCTTGGCCATGGTCTGTTATAATCTCCACCTGGCACAGCCAGAAGAGGACTGGCCACCCCACATAGCCTGGTTCCTCTCTAGGTTTCTTCCTAGGTTTTGGCCTTTCTAGGGAGTTTTTCCTAGCCACCGTGCTTCTACACCTGCATTGCTTGCTGTTTGGGGTTTTAGGCTGGTTTCTGTACAGCACTTTGAGATATCAGCTGATGTACGAAGGGCTATATAAATACATTTGATTTGATTTGATGCAGGACTCCATCACTCTCCGTATTGGTAAAATAGCCCTTACACAGCCTGGAGGTGTGTTGGGTTATTGTCCTGTTGAAAAACAAATCATAGTCCCACTAAGCCCAAACCAGATGGGATGGCGCATCGCTGCAGAATGCTGTGGTAGCCAAGCTGGTTAAGTGTGCCTTGAATTCGAAATAAATCACAAACAGTGTCACCAGCACAGCACCCCCACACCATAACACCTCCTCCTCCATGCTTCACGGTGGGAAATACACATGCGGAGATCATCCGTTCAACCACACCGCGTCTCAAAACGACACGGTGGTTGGAACCAAAAATCTCCAATTTGGACTCCAGACCAAAGGACAAATTTCCACCGGTCTAATGTCCATCTAATGTCTCATCTTTTCACACAGTCTGCTCTGAACAGTTGATGTTGAGATGTGTCTGTTACTTTTAAAGCATTTATTTGGGCTGGAATTTCTGAGGCTAGTAACTCTAATGAACTTATCCTCTGCAGAAAAGGTATCTCTGGGTCTTCCATTCCTGAGGCGGTCCTCATGAGAACAGTTTCATCACAGCGCTTGAAGGTTTTTGTGAATGCACTTGAAGAAATTCCATGTTCTTGAAATTTTCCATATTGACTGACCTTCATGTCTTAAAGTAACTATGGGCTGTCGTTTCTCTTTGCTTATTTGAGCTGTTTTTGTGATGACAACCAAACACAATTCAACATCACTTTTCAATTATAATAAATAGCCTATTAACTTGTTGACAGGTTAAGAAAGTATATGTTGGATTCACGTCTCCAACTCAACCAAAAATAAAAGTTAAAGAATGTGATTAAGTCAGTGGCTCAATCTAAGCAGTAGATACAAATCCTTTGAATGTTGATATTTGGTTGCATTGTCATATAGAGTGTGCATGTTCAAGATAGCATACCTAGGTCATCGCAGGTCTGTGGAGATCTTTACAATTGCTGTAATAATCTCTGCAGAATCTCAAATTGTTTTGATCACTTGCACCATGTACTTTTAATGTAATTTCAACTGCAATCCAGGCCGTTTGGTTCTACTATTAGATGAAGCACAGTCATAATACATTAATCTGTTGCATAAATAAACAAAATCTCTGACATTGTTTAAAAAAAACGTTTTATTTAACCTTTATTTAACCAGGTAAGCTACTTGAGAACAAGTTCTCATTTACACCTGCGACCTGGCCAAGATAAAGCAAAGCAGCGCGACACAAACAACAACACAATAACACAATAGAGAAAAAGAAAGTCTATATACAGTGTGTGCAAATGGCGTGAGGAGGTAGGCAATAAATAGGCCTTAGTAGCAAAGTAATTACTATTTAGCAGATTAACACTGGAGTGATAAATGAGCAGATGATGATGTGCAAGTAGAGATACTGCTGTGCAAAATAGCAGAAAAGTAAATAAAATAATATGGGGATGAGGTAGGTAGATTGGGTGGGCTATTTACAGATAGACTACGTACAGCTGCAGCGATCGGTTAGCTGCTCAGATAGCTGATGTTTAAGGTTAGTGAGGGAAGTATCCAGCTTCAGCGATTTTTGCAATTCGTTCCAGTCACTGGCAGCAGGGAACTGTAAGGAAAGGTGGCGAAAGAAGGTGTTGGCTTTGGGCATGACCAGTGAGATATACCTGCTGGAGAGCATGCTGCGGGTGGGTGTTGTTATCGTGACCAGTGAGCTGAGATAAGGTGGAGCTTTACATAGCATAGACTTATAGATGACCTGGAGCATTCCCTTCTGGAGGGAAATGCTGTAGGAATCCTCAACCGGTGTCGCTCATTCAGCCGACAGAAACTTTCAACCGGTTCTCCCCATTAAGCAGCGAGTCGGAGTCAGAGGCCGAGCCATCTCTGGTCTCTACTCCTCCCGTTACGGGGTCTGATACGCTGAAGCTTCCCACCATTAGCTCTGACAAATTGAAAACCCTAGTCATTGGCGACTCCATTACCCCCAGTATTAGACTTAAAACAAATCATCCAGCGATCATACACTGTTTACCAGGGAGCAGGGCTACCGACGTTAAGGCTAATCTGAAGATGGTGCTGGCTAAAGCTAAAATTGGCGAGTGTAGAGAGAATAGAGATATTGTTATCCACGTCGGCACCAACGATGATAGGATGAAACAGTCAGAGGTCACCAAGCGCAACATAGCTTCAGCGTGTAAATCAGCTAGAAAGATGTGTCGGCATCGAGTAATTGCCTCTGGCCCCCTCCCAGTTATGACCAGTCACTGATCATAATCTTGATGTGATTGGCCTGACTGAAACATGGCTTAAGCCTGATGAATTTACTGTGTTAAATGAGGCCTCACCTCCTGGTTACACTAGTGGCCATATCCCCTGTGCATCCCGCAATGGCAGAGGTGTTGCTAACATTTATGATAACAAATTTCAATTTACAAAAACAAAAACGGACATTTTCGTCTTCTGAGCTTCTAGTCATTAAATCTATGCAGCCTATTCAATCACTTTTTATAGCTACTGTTTACAGGCCTCCTGGGCCATATACAGCGTTCCTCACTGAGTTCCCTGAATTCCTATCGGACCTTGTAGTTTTTAGCAGATAATATTCACATTTTTGGTGACTTTAATATTCACATGGAAAAGTCCACAGACCCACTCCAAAAGGCTTTCGGAGCCATCACCTACTCACTGCCACAGTCATACTCTGGACCTAGTTTTGTCCCATGGAATAAATGTTGTGGATCTCAATGTTTTTCCTCATAATCCTGGACTATCGGACCACCATTTTATTACGTTTGCAATCGCAACAACCCAAAGATTCCTTGATGCCCTTCCAGACTCCCTCTGGAAGAGGACATAAATCAGTTAACCACCTAACTGAGGAACTCAATTTAACCTTGCACAATACCCTAGATGCAGTTGCACCCCTAAAAACTAAAAACATTTGTCATAAGAAACTAGCTCCCTGGTTTACAGAAAATACCCAAGCTCTGAAGCAAGCTTCCAGAAAATTGGACTGGAAATGGCGCCACACCAAACTGGAAGTCTTCTGGCTAGCTTGGAAAGACAGTACAGTGCAGTATCGAAGAGCCCTCACTGCTGCTCGATCATCCTATTTTTCCAACTTAATTGAGGAAAATAAGAACAATCCCAAATGTATTTTTGATACTGTCGCAAAGCTAACTAAAAAGCAGCATTCCCCAAGAGAGGACGGCTTTCACTTCCGCAGTAATAAATTCATGAACATCTTTGAGGAAAAGATCATGATCATTAGAAAGAAAATTACAGACTCCTCTTTAAATCTGAGTATTCCTCCAAAGCTCAGTTGTCCTGAGTCTGCACAACTCTGCCAGGACCTCGGATCAAGGGAGACACTCAAGTGTTTTAGTACTATATCTCTTGACACAATGATGAAAGTGATCATGGCCTCTAAACCTTCAAGCTGCATACTGGACCCTATTCCAACTAAACTACTGAAAGAGCTGCTTCCAGTGCTTGGCCCTTCTATGTTGAACATAATAAACGCCAAACCAAACTCACTAAAAGTTGCAGTAATAAAACCTCTCTTGAAAAAGCCAAACCTTGACCCAGATAATATTTAAAAAACTACCGGCCTATATCGAATCTTCCATTCCTCTCAACATTTTTTGAAAAAGCTGTTGCGCAGCAACTCACTGCCTTCCTGAAGACAAACAATGTACAGTGCCTTGCGAAAGTATTTGGCCCCCTTGAACTTTGCGACCTTTTGCCACATTTCAGGCTTCAAACATAAAGATATAAAACTGTATTTTTTTTGTGAAGAATCAACAACAAGTGGGACACAATCATGAAGTGGAACGACATTTATTGGATATTTCAAACTTTTTTAACAAATCAAAAACTGAAAAATTGGGCGTGCAAAATTATTCAGCCCCCTTAAGTTAATACTTTGTAGCGCCACCTTTTGCTGCGATTACAGCTGTAAGTCGCTTGGGGTATGTCTCTATCAGTTTTGCACATCGAGAGACTGAAATTTTTTCCCATTCCTCCTTTCTTTCGTTCTTTCCACAGATTCTCGATTGGATTCAGGTCTGGACTTTGACTTGGCCATTCTAACACCTGGATATGTTTATTTTTGAACCATTCCATTGTAGATTTTGCTTTATGTTTTGGATCATTGTCTTGTTGGAAGACAAATCTCCGTCCCAGTCTCAGGTCTTTTGCAGACTCCATCAGGTTTTCTTCCAGAATGGTCCTGTATTTGGCTCCATCCATCTTCCCATCAATTTTAACCATCTTCCCTGTCCCTGCTGAAGAAAAGCAGGCCCAAACCATGATGCTGCCACCACCATGTTTGACAGTGGGGATGGTGTGTTCAGGGTGATGAGCTGTGTTGCTTTTACGCCAAACATAACGTTTTGCATTGCTGCCAAAAAGTTCAATTTTGGTTTCATCTGACCAGATCACCTTCTTCAACATGTTTGGTGTGTCTCCCAGGTGGCTTGTGGCAAACTTTAAACAACACTTTTTATGGATATCTTTAAGAAATGGCTTTCTTCTTGCCACTCTTCCATAAAGGCCAGATTTGTGCAATATACGACTGATTGTTGTCCTATGGACAGAGTCTCCCACCTCAGCTGTAGATCTCTGCAGTTCATCCAGAGTGATCATGGGCCTCTTGGCTGCATCTCTGATCAGTCTTCTCCTTGTATGAGCTGAAAGTTTAGAGGGACGGCCAGGTCTTGGTAGATTTGCAGTGGTCTGATACTCCTTCCATTTCAATATTATCACTTGCACAGTGCTCCTTGGGATGTTTAAAGCTTGGGAAATATTTTTGTATCCAAATCCGGCTTTAAACTTCTTCACAACAGTATCTCGGACCTGCCTGGTGTGTTCCTTGTTGTTCATGATGCTCTCTGCGCTTTTAACGGAACTCTGAGACTATCACAGTGCAGGTGCATTTATACGGAGACTTGATTACACACAGGTGGATTGTATTTATCATCATTAGTCATTTAGGTCAACATTGGATCATTCAGAGATCCTCACTGAACTTCTGGAGAGAGTTTGCTGCACTGAAAGTAAAGGGGCTGAATAATATTTCGCGCCCCATTTTTTCAGTTTTTGATTTGTTAAAAAGGTTTGAAATATCCAATAAATGTCGTTCCACTTCATGATTGTGTCCCACTTGTTGTTGATTCTTCACAAAAAAATACAGTTTTATATCTTTATGTTTGAAACCTGAAATGTGGCAAAAGGTCGCAAAGTTCAAGGGGGCCGAATACTTTCACAAGGCACTGTATACGAAATGCTTCAGTCTGGTTTTTGACCCCATCATAGCACTGAGACTGCACTTGTGAAGGTGGTAAATTACCGTTTAATGGCATCAGACCGAGGCTCTGCATCTGTCCTCGTACTCCTAGACCTTAGTGCTGCTTTTGATACCATCGATCACCACATTCTTTCGGAGAGATTGGAAACCCAAATTGGTCTACAGGGACATGTTCTGGCCTAGTTTGGATCTTATCTGTCGGAAAGATATCAGTTTGTCTCTGTGAATGGTTTGTCCTCTGATAAATCAACTGTAAATGTTGGTGTTCCTCAAGGTTCCGTTTTAGGACCACTATTGTTTTCACTACATATTTGACCTCTTGGTGATGTCATTCGGAAACATAATGTTAACTTTCACTGCTATGCGGATGACACACAGCTGTACATTTCAATGAAACATGGTGAAGCCCCAAAATTGCCCTCGCTTGAAGCCTGTGTTTCAGACATAAGGAAGTGGATGGCTGCAAATGTTCTACTTTTAAACTTGGAAAAAACAGAGATTCTTGTTCTAGGTCCCAAGAATCAAAGATATCTTCTGTTGAATCTGACAATTAATCTGGATGGTTGTGCAGTCGTCTCAAATTAAACTGTGAAGGACCTCGGCATTATTCTGGACACTGGTCTCTCTTTTGACAAACATATCAAGACTGTTTCACGGACAGCTTTTTTTCCATCTACGTAACATTGCAAAAATCCGAAACTTTATGTCAAAAAATTATGCAGAAAAAATTGTCCATGCTTTTGTTACTTCTAGGTTAGACTACTGCAATGCTCTACTTTCCGGCTACCCAGATAAAGCACAAAATAAACTTCAGTTGGTGCTAAATACTGCTGCTAGAATCCTGACTAGAACAAAAAAATGTGATCAACTTACTCCAGTGCTAGCCCCCCTACACTTGCTTCCTGTTAAGGCAAGGGCTGATTTCAAGGTTTTACTGCTAACCTACAAAGCATTACATGGCTTGCTCCTACCTATCTTTCCGATTTGGTCCTGCCGTACATATCTACACGTACGCTACGGTCACAAGACGCAGGCCTCCTAATTGTCCCTAGAATTTCTAAGCAAACAGCTGGAGGCAGGGCCTTCTCCTGTAGAGCTCCATTTTAATGGAATGGTCTGCCTGCCCTAGTGAGAGACGCAGACTCGGAGACTCAACCTTTAAGTCTTTATGGAAGACTACAATTGAGTCTAGTCTGGCCCAGGAGTGTGCAGGTAAACGGAAAGGCTCTGGAGCAACGAACCGCCCTTGCTGTCTCTGCCTGTCAGGTTCCCCTCTCTCCACTGGGATTCTCTGCCTCTAACCCTATTACAGGGGCTGAGTCACTGGCTTACTGGTGCTCTTCCATGCCGTCTGTAGGAGGGGTGCGTCACTTGAGTGGGTTGAGTCACTGACGTGTTCCTCCTGTCTGGGTTGGCGCTGTTCAACTGTTCTGCCTGCGGCTATGGAACCCTGACCTGTTCACCAGACGTGCTACCTGTCCCAGACCTGCTGTTTTCAACTCTCTAGAGACAGTAGGAGTGGTAGAGATACTCTCAATGATCGGCTATGAAACGCCAACTGACATTTACTCTGAGGTGCTGACTTGTTGCACCCTCGACAACTACTGTGATTATTATTATTTGACCATGCTGGTCATTTATGAACATTTGAACATCTTGGCCATGTCCTGTTATGATCTCCACCCGGCACAGCCAGAAGAGGACTGGCCACCCCTCATAGCCTGGTTCCTCTCTAGGTTTCTTCCTAGGTTTTACTAGCCACTGTGCTTCTACATCTGCATTGCTTGCTGTTTGGGGTTCCAGGATGAGTCTCTGTACAGCACTTTGATATATCAGCTATATAAATCAATTTGATTTGATTTTGATTTGGAGCCAGTGGGTCTGGCGACGAATATGTAGCGAGTGCCAGCCGACTAGAGGGGTCGCAATGGTGGGTGGTATAAGGGGCTTTGGTAACAAAACGTAGAGGTGGATCAGGGGAACACCCGCAGCAAGAGCTACATCATTGACATATACAGGGAAAAGAGTCGGCCCGAGAATTGAACCCTGTGGCACCCCCATAGAGACTGCCAGAGGTCCAGATAACAGGCCCTCCAATTTGACACACTGAACTGTCTGCGAAGGCAAGGCCATCATTTGAGAAACCATGGCTATTGAGTCTGCCGATAAGAATAAGATGATTTACAGAGTCGAAAGCCTTGGTCAGGTCGATGAAGACGGCTGCACAGTACTGTCTTTTATTGATGGCGGTTATGATATCGTTTAGGTAAACCCTGATGAAGACAGCTGGGCTGTCGTAACTTTGGTAATTCAATTTTTGCATCTGAGCGTGTGCGGTTCTCTTTTATTTTCATGATATCGTTTAGTACCTTGAGCGTGGCTGAGGTGCACCCGTGACCGGCTCGGAAATATTAACTTGACTTTCGAAGACTTTGGAGAAGCAGGGCAGGATGGATATAGGTCTATAACAGATTGGGTCTAGAGTGTCACCCCCTTTGAAGAGGGGGATGACCGCGGCAGCTTTCCAATCTTTAGGGATCTCGGACGATACGAAAGAGAGGTTGAACAGGCTGGCAATAGGGGTTGCAACAATGGCGGCGGATAGTTTTAGAAATAGAGGGTCCAGACTGTCTAGCCCAGCTGATTTGTACTGGTCCAGGTTTTGCAGCTCTTTCAAAACATCTGCAATCTGGATTTGGGTGAAGGAGAAGCTGGGGAGGCTCGGGCAAGCAGCTGCGAGGGGGACGGAGCTGTTGGCTGGGGTAGCCAGGAGTAAAGCATGGCCAGCCGTAGAGAAATGCTTATTTAATTTTTTGATTATCATGGATTTATCAGAGGTGACCGTGTTTCCTACTCTCAGAGCATTTGGCAGCTGGGAGGAGGTGCTCTTGTTTTCCATGGACTTTACAGTGCCCCAAAACTTTTTGGAGTTAGAGCTATAGGATGCAAATTTATTTTCTTTGCTTTCCTGACTGACTGCTTGTATTGGTTCCTGACTTCCCTCAACATTTGCATTGTATTCTCATTTGAACTTTGCTGTGCTTTTAAATGGTTCAAAGTGCAGTGATAGACATTTGGGTGTATACTTAACCAAAATTCATACATTCTATTTCCATTGGAATTTGGTTGTGCTTTTAGATTGTTGAAAGCATAGTGACAACACATTGGAAGTTCAACAAAAAAAATTTTTTTGAGTGGGTGAACATAGGTTGTAATCTCATTGATCAATGTCTCATCCAAATATTACCCAATTATCCACGTTGAAATTACGTGTTGTGCCCAGTCGGTAGTAAACATTAAAATTACTTACCTTTAGAAGGACACAGAATACCAAGAAAACAGCATTCATCAAGACACCAGAGGATGCGGAGGAGAGGAGAGAAAGAGAGAACAACAAACACTGAATTAGTAATTGGTTTATAATTTTATTGATAACAAGTTGTATACCACATATGCAAAACTGTTTCGGATGAGAGAGAAAGAGATGTCATAGGCTTTGACTACTGCAGTCCTTAATACTTATATACTCACAACTGTCATTATGGAGAGGGTAGCATATTATGACAGAGTAAAGAGAGATGTCATCAGTTTATGTTGAGTGTTAAAAAAGTTTCTGGCAGTATTGTGCGTGTTCTGATAGTCGTCTACACACTCACTAGTGCTGGTGCTCATTTTAACGTCCAACCGATGACGCCCAATGAATGGTAATGATATGTTAGCAGGAATCCTCATGCTTCGAGTTGGCAAAGTAGGTTGGAATGATGGATCTGATGATAGGAAATGACAATGAGCTCTACAAACACAATAACTACTTGTGTGAAGTTCCAACGTGCATCACCTAGAATTTATCTGAAAACATATGGTTCCAACACCAAACTCCCCACTCATGCATAACAGGCAGACTACACCATTCGCGTCGTGTGCGCGAGCGTTGCAAAATACATTTTGAAATCTATGTTTTTAAATTATTGCACCCACACTGCTCGCATGCGCCAATGAGCGTCTGCGTTGCCAAGGGCTAAAATAGAAGTCAGTTCTATTTGTGACACAGATCGCGCTGCAACTCCTGCCTCTCCCATCTCCTCATTGGTTTATAGAAGCAGGTACCCACGTGCCATCTCCTCATTAGTTATACTCAAGTGGGTGACTGAAAGACGAACAGGGTCAATGGTGGTAATGCACTTCATTTATAAAAGTTGGCAATCGCAATATAATGTCAAGAGAAGAAAAGGCCTGGAAGGAGGAGAGATGACTAGAAACGATTCGGTTGACCGTTTTAAGTATGGATTCATTGGCGGAGTAGAGGTCCTTGTGCATTTCAGGTAAAATAACAACTCAATGTTTATATCCCAGGACAAATTAGTTAGCAACAGCAAGCTAGCTAAATAGGACATTTAGCTCATAAGTGCAAGGAAGCTAGCTACATTTCCATAAATGTTTAATGCTTTTCGACCTGTTCCCCAATTTAATATAATTGGTTCTGTAACGGCTTTCTCCTCCTCGGACGAGGAGGTGTAGCAAGGATCGGACCAAAATGCAGCGTGGCTATTGCAATCCATGTTTATGAAATAATAAAGAAACACGAACTTACAAAAACAATATACGTAATGTGAAAACTGAAACAGCCCTATCTGGTGCAAACACAAAGACAGGAACAATCACCCACGAAAACACTCACAGAATATGGCTGCCTAAATATGGTTCCCAATCAGAGACAACGAAAATCACCTGACTCTGATTGAGAACCGCCTCAGGCAGCCCTAGACTACTTAGACACCCCACAAAACCCCTAAGACAAAAACACACCACAATAACCCATGTCACACCCTGGCCTGACCAAATAATTAAAGAAAACACAAAATACTAAGACCAAGGCGTGACAGGTTCAGAATTTGTTTTGATATTTTAACCTGCGTGTCGTGATCGTGTTCAGTGTGGGGGGACAAAATACATTTATGCACAATGGCACACGCACGCAGCCGGTTTGGGTTCCGTGTAAGTCTCCTGCTATTACTCGCCTGAGATAGAGTATCTCATGATAAGCTGTAGACCACACTAACTACCTAGAGAGTTTTCATCTGTATTTTAGCTGATTACATACCACCACAGTCAGAGATTGGCACCAAGACAGCATTGAATGAGCTGAAAAAACAAGAAAATGCTCAGAGGCGGCGCTCCTAGTAGCCAGGGACATTAATGCAGGGAAACTTATATCCATTTTACCAAATGTCTATCAGCATGTCAACTGTGCAACCAGGGAGGAAAAAAACTCTGGACCACCAATACTCTACACAGAGATGCATACAAAGCTCTCTGAACATAATTCTATCCTCCTGATTCCTGCTTACAAGCAAAAATTAAAGCAGGAAGCACCAGTAGACTAGATAAATAAAAAAAAGTGGTCAGATGAAGCAGATGCTAAGCTACAGGACTGTTTTGCTAGCACAGACTTTAATATTTTCCGGGATCCTGTCAATACAGGACTAAGATTGAATCGTACTACACCGGCTCTGACACTCATCGGATGTGGCAGGGCTTGCAAACCATTACAGACTACAAAGGGGAGCACAGCCGAGAGCTGCCCAGTGACACGAGCCTACCAGATGAGCTAAACTACTTCTATGTTCACTTCGAGGCAAATAACACGGAAACATGCATGAGAGCACCAGCTGTTCCGGAAGAGTGTGTGATCACGCTCTCCGCAGCTGAAGTGAGCAAGACCTTTAAATGGGTCAACATTCACAAGGCTGCAGGGCCAGACAAATTACCAGGACGTGTACTGCGAGCATGCGCTGACCAACTGGCATGTGTCTTCACTGACATTTTCAACCTCTCCCTGTCCGAGTCTGTAATACCAACATGTTTTAAGCAGACCACCTGTGCCCAAGAACACTAAGGTAACCTGCCTAAATGACTACCGACCCATAGCACTCACCTCTGTAGCCATGAAGTGCTTTGAAAGTCTGTTCATGGCTCACATCAACACCATTATCCCAGAAACCTTAGACCCACTCAATTTGCATACCACCCCAACAGATCCACAGATGATGCAATCTCTATTGCACTCCACACTGCCCTTGCCCACCTGGACAAAAGGAACACCTATTTGAGAATGCTATTCATTGACTACAGCTCAGCGTTCAACACCATAGTGTCCTCAAAGCTCATCAATAAGCTAAGGACCCTGGGACTAAACAACTCCCTCTACAACTGGATCCTTGACTTACTGATGGGCCGCCCCCAGGTGGTAATGGTAGGTAACAACACATCAGCACGCTGATCCTCAACACAGGGGCCCCTCAGGGGTGCTGCTCAGTCCCCTCCTGTACTCCCTGTTCACTCATGACTACACGGCCAGGCACGACTCCAACACCATCATTAAATTTGTTAATGACAACAGTGGTAGGCCTGATCACCGACAATGATGAGACAGCCTATAGGGAGGAGGTCAGAGACCTGGCCGTGTGGTGCCTGGACAACAACCTCTCCCTCAACGTGATCAAGACAAAGGAGATGATTGTGGACTACAGGAAAAAGAGGACCGAGCACGCCCCCATTCTCATCGATGGGGCTGCAGTGGAGCAGGTTGAGAGCTTGGTGTCCCTATCACCAACAAACTAACATGGTCCAAGCACACAAGACAGTGGTGAAGAGTGCACGACAAAACCTATTCCCACTCAGGAGACTGAAAAGATATGGCATGGGTCCTCAGATCCTTAAAAGCTTCTACAGCTGCACCATCGAGAGCACCTGACTGGTTGCATCCCTGCCTGGTATGGCAACTGCTCGGCCTCCGGCACTACAGAGGGTAGTGCGAACGGCCCAGTACATCACTGGGGTCAAGCTTCGTGCCATCCAGGACCTCTATACCAGGCAGAATCAGATGAAGGCCCTAAAAATAGTCAATGACTCCAGCCACCCTAGTCATATACTGTTCTCGCCGCTACCGCGCGACAAGTGGTACGGGAGCGCCATGTCTAGGTCCAAGAGGCTTCTAAACAGCTTCTACCCCCAAGCCATAAGACTCCTGAACATCTAATCAAATGGCTACCCAGACTATTTGCATTGACCCCCCCCCCCTCTCCCTCTCTTTACACTGCTATTGCTCTATGTTGTTGTTATCTATGCATAGTCACTTCAATAACTCTACCTACATGTACATACTACCTCAACTAACTGGTGCCCCCGCACATTGACTCTGTACTCGTACCCCCCTGTATATCGTCTCCCTGCTGTTGTTTTACTGCTGCTCTTTAATTACTTGTTACTTTTATCACTTATTCTTGTCTGAATTTTTTTGAAACTGCATTGTTGGTTGGGGGCTCTTAAGTAAGCATTTCACTGTAAGGTGAACCTGTTGTATTCGGCGCATGTGACTAATAAAATGTGATTTAATTTGAAAAAAAACTTATCAAGTGCATTATTTGCATACCATTACTTACACAGAAAGCGTCAAATTCAATCTCCTATTTCTGTTGTCGTTTTCTTGTCACCACAGTCACACGTATTTGGCATAGAAAAGCATGAGCTGCCATATGTGTCAGTCCATCAAACTAAACCAGGTTGTGAGGATATATAATTGAAACGCAGCCAATAAAACGCGTAGGCATGCTAAATTAGCTTCCATACAGCCCTGGGGGCCACTGTTGCTGTGTATTGGAACATGCTACCGTCATGTCAAAAATGACCTTTGGGGGGAAGAATTTGCCTCCTGCAACGTGATAACCAATTTCCATATCCAGTTGTAGCACTATAGCCACGTTGATTTGATTTCATTGGGTTAATAGGATTTGATCTGCCATGCACTGCCACCAATATCCATAAAACAGGTCCCCAGAATGTAGGCTCAAGTGTGTGCATGTTATTGGCTGGCGCACCCTCCGGAGCCCTCACAGAACATTTCCGACAACGTTGTGAGTGTTACTGAAGAGTTGTCAAGCTTTCATGCACGGTGGCCGGCAGACTGGTGGAGGCAATTATGAGGGTGTAATGCTAGTAGTGGTGGCGATATAACTCTGAATTGTAATGCCCATATATATGGGAGTTGGGAGGTTGCTGTGTGGCAGATTGTGTGTGTGTATGTGTGTGTATGTATGTAGGCTGTATGTTAGATAGATGGATAGCTAGCTGGATGGTAAAAGGATGACTTCTAGTCCTCCAATACACAGATCTGTCGGAGAGAGGGCTTCAAACACATGTACACCCACACAAACATCACACACTAGCACCCTCCACATATTCATGTATTCACACAATACTTCCACTTATCTTTTTGTATACAGACATACACAAGCACACACACACACATGTACACACAAATTTGCAAGCACGCACACACACTCAGACACAATGTCAATCTGGTAATGGAGAAGTGGATACACAGCTTTTCACTTCAAGGCTCAGCAGGTAGCTTTTCATTTGCTTCCCTGACCATGGCAAAAAAACAGTGGCCCCAGCATCGATCCCTGCCTCCCTCCATTCATTACCATGTTAATATCTGCAAAACGCTCCTCTTTCAGAAAAGCACAGGCTCACTCCACAGCAAGAGATGGAGGGAATGAGGGGAAGAAGACTACTTTTCTCTCGTTCCAGCCATGAAAAAATGTGAAGAGTAGAGGAAAAACTAAAACACACAAAGCTCTGGGGTGTCCAAGCGAGTGTCTGTTTTAGTTCCGGGTGATTTCCTCACTCTCTGCGAGTCTGACTGGGGGCCTCCAGGAATGGGGGTAGGGGAGGAAACACACCCAGGAGAAGAAGTCTCTGCCCTGGGTAAGTAGGGGGGATGGAGCCCTGTGTAGCTAGCCTAGCATCATTAGCCATCTCCATCTGCCTGGGTAATGTGCACACTTCATTTCCCCCCTGTGGGCCCCCAAACCACTGCATCTCCCAGTGCCTCCAAAGTACCAGCAATTTAGGCCAATCTTGGCTCCTTAGCTTCTGGTAGCCCCATGAACAGAAACATCAGTGGAGTTTGCTTTTTAGAAACCTTTGTTGGTGTGTGTTTGGATATCTTTGTTTCTTTTCCCCTAACACAGTATGGCTGCCATGAACAAAGAGGAAGATTTCCAGTAGAGATTGGCTGTAATTTGGAGCATTGGTGTAATTTACCGTCGTAAGGTGAGGTGACATTCATAGAAATGTTCATGGAAGTCAAATCAAACCTATATCTTATATTTAGAACTGGTTATCTTTTTAGGCTTGTCCTTGCATGATCAAACTCATATGGAACATGCAATTATTTTGGAATCCCTATACAGTTCAGTGTTGATGTTTTTGTTTATTTTTACATTGGGTTTAGCCACTGTGATTCTTAAGACAAGGCTGTATAATTAAATGTAAAATGGTCAAATGTGTCTTTTAGTTCGACCCACCCATTCTTCATCCATTACATTACCTGACCCTTTGTCTGACCCTCTGCCTTCTTTGCTAATGCTAATTTAGTACTGTCACGTAGTCTACAGTGGAGTGCGGTGGGGATGGGGGGGTTGGACAGAGGAGACGTCCTCATTTGTGCCCACTGATTAAGTGTCACCAGAGAGCAATGACCTCCCCCCACCTCACTCTCCTGCTGGAGAGGTACAGGTACAAAAGGCTTTAACCCTTTCATTACTATTACCCTGCCAGGCAAAGCTAGATATAGCGACTGCTTGTTTCAGTGTTTATGGCTGTTGTGGTGGGGAGGGAGGGAGGGAGGAAGAGAGGAAGAGAGGAAGAGAGAGTACAGGAAAGGCAGGAGAGAAAGAGAGGGGGAGGAAGGGAGAGAGAGGCAGAGAAGTAGCTAGCTCAGTGTTTATGGTTGTTGTGGTAGGGAGAGAGGGAAAGAGAGAGAGGGAGGAAAGGTAGTTCAGTGTTTATGGCCGATGTGGTGAGGATGAAGACAGAGGAAGGGAGGGAAGCGAAGGAGAGAGAGAGGGACAGTGGCTCATTTAAATTCAATGCAGCGCTGAGGTGGGAGATAAGCAACAGATGACAGTAGTGCCGGGCCATTCTATCTCTGCCTGGGAGAGGCCAATCAGAGAGACAGATAACAAAATGCACTCCTAAATACTGAAATTATGGGGATGGTGGGGGTGTAGCATAGGGGGAGGGGATAGGGAGTGATTGAAAATGTCGAAGGGTGAAATAAAATGGCGATGGCTCTTGAAATTCTCTTTGAACCTTTGTCTACTAATACAGTTCATAGTTTGCTCTTCCTCTCTTTTTTCAATGATCAACCAATACTTGAATACACTAAACAGGTCCCACACATTTATATCCAGAGCCATACTGTATATACTATATCCATTCATTCTATTTAGATCAATAATAACAAAGGAAATGAGGAGATGATTATATTCAAGACTATTGACTACAGCTAATAGTGATGGAGTATGGTGGTGGGTGCACTAAGGAGGGTCTAGGCTGCATAAGGAGACTCCCTAAGAAACAAAAGGTGACCTTGCCAACGCCCAATGCCTCCTTGCCTCCACCATTGCCTTCACATGGTTTACTATGTCTTAATTACCACACACCACCAAAACCCCGACTGGACTGAATTAGAGAAAAGAGGAGAAAGGTGGAAGGGAAAACAAGATGCTTTGATTGATTTGGTACGAACATGGAAAAGAAAGTGGATTTGAGGAACCCAAATGAAGACTTGCCAGGGTAACTTCCCAAATCAATCTCCATCATCGCTCCCCGCGTAATCAATTAGTCTTCATTTAGAATGGAGTGTTACAGATGGAACACCAAGAACCCACTAGACTGCGATAACATTTTTCTAATTGGAACCATAATAGGTGATTATAACACTGCTTGGATTTAATTAATTCAATAATACTTCAATATTATTGCCTAGTCAAACAAGGGATTTACTCTAAATGAGTTTAAGTGTTAAGAAGTCTTATTTTTCAGTTCACTTTCTGTACCATAAATGGGTATTTTTTTACTCAGTGCCCAATGGCTGAACGGCTTCCAAATTAAATTCCCTCAGTTTGTGAAAAGGTTCATCTGGACCATAGCCGACTACGCAACAAACATATTGAGCAGAGCATCAGACGCTTCCCTGCGGCACTCTCAATGTGGCATTTGTCATGCTCTTATTGCTGAGCTCCATGGGTGAGAAGCAATCCAGTCTCCTTTGGTTCTTCCAAAGTCTATAAGCTGGCGCATTATCTCTGAGCCACGCTACAGACTGTCACAGGTCAGACCACCAACCTATAGCAGGCTACTCACCACCAGGGTTGGGCTCAATGCCAGACTCTGCTCAATGCCACATGAATTAGATTACCATCAATGACTTCAGACATTCTCATGGCAAAATGAATGCCCGAATCAATGAATTCATGGAAATGAAAAATCACATTTTTGTTAGTTAAGAACATGTTTCAAGAATCTGTTTACAGGAGGGGCAATACTATTTCATTGCATTTCCTGATTTGACAGGAAATAGAATTGACCCAAACCCCCCTGTTTCTCTCAGACGTCGCCTACTAGACACAGAGTAATAAAGAAAAGAGGATGGCTAATAGAGTGACCTGGTGTGTGTGTTATGTGTGACCAGGGTTATGTGTGGGGTGACCTCCAGTTGCACTGACCCATATTAATAATGACTTCTGTCAAATGAGGCTTGTGATTTCCTTTATAATCAGCCCCCGCCAGATGGATGCACACATGGCCGTGGATCATGGTATTGTCATTCAGATGATGTGTGTGTCACTGCCGTTTTCTTAATAAATGAGGAGGATATGGTTTCGTGCCTAACCTTCTCTTTGCATCTTTGAGTTCTTTGTGTTCACACAGATGCATGTTTCAGTAATAGGCCTAGGGATTTTTTAACTTAGGCACAATATCTCTGTCATAGCAAAACACCTTTTCAATGGATTATGATGGCTTATGTTGCAGCCTTTTGTGTCCGTTCACCATCTATTCTGCATTGATGAAATGGAGATGTTAGGGATACCGCGATCCCTTTTGTCCAAGAATGTTTCTACTTGGCCATTTCGAATATTCACGCTGCCTTGTAAACAAAACTACACACTTCTGTAATATTCTCATCCCAGCTCCTGAAATGTAGCTATACGTTTTGCTTCCACACTCAACAGCCCTCGTTATCTAAATCTCTATACCACAGACAGTATGCTGAACACGCAATCCTATTTCTGATAGCTATCCACCACAGGCAAGGCAGTGGAGCAGCAGTGTTGTTGTAGTTAAGCCTCCAGACCTAGGGCGACAGACCAGCACACAGCACATCTCTTTGACTGAAGTGTTTGGACTGAAGTGTGCCCTCGCACACAAATACAATACTACTCTGATCTGACTTCCTCTACCATAGGGAATATGCTGGGAGGCATCCTTTTCTCCTCTTTACCCAAAGCTACATTGTGCATCAGTGTATGTGTTTGATGTATCTCAGCTGCAGAGAAAGACTTATTATATAATGCAAAGACAATACTTCATATGCTAATTGTCAATGAGTACTCCCAAATGGAGGTTGAGAATTTTGAAAACCTTCTGTTGGGTCATACAGTACATACCTGTATAATGCAGAGGGTTACCATGGCACTCCTATCAATTTTTTGAATGTCAGTATTTTTGCTACAAGTGTGTGACACATGCTTACGGCTGGTTTTCTCGACAGCACAATTTGACGTAATCACACATTCTTTTGACTTCAACCACGGCACACAGCATTCAGAGGGAACTCTTCAAGTCCTAATATTTTTTTTTCAATCACTTTCATGCAATCTTCACAAGTATGTGGTACAATTTCACAACTCTAAGCACAAAAATCGAAACAGATAATCTTTCACGCCCTCACCTTAGAGAACCGTTTTATTTCTCTATTTGGTTAGGTCAGGGTGTGATTTGGGTGGGCATTCTATGTTTTCTATTTCTTTGTTTTTGGACGAGTGTGGTTCCCAATCAGAGGCAGCTGTCTATCGTTGTCTCTGATTGGGAATCATACGTAGGCAGCCTTTTTCCCACCTATGTTGCGGGTAATTATTTATTTTCTGTGTGTGTTTGTGTGCGGCACAGTTGCGTCACGTTCGGTTTCTGTATACCTGTTTTTTGTGAAGGTTTCACTTTATTAATGTGGAAATACATGCACGCTGCGCCTTGGCTCATCCATGACAGGGAGTTTGAAGACAGTGACCGTGACATAATCAAATACATGATTTTCAAAATGCAATATTAACTTCTTTTGATATGATTTTCTTGTCATTTGTTAACAATAAATTTAACCATCATTCAATAACTGCTCAAAACTGATAACTACTCAACCAAAATTATGTAAACTCAGCAAAAAAAGCAACGTCCCTTTTTCAGTACCCTGTCTTTCAAAGAAAATTCGAGTAACAAGACACAAGACACAAGACACATCTCAATATCAACTGTTCAGAGGAGACTGCATGAATCAGGCCTTCATGGTCTAATTGCTGCAAAGAAACCATTACTAAATGAAACCAATAAGAAGAAGAAACTTGCTTGGGCCAAGAAACACAAGCAATGTAAATTAGACCGGTGGAAATCTGTACTTTGGTCTGATGAGTCCAAATTTGAGATTTTTGGTTCCAACCGCTGTACCTTGTAAGATACGAGTAGGTGAACGGATGATCTCCACATGTGTAGTTCCCACCGTGAAGCATGGAGGAAGAGGTGTGATGGTGTGTTTTTTTTTTGCTGGTGACACTATCGCTGATTTATTTAGAATTCAAGGCATACTTAACCAGCATGGCTACCACAGCATTCTGCAGCGATACGCCATCCCATCTGGTTTGCTCTTAGTGGGACCATCATTTGTTTTTCAACAGGACAATGACCCAACACACCTCCAGGCTGTGTAAGGGCTATTTGACCAAGAAGTAGAGTGATGGAGTGCTGCATCAGATTACCTGGGCTCTACAATCACCCGACCCCAATTGAGATGGTTTGGGATGAGTTGGAACGCAGAGTGAAAGAAAAGCAGCCAACAAGTGCCCGGACTAAGCATATGTGGGAACTCCTTCAGGATATCTCATGAAGCTGGTTGAGAGAATGCCAAGAATGTTGCAAAGCTATCATCAAGGCAAAGGGTGGCTACTTTAGTAAAAAAATATAGTTTTATCAAAATGAGTTTTTGGGCAGAAATGCCTTCTCGAACATGTGAACTTTCATGTGGCTTAATATCAAACTTGTATGTCATCTGTAAATACGAATAAAATAGTTAAATTATGAGCCTAGTTGGTTTAGCCACAGAGAAAGGCAGCAACCTTCCCGCTAACCATGATTGGCTGAGATATTGAGTGGGCTGGACATGCCGAGAGATGAGTTTGGATTGGTATGCAGTGTTTCATCTTGTGTCTATAGAATGAGTTGCTCATAATGCTCAAGATAATCCTTTCTACTGCAGTTTCATTTAAAGATATAACGTTAACCATGGAAAACTGCAAATATGTTGCTATTGCTCTCAATAACATTGCTGCCTTGAATTTATCAGGTGTATCGACAAAGGTCAGTGGGGAAAAGTTGTGACGGACTACTTTCTGGACGACGAATGCTGACCCTCTCTCACTCTGAAAATAACTCGTTTTGAAGTCAGTGGAACACAACGGGCCAAACAAGCTGTGCAAACTAAACGGAAACTTACCTGACCAAGAATTATTTGGAAAACATTATTGATCATTTATTTGGGAGTTAATCTGAGGTGCAGTTAACTCTCCATTTTTTGATTGGTAAGTTAGTCTTGCCAGCTATCTACACTTATAGTAATCATAAATTAATACCGAACGGGCACACAGAGAGTCACCTTCAAAAACACCATCATTGGAGAGTGATTCTGAGGTAATACCTTTGCGTGGACTGAGCGAACGCTTGTAAAATAGAGTCAAGCAACCAGCATAGCAAAGGATGCTTTGGTTCATTACGGTGGGCCGGTCAGAATCTTGTAAATCCTAGCAACAGCCCTAGCAATGGAAGCTAGAACTCATTGAATCCCAATGTGATGTGGTGGGAGGACACTATTAGGCATTACAGCCCCCCCCCCCCCCCCACACAATTATTTTGTTAGTCACTCTCACTAAAATATTACAAACATTTTTCCCAGATAAGTTGACTGAGAACATGTTCTCATTTACAGCAAAGATCCGGAGAATAGTTACAGGGGGTGAATTGGCCAATTGGAAACTGGGGATGATTAGGAGGGCCATGGTATGAGGGCCAGATTGGGAATTTAGCCAGGACATCAGGGTTAACACCACTTCTCTAACAACAAGTGACATGGGATCTTTAGTGACCACAGAGAGTCAGGACACCCATTTAACGTCCCACCCGAAAGATGGCACCCTACACATGGCAATTTCTCTAATCACTGCCCTGGGGCATTGGGATATTTTTTAGACCAGTGGAAAGAGGGCCTCCTACTGGCCCTCCAACACCACTTCCAGAAGCATCTGGTCTCCCATCCAGAGACTGACAATGACCAACGCTGCTTAGCTTCAGAGGCAATCGAGCAGTGGGATGCAGGGTGGTACGGTGCCAGCATAAGTCATAGCAAAATGTGTAGAATTACAGGAAATTATCTTTAGAAATGCAAAAATGACTCTCCACCCCATGGCAAAATGGTTATAATTGCAGGAAATTACCTTTAAAACTGAAAAATGATCCTTGCCCCATGGCAAAATGTGTAGAATTGAAGGGCCCAACCAAATCTCGCTTAGAGGGCATGTTTTCATGATCTTGGGGCCCAGGAAATGTCACGCCCTGACCATAGTTTGCTTTGTATGTTTATATGTTTTGTTTGGTCAGGGTGTGATCTGAGTGGGCATTCTATGTTGTATGTCTAGTTTGTCTGTTTCTGTGTTTGGCCTGATATGGTTCTCAATCAGAGGCAGGTGTTAGTCATTGTCTCTGATTGGGAACCATATTGAGGTAGCCTGTTTTGTCATTGTGGGTTGTGGGTGATTGTCTATGTTATGTTGCTTGTATGCACAGTGTTTCATTAGCATCACGGTTGTCCCGTTGTTGTTTTGTAGTGTTCAGTTTTCCCATTAAAATGACGAACACTTACCACGCCGCATCTTGGTCCGATCCTTACTCCTCTTCAGACGAAGAGGAGGAAATCTGCCGTGACAGGAAAACACAGAATTTCTCATTTGGATCCCAGGCTGAAAAAGTTTAAGAAACCCTGGTTTATAGTTTTGTACTTAAAGTTTTGAAAATTTACCACTTACATCTGAAAAATGTGCCAAAGTGATTGAAAGAAATTAACAGCCTCACCAGATCAGAGTGTGTGTGTGTGTGCATGTGTTAGTGATGTACAGGTTGACTCATAACCCGCAGTCCCCACGGTTATATCCACGGGGCGGGAGGGTTTAGGGTCATGAAATATTGTGTGGACGAAGGGTGGGTTAGTGGGTGGCAGGTTTAATAAATAGAAAACAATGCAGAAAAAATCCCTAAATGTATAATTATTTAGCAATTCATATCTATAGGCAATATTGAGTTTTTTCTTGCATTAATTGTATCTGGTGTTAGTGCATAGCCTTAGCTTTAGGGCCTAACTGTAGAGCGCCAAATACACGCCAATTGTCAAATGCTTTTGGGAACATGGGCAGAAAAAGTTAACATCGATCCACTGAGGCAAAAAGGACAATGTCGAGTTTAATTCAATGATAGAAAATCAGTTATCATTATTTGTAGGGGTTGATATATGTTTCATTAGGACATATCAAATTTGACATTTTAAAGTGGAAATTAGGACCTTAAGAAGCCTTTTAAAGGCACTACAGAGGGTAGCGCGTATGGCCCAGTACATCACCGGGGCAAAGCTTCCTGCCATCCAGGACCTCTATACCAGGCGGTGTCAGAGGAAGGCCCTAAAAATTGTTAAAGACTCCCGCCACCCTAGTCATAGACTGCTGTTTCTGCTACCCCACGGCAAGTGGTACCAGAGCGCCAAGTCTAGGTCCAAGAGACTCCTAAATAGCTTCTACCCCCAAGCCATAAGACTCCTGATAATTTGCATTGCCCCTCTGAATTGTTGTTTAAGGGCTTGTAAGCAAGCATTTCCCTGCATGGTGTACACCTGTTGTATTTGGCGCATGTGGCAAATAACATTTGTCTTTGAAAATTCTCAGCAACAAAAAGAGTGATCAAATTAAGATCTTACATCTGTAGGTCAATAACCTCTCACATAGCCTAATATAATATTAACTCCTGAAGAATTAAGCATTTTGCTATAAATTATACACCAAATGTACATTTTGACTTGGGAATAGGAATGGAGAACTATTTATTTATTTAGTTTAGAATCTTTCCATAAAAATAAAAAAAAGAGAAAACAAACCGATGTCAACTAAATTGAAGTATTCATTCTATTGATTTATGACATTATTCAGGTTAGCAAGGGCTTATTTAATCTTCTAAGGCAATAAGTAATGACAGAAGAGAAGCTGTATATAATTTTAGACAAGTTGACTAACAAATAGCCTACCAAAATGTAAATTATAAACAGAAACACAGGCCTATCTAAGAAGGCCTTAAGATAGGCCATTTTCTATATTAGCGGGTTATGGTTGGGTGAAGGTCTCAGATTTTCACTTTATCACATATAGTCAGGCAGTTGTGGATGTGTTATTAGCAATTGTGGGTGGGTGAACAGCTGACCTGCGCATCATTAGCATGTGTGTGCGTGTTCATGTGTGCGTGTGCATGTGTGTGTACATGTGTGTCTGCAAGAAGACAGTATGTACTGTATGAGAGTATAGTGTCAGTATATGTGTGTGTTTTTGTCTGTGTTTCTACACCTAACTGCTTGTATCTGGATACATCTAGTAGGAGATAACACTCCTCCTGACCTCAGTGCTGCACTAATCCTCCTTCTACAAATCTCCCAACTTCTCTCTCCCTTGCCAGAGCTGCAATCTAGCTCTAAAGACAGGCTCCACAACTCACAAGCCCTGCAGAAAAGCTGTGTCTGCACTACCTGTGGCTGGGGATTTCCAAAGTCATTACAGGAGAAACAGAGGAACAGGGAAGGGGGGAGAGGGGTGGAGTTAGGGGCAGAGGGATGGGAGGGAAGGAAGAAACATGATAGAAAGAGGAGAGAGATTGATAGAGTGGTGGAACGGGTGAATAGTGATAGGGGAGCAATTCACATTGGCATTTTCCCTGTTGTACGTCCTATTGATTAAAGTGCTTTTCAATTTCGCTGCCATGAGTTCTAATATACAACTCAAATTAGTAACCCCTCTGTTCTTGTTATTGGATTCAATTCCATAGACAACTGCAACAGAGGGTGTTCACCAGATAATGGATGTTCTCCTTCATAGGCTTTGGCTTGTGTTCCTATAGAGCAGGGGTTGGCAACCTAAGGCAGCACTGAAGATGAGAGAATCGTTTTCACATGGCTAGCAGCTAGCAAGCCTTCTTTTGTTCTTTGAAAAAAGTTCAGGGCGTAAAATGTCATGAGCAAAGAAAAATAAGGCAGATGTCATTTGTTGCCTCTTGGACAAATGAAAATGGATTTGTTTTACTGAAGGACTGTTTGCGCTCCTGTTGTAAAACTGTTGTTTGTCGGACATGAAGTGTACGGCGTCATTTTGTAACGAGACATGAGAAAAACCAAGGATGAGGCGGACAAGGCTGAAGGAATCAAGAGGAACATGTCCAGGTATGAATAGCAAAGCAGTGTGTTTACACATCTACATGCAGTCAAAACTATAGCTATAGAGTGGAGCTACAAAGTTGCGCTGTGCATAGCTAAACGTGGAAAACCATTTAATAATGGGGAATATATTAAGGAAGCTTTCCTCAGTAGTTCACAGGCTTAATTTGATTGCCTAACAAAGACACGCTCATCTCAAAGATAAAAGACATGCCTGTGTCTGCCAGAACTGTTGAAAGGCGCAATACCGAGATGGTTGAAAATATAAAGGAGCAGCAAACTGTAGCTTTAAAAGACGCACCTGTGCTTAGTGTGGCTCTTGATGAGAGTGTGGATGTGAATGACGCCTGGCAGCTGTTGCAAGATACTGTGTCTCAGAGCAGGTACGTGAGGAGCTGCTTTGTCTGAAACCCATGCATGGTACTACTAAAGGGGAAGATGTAGCCAAAGCCTTCACAAATCATTTTGAAGAGGTGTTATTAAAAACATATTCGCTATTACAACTGATGGTGCCCCCGCTATGGTGGGGGGAAATAAAGAATTCACAAAGCTGATTGAAGATAAGATTGGCCACCTCATGGTTAAATGTCACTGTATCATTCAACAAGATAATCTGTGTTCCAAGATCAAGCCCGTGGTGATAATGGACAGCACCTCTATGGAGCTATGGAATTCTTCAGTTTGTGGGCAATTAGATATTCAATAGACACAAATAGTTGTAATGCACATATGAAAATCAGAACTGGCATACAGATTGTTAGAAATGGTAGGATAAATTGTAGATTGGCACTCCACACATAAAAGGTTGCCAACCCCTGCTATAGAGCTTGGTAACTTCTTGACGCTACCCATCCCGTTAGCGGGATCATTTTCGTCAGCAACCGCTGAATAGCATAGTGCCACAGTCAAATAATATTATGAAAAAATATTCATATTCATGAAATCACAAGTGCAATATTGCAAAACACAGCTTAGCCTTTTGTTAATCCATCTGTCATCTCAGATTTTGAAATGATGCTTTACAGCGAAAGCAATCCAAGCGTTTGTTTATAGATAGCATAACAAAACATTATGTCAAATCAAATCAAATCAAATCAAATTTTATTTGTCACATACACATGGTTAGCAGATGTTAATGCGAGTGTAGCGAAATGCTTGTGCTTCTAGTTCCGACAATGCAGTAATAACCAACAAGTAATCTAGCTAACAATTCCAAAACTACTACCTTATAGACACAAGTCTAAGGGGATAAAGAATATGTACATAAAGATATATGAATGAGTGATGGTACAGAGCAGCATAGGCAAGATACAGTAGATGGTATTGAGTGCAGTATATACATATGAGATGAGTATGTAAACAAAGTGGCATAGTTAAAGTGGCTAGTGATACATGTATTACATAAAGATGCAGTAGATGATATAGAGTACAGTATATACATATACATATGAGATGAATAATGTAGGGTATGTAACATTATATTAGGTAGCATTGTTTAAAGTGGCTAGTGATATATTTTACATCATTCCCATCAATTCCCATTATTAAAGTGGCTGGAGTTGAGTCTGGAGTTGGTGGGGGGAAATAAATAGTGTGTTGGCAGCAGCCACTCAATGTTAGTGGTGGCTGTTTAACAGTCTGATGGCCTTGAGATAGAAGCTGTTTTTCAGTCTCTCGGTCCCAGCTTTGATGCACCTGTACTGACCTCGCCTTCTGGATGATAGCGGGGTGAACAGGCAGTGGCTGTTGTACATTACATAGTTAATATTTCAGCCAACCTGTCTTTTCCTACCCAACCCCAATTTACTTTATTGAATTATTTGAGGTTCCCCCCGATACCATACCACATCCGTGGTGGGAAGAAGATATATGATACAATTTAGTACCTTTCAAGGAACTCATTCATTTATTTCTGAATGACCAACCAAACACTTTCGAAATCTGTCATAGAATCCGGGGTTATTCTGGTGTTCCTCTCGGGAGACGACTCCGAGATAGGAAGCGTATCCCAATCCGAAGGAGGGAGGAAGTAGCTTGACTTGAGAAAAGAGAAAAGCTTGGGATGACTGGAGACGGTGATGTCATTTATCTCCCTATACAGTAGATTACGCACTCCCAACAAACAAACAGGAACAGGATGTCATGGCACTTCCTGGTGGTGTGCTGTCAAAAAGATACCCCCCCCCCCCGCTATATGGAGTCAGACAAGCCAGATTTGGTGGTGGTGTAGTTGTCACGCTGGTTGTTTTGGAGGTGTTTAGAAAAGAGGGCTGCCATTTCCTGACTCGTTGCCTCATGGGACCCATTGAGGATGGGGGTGATGGGGGGGTGTAGTGCACAGGAGGCTGCTGAAGGGAGGACAGCTCATAATAATGTCTGGAACGGAGGGAATAGAATGGCATTTGTTTGATGTATTTCATACCATTCCACTGATTCCGCTCCAGCCATTACCACAAGCCCATTCTCCCCAATTAAGGTTCCACCAACCTCCTGTTGTGTAGTGAGGGATTGTGATCCTGAAACTGGTAAAGTTCAGGATGCCTGGAGTGCAGGTGCGGTGACTTGAATGGAGCCCAAAATATCCCCCGTCACCCAGAATGCAAATGTCCTTCCTGCATCCTGCCCCACACACAGCACTGCTAAACACATCAGCCTCTCTCTCTCTCTCTCTCTCTCTCTCTCTCTCTCTCTCTCTCTCTCTCTCTCTCTCTCTCTCTCTCTCTCTCTATCTTTACCTGACATTTACTGTACATTTTACCCCCACTATAGGTCTGACTAAAGTCCTTTGCTACGCATTGCACAGTAAATGTTGGTTAATATAATGGTAGATTGCAAATTATATTACCAAACATTTAAAGTACATTTTTTTTCAAACAAACTAAAGGACTGATTTGCATGAATTTGCCCTTAAATCATGGGGTGACGCTATAAATACTTTTAAATTACTATTATTATCTTGTGTGCGTACAGTCACTGTAAGAACACTTGAGGTTGGATCCCCACCTGAAAACAGTTGATACAGAGATGGCGTCATTCAAAATCAAATACAAAGTATTGGATAGCAACTTCTCGAAATGTGATTAACATACCACTGTGCTAGAGAATAGGCACAATCCGTGACTCAAATCTGGTTGCCCACAGCGGTCATTAGTAATTAAATTAGTGTTTGGACAGCTAGCAGTTAAGTGGAACAGCTTAATGTAGGCAACGAACACATTAACATAATGGTAGTTAATTACACTTTGGGCTTGGCTGGAGACTTATTATTGAGAAGTAAGGAGTAAAGCTGACCTTTTGGGAAAGTTTTTACTTTCGTATTGTGATAGATCTCCATTGTTTTGAGGTACAAGTGAGGTGTGGCCTTTCTAAAAGTATTATACTGTATGTTTTAATGTTAGAGTTTATATGCTGGTGCATTTTGTTAAGATTTACATTATAGAACATGTATTGACATATTTGTGTTTCAGCCAGCCTGTCTTCTCCTACCCAACCCTGGTTTACTGTATTGATTCATCTGTGGCTTCCCCCTATACCATACCACCTCTGTGGTGAGAAGACGATTTATTATGGAATGTAATACTTTTCAAGGATCGCATTCATTTTTTTCTGAACGGCCAACAAAACATTTTCACCATTTTCATCATAGAATCCCGGTGTTCATCTCAGGAGATGACTTAGAGATAGGGAGCGTATCCAGATCCAAAGGAGGGAAGAAGCAGCTTGACTTGAGAAAAGAGAAAAAGAGAAAAGCTTGAGACGACTGGAGACGGTGATGTCATTTATCTCCCTATACAGTAGATTACGCACTCCCAACAAACAAACAGGAACAGGATGTCACGGCACTTCCTGGTGGTGTGCTGTCAAAACGAGACCCCACCCCCCCGCCTGCCATATATGGAGTCTGATGGGCCAAATTTGGTGGTGGTGTAGTGGTGTCACACCAGTTGTTTTGGAAGGTGATTAGGAAAGAGGGCTGCCGTTTCCTGACTCGCGGCCTCACGGGACCCAATGAGGATGAGACATGATCGGGGATGTAGTGAGGGATTGGGCTCCCAGAACGGATAGAGTGCAGGTCAAGGATGCCTGGAGTGCAGGTGTGATGAATTGAATGGAGCCCAAAATATTTCCCGTCACCCAGAATGCAACTGTCCTTCCTGCATCCTGCCCCACACACAGCACTGTTAAACACATCAGCCTCCTCTCTCTCTCCCTCTGTCTCTCCCTCTCTGTCTCTTTCTCTCTTTCCCTCTATCTCTCATGATACACACATACAGTAGAAGCATCTCTATCTTTAGCCAACATTTACTGTACATTTTACCCCCAAAATGTACTATCGGTCACAACTAGCTCTCGCAGTCACTTCAGAAATAGATGTGCATCTATGGTTCTCAAAAGGCACATTTACAAGTTGTTGCAAAAGTCAAATTTCAAAGTGTTTAAGGTTAAGTTTAGGCATTAACTCCAAAAACGTAAGGCTAGGCATGAACTCTGAATGGTTAAGGTTAGGCATGAACTCTGAATGGTTAAGGTTAGGCATGAACTCTGAATGGTTAAGGTTAGGCATGAACTCTGAATGGCTAAGGTTAGGCATTAACTCTGAATGGTTAAGGTTAGGCATGAACTCTGAATGGCTAAGGTTAGGCATTAACTCTGAATGGCTAAGGTTAGGCATGAACTCTGAATGGCTAAGGTTAGGCATTAACTCTGAATGGTTAAGGTTAGGCATGAACTCTGAATGGCTAAGGTTAGGCATTAACTCTGAATGGTTACGGTTAGGCATTAACTCTGAATGGCTAAGGTTAGGCATGAACTCTGAATGGTTAAGTTTAGGCATTAACTCCAAAAACGTAAGGCTAGGCATGAACTCTGAATGGCTAAGGTTAGGCATTACCTCTGAATGGTTAAGGTTAGGCATTAACTCTGAATGGTTAAGGTATGGGTTAAAGTTTGGATAGGCAAAAAAAACACACAACAACAAAAAACAATTTCTATCTCTGGATTCGAACTGGTAATCTTTGGCCGGCGCCTGTGCCACGTCGAATCATAGGCAGATACTTACGCCCATCCACCATCCTCGTCTACAGCATCCAAAACCAAAAACCTCACTATTGCCCCGCAGCCCAGCAGCCCTCACTGTTGCCCCTAGTGGCAGGTTTCCAGGTCTCAGGACATCCTCGAAAATGGCTACACCCTGACTGCTGACTGAAGTCCTTGGCTACCCCCTGACTGCTGACTGAAGTCCTTGGCTACCCGATGACTGCTGACTGAAGTCCTTGGCTACCCCCTGACTGCTGACTGAAGTCCTTGGCTACACCCTGACTGAAGTCCTTGGCTACCCCCTGACTGCTGACTGAAGTCCTTGGCTACCCCCTGACTGCTGACTGAAGTCCTTGGCTACACCCTGACTGCTGACTGAAGTCCTTGGCTACCCCCTGACTGCTGACTGAAGTCCTTGGCTACACCCTGACTGAAGTCCTTGGCTACACCCTGACTGAAGTCCTTGGCTACCCCCTGACTGCTGACTGAAGTCCTTGGCTACACCCTGACTGCTGACTGAAGTCCTTGGCTACCCCCTGACTGCTGACTGAAGTCCTTGGCTACACCCTGACTGCTGACTGAAGTCCTTGGCTACACCCTGACTGCTGACTGAAGTCCTTGGCTACCCCCTGACTGCTGACTGAAGTCCTTGGCTACCCCCTGACTGCTGACTGAAGTCCTTGGCTACACCCTGACTGCTGACTGAAGTCATTGGCTACACATTGTACAGTAAATGTTGGTTAATACAATGTTAGATGGCAAATTATATTAACCAACATTTATAGTATATTTTTATTCCCAACTAACGATAGGACTGATTTCCATGAAGTTGTCCACATATCATGGAGTGACGCTATAAATACTTTTTAATGACTATTATTATCTTGTTTACCGTCACTGTAAGAACACTTGAGGTTGGATCCCCACCTGAAAACAGTTGATATGGCAACAGCGTCATTGAAAATCAAATAAGTGTTGGAGAACAACTTCTTAAAATGTGATTAACCTCTCATTACATTTGCGCAAATAACAAATTAAATCAATTAATGCAACTAACGTATTCTGATAGTCACCATTTAAACCACCCGCTGTGTTAGAGAATAGCTGCAATCCATGACTCAAATCTGGTTGCCCACAGCAGTCATTAGTAATTCAATTAGTGTTTGGACAGCCAGCAGGTAAGTGGAACAGCTTCATGTGGGCAAAGAGCACATTAACATAATGGTAGTTAATTACACTTTGGGCTTGGCTGGAGACTTATTATTGAGAAGTAAGGAGTAAAGCTGACCTTTTGGGAAAGTTTTTACTTTCGTATTGTGATAGATCTCCATTGTTTTGAGGTACAAGTGAGGTGTGGCCTTTCTAAAAGTATTATACTGTATGTTTTAATGTTAGAGTTTATATGCTGGTGCATTTTGTTAAGATTTACATTATAGAACATGTATCAAGTGGTTTGTCACAGGTTTTGTATGGTGGCGCTCTGGACAGGTGGTTTGACAATGTCATGACAAAAATGTGCAACATTGAAACAAAAGGCTGTCACTGATTGGTCAGATTTTTAGCAACTACAGTATGACTAGTAGCTGCAGTGCAGTGAATTGTAGAAGGCTTGTTTCAGCTTGCTGCATTTTGTTGTATATCTTGTTTTGATGCTTGTCACGTCTATGCTAATATGGCTAGGGTTGGCTAGCTGGCAAACCAACAACTGTAACAATAGCAAGTTTTTGTTGAGTAAATTGAGGCAAATATATTGATACAACTCACCTTGTCAGAGAGAGAATTACATGACTATCAAAACGTCACGCCAAGGTAAGCCTACAACAAACACACAATTAGTTTGATTTTTGAATAAAATTCACGATGTGAAAAATGTATGACTGAAAAACCATTGGAACCATTTCTGTGTTTTTGTGGGTATTATGACGTGTCCACTGTGGCGGACTATGACTGTAGCCTATTGCAGCTTTGATGACTTATGATTGGCCAACAACAAGCTACACACGCCAAGCTTCATCCTCATGAAAAGCAAGAGCAGCAGCATAAATTATAACATTTCTCTCTCTACTGCATTGGTCGTGTTCAGATCTGTATGAGTCAGGTAAATTACACATACCCGAGACCCATGCCAATCATATCAGATCCGACCCAGACCTGTGACATTATTTAGAATTCTGGATCCGGACCCACTCGGGTCCCGGATTGGGTCTCAGATATTAGGGTACAGGTGGATCTGTGAAGACCTCTACCGTGTATATAGCCAAGTTATCGTTACTCATTGTGTATTTATTCCTTATTTTTCAATGTATTATTTGTTATGATTTTTTCTACTATTTAAAAAAAAAATCCTCTGGATTGTTGGGAAGGACTTTTAAGTAACCGTTTCACTGTTAGTCTACACCTGTTGTTTACGAAGCATGTGACATACAATTGGATTTGATTTGGTTCGGTTCGCAATGTCTACTGTAAGACCATGGGTCCTTTTCATTGAATTGATGTGGAGAATAGCAGGTGAGTTGAAGGCAGTTGATACAGTATGAGTGACTGCTAGCCTATTCAATTTAGGATTGTAAAATTCCTGGAACTTTCAATATATTCCCTGGTTTTCCAGAAATTCCATTTGAATGTTTCCCGGAATCAGGAGGGAATAAAGCAGATAATCCAGAATGCTCCAGCCAGGATTTCGGGAAAACCAGGGAATTTATGTAAAGTTCCTGGAATTTTGCAACTCTAATTCAATTTAACTTTAACTATTGTTTGTGTGCTAAAACAATTCTGTCAGTGTCGATGAGTGTTGTTGTTCTGTATGTTTGACTGAAGCACGAACATGTTTTCCTCGTTCAGTTAGAAAACCCATATTCTGCTCAATTTCTGTTTCCTCTCATGAATCTTTCTGCATCATCTTATTGATCGATGGACCGGAACAATTTAATACCTCCAATTTGTGCAAATCTTACCACACTGAATGTGAGTGTGTGGTAGGGAATGGAGAGGGGAATTGGTGTGTGTGTGTGTGTGTGTGTGTGTGTGTGTGTGTGTGTGTGTGTGTGTGTGTGTGTGTGTGTGTGTGTGTGTGTGTGGATTCGTGCATGAGGGTATGTGTGCTTTGAATTACAGGTATTTGCCAAGGAGAACCCCTACCCTACCCTACCCCCAAAATAAGCAATGATTCAGGAAGAGCAACAGGAAAGAGATAAGCCATCTGAGTGGAATGCAAATGGTTTATTGGATATAACAGCTCTTTTCCTGTACCAGAACAAGACCCTCTGTGTTTTATGTTTTGGGGACTTTTTTATTTTCTCCTATTGACTCAATGCTTTGACAATGCTAAACAATCCAAAATCCTGATGTTATGTCAGTGTGCTGTTCTGTGAATGGGAGATTGGGTGTCTTTATTGAAATGTGTGGTTTAGTGAGGGGGATTTCTCTGAAGATTTCTAGAAGTTTGGGGATCTGATGGGAAATGTAGCTGTACATACATGAACACACACATACAAATACACTCACACACAAACATAAAACACACACACACAATCCAGTACTCACACAAACATGTTAACAAGTACGCACATGCGTTTGCTCATGCTCTGACACACACAAATACACAGGGGAACCCGAGCTTTAGATCAATGCTTCAACATAATCAATATACAGCGATGAGGAAGGGGAGGAGAGGAGGTAGAGCGCTCAACAGAGATATATTTCAAAGGCAACCTACTCATTAGTCAAAAGAAAGGTGGGAGTGAAAGGAAAAGATAAAATAGAGATTTGGGTTCAATACAACGTTTACATATTCATTTGTTCAATTACATTTCCCCAGAGGAGAAATCATGGTGTTTTCAATATATACGATGAGCAAATGAATTAAAAATTTAAAACTGAAATGTCGTGAGTCAATAAGTATTTAACCCCTTTGTTATGGTAAGCCTAAAAAGTTCAGGAGAAAGAATTTGCTTAGCAGGTCACATAATAAGTTGCATGGACTCTTAGGTCCCTCAGTGGAGCACTGAATTTCAAACACAGATGGGTTAAAATTTTTAAAAGCATGGTGCATGGTGAATATATGAAATACACTTTGGATCAATACACCCAGTCACTACAAAGATACAGGCGTCCTTCCTAACTCAGTTGCCAGAGAGGAAGGAAACCACTCAGGGATTTCACCATGAGGCCAATGGTGACTTTAAAACAGTTACAGTGTTTAATGGCTGTGATGGGAGTAAACTGAGGATGGATCAACAACATTGTAGTTACTCCACAATACTAACCTAAATGAAGAGTGGAAAGAAGGAAGCCTGTAGGGAATAGAAATATTCCAAAAAAAGTCACTACAGTAAAACTGCAAAAAATGTGCCAAAGAAATGAACTTTATGTCCTGAATAGAAACCGTTATGTTTGTGGCAAATCCAACAACACATCACTGTTCATATTTTCAATCATGGTGGTGGCGGCATTATGTTATGGGTATGCTTGTCATCGGCAAGGATTAGGGGATATTTTAGGATAAAAAGAAATGGAATAGAGCTAAGCACGTTTGTAATTTTGTATATTTTATATTGTATTTTATTTTTTTGATTGTGTATATCCCTTGAGACCAAGTTCCCTGGCAAAGCTCAATATTAAGGTAAAATAAATTGACGTATAAGTCAACGCAGAGGAAAGCTAAATAAACAAAATGATGAGAGAGAAGGGGAAATAGTCCAACCCTGATGAACGGTAGTTATCACTAGCAATACAAGTGGCACCATGTGCACTTCTTTGAGCTGCCCTATGTGGATCTGGATCCAAATACACTGCTGAGCCCAGTCTAAACACTACCTGGTAGCCTACTCGTTCCTCTTTTGGTCCTAATGCCTTACATATCTGTGTTTAGGTCCATGTCAGGTTAGGTGGACATGGGCTATGTTTATGTCATATGGCCATGTCCACATGGGCTATGTTTATGTCATATGGCCACCCCCCAGGCCCCCAAGCTAGATGCCCTCAATCTCACACAAATCATCAAGGAACCCACCAGGTACAACCCTAACTATGTAAACAAGGGCACCCTCATAGACGTCATCCTGACCAACTGGCCCTCCAAATACACCTCCCCTGTCTTCAACCAGGATCTCAGCGATCACTGCCTCATTGCCTGTATCCGCTACAGAGCCGCAGTCAAACGACCACCCCTCATCACTGTCAAACGCTCCCTAAAACACTTCTGTGAGCAGGCCTTTCTAATCGACCTGGCCCGGGTATCCTGGAAGGACATTGACCTCATCCCGTCAGTTGAGGATGCCTGGTCATTTTTTTAAAGTAACTTCCTCACCATTTTAGATAAGCATGCTCCGTTCAAAAAATGCAGAACTAAGAACAGATACAGCCCTTGGTTCACCCCAGACCTGACTGCCCTCGACCAGCACAAAAACATCCTGTGGCGGACTGCAATAGCATCGAATAGTCCCCGTGATATGCAACTGTTCAGGGAAGTCTGGAACCAATACACGCAGTCAGTCAGGAAAGCTAAGGCCAGCTTCTTCAGGCAGAAGTTTGCATCCTGTAGCTCCAACTCCAAAAAGTTCTGGGACACCGTGAAGTCCATGGAGAACAAGAGCACCTCCTCCCAGCTGCCCACTGCACTGAGGCTAGGTAACACGGTCACCACTGATAAATCCATGATTATCGAAAACTTCAATAAGCATTTCTCAACGGCTGGCCATGCCTTCCGCCTGGCTACTTCAACCTCGGCCAACAGCTCCGCCCCCCCGCAGCTCCTCGCCCAAGCCTCTCCAGGTTCTCCTTTAACCAAATCCAGATAGCAGATGTTCTGAAAGAGCTGCAAAACCTGGACCCGTACAAATCAGCTGGGCTTGACAATCTGGACCCTCTATTTCTGAAACTATCTGCCACCATTGTCGCAACCCCTATTACCAGCCTGTTCAACCTCTCTTTCATATCGTCTGAGATCCCCAAGGATTGGAAAGCTGCCGCAGTCATCCCCCTCTTCAAAGGGGGAGACACCCTGGACCCAAACTGTTACAGACCTATATCCATCCTGCCCTGCCTATCTAAGGTCTTCGAAAGCCAAGTCAACAAACAGGTCACTGACCATCTCGAATCCCACCGCACCTTCTCCGCTGTGCAATCTGGTTTCCGAGCCGGTCATGGGTGCACCTCAGCCACACTCAAGGTACTCAACGATATCATAACCGCCATCGATAAAAGACAGTACTGTGCAGCCGTCTTCATCGACCTTGCCAAGGCTTTCGACTCTGTCAATCACCATATTCTTATCGGCAGACTCAGGAGCCTCGGTTTTTCGGATGACTGCCTTGCCTGGTTCACCAATTACTTTGCAGACAGAGTTCAGTGCGTCAAATCGGAGGGCATGCTGTCTGGTCCTCTGGCAGTCTCTATGGGGGTGCCACAGGGTTAAATTCTCGGGCCGACTCTTTTCTCTGTGTATATCAATGATGTTGCTCTTGCTGCGGGCGATTCCCTGATCCACCTCTACGCAGACGACACCATTCTATATACCTTCGGCCCGTCTTTGGACACTGTGCTATCTAACCTCCAAACAAGCTTCAATGCCATACAACACTCCTTCCGTGGCCTCCAACTGCTCTTAAACGCTAGTAAAACCAAATGCATGCTTTTCAACCGGTCGCTGCCTGCACCCGTATGCCCGACTAGCATCACCACCCTGGATGGTTCCGACCTAGAATATGTGGACGTCTATAAGTACCTAGGTGTCTGGCTAGTCTGCAAACTCTCCTTCCAGACTCATATCAAACATCTCCAATCGAAAATCAAATCAAGAGTCAGCTTTCTATTCCGCAACAAAGCCTCCTTCACTCACGCCGCCAAGCTTACCCTAGTAAAACTGACTATCCTACCGATCCTCGACTTCGGCGATGTCATCTACAAAATGGCTTCCAACACTCTACTCAGCAAACTGGATGCAGTCTATCACAGTGCCATCCGTTTCGTCACTAAAGCACCTTATACCACCCACCACTGCGACTTGTATGCTCTAGTTGGCTGGCCCTCGCTACATATTCGTCGCCAGACCCACTGGCTCCAGGTCATCTACAAGTCCATGCTAGGTAAAGCTCCGCCTTATCTCAGCTCACTGGTCACGATGGCAACACCCATCCGTAGCACGCGCTCCAGCAGGTGTATCTCACTAATCATCCCTAAAGCCAACACCTCATTTGGCCGCCTTTCGTTCCAGTACTCTGCTGCCTGTGACTGGAACGAATTGCAAAAATAGCTGAAGTTGGAGACTTTTATCTCCCTCACCAACTTCAAACATCAGCTATCTGAGCAGCTAACCGATCGTTGCAGCTGTACATAGTCTATTGGTAAATAGCCCACCCTTTCTCACCTACCTCATCCCCATACTGTTTTTATTTATTTACTTTTCTGCTCTTTTGCACACCAATATCTCTACCTGTACATGACCATCTGATCATTCATCACTCCAGTGTTAATCTGCAAAATTGTAATTATTTGCCTACCTCCTCATGCCTTTTGCACACATTGTATATAGACTCCCCCTTTGGTTTCTACTGTGTTATTGACTTGTTAATTGTTTACTCCATGTGTAACTCTTTGTTGTCTGCTCACACTGCTATGCTTTATCTTGGCCAGGTCGCAGTTGCAAATGAGAACTTGTTCTCAACTAGCCTACCTGGTTAAATAAAGGTGAAATAAAAATTTAAAAAAACTAATCTCGTTAACCCATAATTAAAATTTTGTGTAATTTGAACACAGCTGCGTGATTAAATCTGGGTCCATATGTGATAGAAATGTGAAGGTCGTGAAGTCTCCACCCTCAAAAAGGCAACTCTCAGCCGCTAATTTTACCATGTGCTGTCACGACTTCTGCCAAAGTCGTTGCCTCTCCTTCTTCGGGCGGTGCTCGGAGGTCGACGTCACCAGCCTTCTAGCCATCATTGATCCATTTTTCATTTGTCTTCTCTTCCCACACACAAGTTTTCAATCCCATTCATTACCTGTTGTGTATTTAACCCTCTGTTTCCCCTCATGTCTTTGTCAGAGATTGTTTAATGTCAAATGTTGTTTTATGTTGTATAGGTGCGCGACGGGTCCTCGTACCCATGTTCGTTTATGTATGTAGGTATGTAGTGTTTGGAGCATGTTAAGTGGACTTATATTAAAAGACTCCATTTACACTCCGTTTGACTCTCCTGTGCCTGACTTCACTGACACCTATACATACGACTCTGACACGTGCGAAACAGCCAAAGTTTAAGCAGAGCCTTTGCCCAATCCTGATATGTCCAAATAATTAGCTACTGATGCTCGTCATCCTATGCATTCCATCCCGTTGCGACAGATTCTTTGTTTTACTCACAGAATCTGTCCACCAGAGATTACAGGCACACACACACACTCACTCACCCACACACTCACACACTCACACACACACACACACACACACACACACACACACACACACACACACACACACACACACACACACACACACACACACACACACACACACACACACACACACACACACACACACACACACACACACACAGAGTGAGAGAGATGGAGAAACAGTGAGAGAGAGCGACAGAGGGAGAAAGACATGGACAGAAAAAGAAAGAGAGGAAGATAGTCCATTGACTTGACTAGGGTTGGGGCTATACGAGGACCAGGAGTGGGATCAGATTTGCATAAAGAGGGTGTGAGAGGACGCTGTCCCAGGGACCCCCAGAGACAGGGGGCAGAGTGGGGTGACACACACACACTACTCCAAGACAGCAGGGTGACAGAGTGACAGAGTGGGGTACGCCCGAAGAGGTGGACAGAGGGTACAGATGAGAATTACTGGGGTTTGAGCTGGAGACGCCCCCTCACCTGCCACCATGGCGCACCCGAACAGAGACACATACATACATGCATGCACACACAGACACACACACACACTCTGCACATATACTAACACACTTTAACATGATGAAAGAAAAAGGGAAAGGGGGATACCTAGTCAATTGTACAACTGAATGCATTCAAATGAAATATGACAATGCATGGTAATATACTGTGTGTATGTCAAGTGAATGTCTATAATAACATCTGCTTCTTGAATTGATTTGTTAATTCAGTTTTATGGATTTCTATATATCGCTTATCCGTTTGCATAGACTTAAATGGTCTATGACACAGTCTGACCGCTTGCTCATGGATATACCCAAATAGACGTATATATCCCTCTAGTAGCTGGTGTAAGCTAGTGTTGACATCAACTTGAATAGAATGGTTGGGCATGCTATTATATAATGTATTTGAATGCCATCTACTGGTCATTCTAAGGTGTTTACATGAGGGGAATGGCTCATCATGAGAAGAGCAGTATTCTCAGGGGAATGTATTTCCCACTGCTCTACGGTGTAGGTTTTAAGGTAATATCCATATTAAAACAACATATTCAAATTATACATCATTTACAAATATCTTCTATAATTTACAATGGGTTGGAAATATGAAGTAGAATGTTACAATTCAACCTAAATGTATAAGAATTCTATTTCGGTATGATTTCGTTCGCTCTCATATGAGAGAATAACTTGGGAACACAGGGTTCTAGCACCATCGTGTGTCCATTTAGTAATATTGCAGGGGCATTCATCAGTGTGTATCAATAGGCAGTTTATCACACCCCAAATCATATTACTGTACTAGTCGCTGTAGGCTACATGTATATGTATATAGAGGATATTCTGGGTAGGGTATATTACTTTAGGACAAAATATTCTATGTGCTTTGGTAATATAGTTTAGCAATTTGCAACAAGGGTTGCTAACCATGAAAAGCCTATACAAAGCAAGACTAGGTTCACTAAAATCCAAATAGTTGTAATACTACATAGCCACAAGAGGGAGACCTCATCTCAGATTTAAGACACATTCACCCGCAAATGCATGTTAAGACATTACCAATGTCTAATAAACTAAGTCCCTGCACTACAGACTCTGTACAATTGGTAAGTCTGCTGAATACTTTGAGGAGCAGGTGTAATGGCAGGTTGTTACAATTACTCGTATCTCTTTTGCAGTGTGTTAGCAGTAGTGCACTGCCACTGCCTAACTTTTATGTTCCTATTCTTCATTCTCTTTCTATATTTTTGTCAGGTCTTCTTTGGAAAGGAGTGGAACATTTCACATGACTCGCCTGATAAAACAAAGGTGACAGAATGAATTACAAAAAACATATTGTGTAGCCTGGCCCACAGGCTATAGCTTCATTGACCTCCTTTAGAAAGACCCCAAGACTCCATACGTCACATCAAATGTATTGGTCACATATACGTGTTCAGCAGATGTTATTGCGGGTGTTGCGAAATACTTGTGCTTCTAGCTCCGACAGTGCAGTAATATCTAACAAGTAATATCTAACAGTTTCACAACATGTACTCAAAATACATGTTAATCTAAGTAAGGAATGGATTCAGAATGTATACATATATGTCAGAGCAGCATTGGACTAAGATACATTGGCATAGTATAGAATATAGTATATATATATATGATGGGTGATTCAATATTAACACACAATTAAAGTGACTAAGATACAATAGAATAGTATAGAGTACAGTTTATACATATGAGATGAGTAATGCAAGATAAGGAGACATTATTAAAGTGGTTAGTGTTTCATTTTCTTGAAGTGGCCAGTGATTCCTCATCTATGTCTATAGGCAGCAGCCTCTGATGTGCTGGAGGTGGCAGTTTAACAGTCAGTGGTGTAGTATAGAATACTATACAGTATATACATATGAAATGGGTGATGCAATATCTAAACACAATTTAAAAGTGATTAAGATACCGTAGAATAGTGTGGAGTGCAGTTTATTCATATGAGATGAGTAATGCTAGATACGGAACATTATTAAAATGGCTACTGATCCATTTCTAATAGCGTCAAGTGATTCCAAATCTATGTAGTGATGTGCTATTGATGGCTGTTTAGCAGTCCAATGGCCTTGAGATAAAAGCTGTTTTTCAGTCTCTCGGTCCCAGCTTTGATGCACCTGTACTGACCCCGCCTTCTGAGGACAAACCTGATGGGAGGGGTTTGTCCTGCTCTCCACCACCTTGCCTCTTTTTCACTCCAATTCCCCACCCCACCTTCTGTCCCACACTGGAGGAAAGAAAAGGGAGGTGGTCGTGGAGGAGAATCTCTGAAATGTCATCCAGGGATTGGCCAGCTTTGATAAGCAGCTATCAGAGCTACCCCTTGCCCCTGACATTTCCTTTTAATGTGTGGGGCTCCTGGCTGGCAGCAGGGTCTTTTAAATGCAAGGCCCAAGGGGGAGCAGAGCTGGGGGAGAGAGAAAGGGAGAACTCCTTCCTTTCACCCCTCCCCTTTTCCTCTCTGTGGGCACCACGTAGTTCTTAATTGGCAGGGTAAATGGTTTGGCACACACATGCTAATTAAGGTTGCCTAAGTCAATACCCCCCCCCCCCCCCCCACACACACACACACACACATACACACACACACCATCTCCCCTCCTGCCTCCCCACCAACACCAATGCTTCCTGATTTCTGATTCCACTCTTCTATTCAAAAGAAGAAAGGATGGGGTGTAGGTTTCAAATGAGATACTCATTAGGTTAGGAAACAGGCGTGAGATTGTTTCCATAGTGAATTAAATCTAAAGGGTTATTTTACTTTGAATGGTTGAAAAAAACTAATTAAGTTCATTCATTATGGGCATGGGCATTTCAACTGTCAATGTATGAGTATCACTTTAGTTATGACAACACACACACACACACACACACACACACACACACACACACACACACACACACACACACACACACACACACACACACACACACACACACACACACACACACACACACATACACATACACACCCACACATACCAGTGGATTCATGGGATGACTTTCACATTTAATCACAGTATGTATCAAATAATGACACGTTATTCTCCCAATGAACCTTCTGCCATGGCATGTAGTGCCTGCCCTTCTAGCAGGCATCATGTTGACTGTTACAGGCTAAATGAAAACTTGACCATTTAATTGAATATGGTTACATCAAGGTGATAGTTAAATAGGACAAAATAGGACAAAAGAATCAGGATAAGATTTATTCCTGTCGTAACAGCTTTTATCTGTTATTTGAACATGTATTTAAAACATGAATCCATAACAAAAATCTAGATTGATTTAGCAAGGAAAAGCCTCTCTCTTGTGGCGAAGGAGTAGAATTGCAAGATGGCCACTCAGTGCCATGATTCCAGTCAGTCAACTGAGTCAAATTTCAGATACTGAACAGGAAGTAGGCATGAATTTCCTCATCAGACATAACTGAAATCAAGCCAAGCTTTCTATACTGTAACAGTATACCAATGCAGCTGTCACTTTACACAGTTTATCATAGCGCATTTCGCTTTATTACAAGTCACACATCATTGTATTTTGTAGCGGAAAGTAGGCTGGCCCTCCTTGAAGTCTCGTAGACTGATGCATTGCGCTCTTTTTGTCTATACACCCTCTTGCATAAACTTCCACCATACTTTACCTCATTGTTAACCTTCAGACATATAAGTTACCAGACCCCAACTCAGGGATGGAAAACCCTGGAGATCCCTTCACTCTCCACCCAGTTAGATAAATCTGCTTTTAGGTTTTTTGCGCCTCTCATGTGGAATGATCTTCAAAAGTCCTTAACGTTGGTGGATTTGGTGGCTCTAAGGGCAATTCAGGCAGATGTTAGAGTGCCTTTTTACTGAAGAATGTGTTTGTTTCATATGGTTGTGTGTGTTTTGCTTTTCATGTACTGTGTGATTGATGTGTACATAGATATGTGTAGTGTAATTATTGTTTATGAATGTGTTCATGCAGAGCTCATCTGAGAAAAAGACAGTGGTCTCAACATGACTCCCTGCTTAAATAAAGGTTCAATAAAAACAATTATATCATTATCACCTATTTGCTCCTTACCTACTCCTGAAGAGTTGGCTAATGACCTTTTCATTCATCTTTTCTTTTCACACACACGCGCGCACGCGCGCACGCGCGCACGCTGGGAGAGCAGAGGTGCCTCAGTGAAAGGTCAGAAGCCATTGGTGTAAATAACATATGAAGCTGAGAGGGGCACAGGGTCAATGGTGTATAGAGGAGGTGTGCCAATCACAACATCAGTTGTGTGTGACTTTTCTATAGCAGAGGGGTATTCACCATTAATACAACACAGGGTTGAGGGTTTCTGTCCCAATCCCAAGTCAAACCCTGACCACTGGTCTTAGACACTATGTGATGGTCCCTACATCTGACAGGGATGGGGAAACAGTTTCCACCATAATGCTGACACCCATCCAGTCTTTTCAGGCTGTCTTGTAGTTGCTCACTCCTGATCTAATGGGGGGGTGTGTGCAGTCAATCTGACTCTCTTTTCATAGAAAGAAAGGGTGCCCTCTACTGGCCCATCTACACATAAGCAGAGATAACTATAAAGCCAGTGAGCCAAGAAGTGAGGATAACCAAGACCCTTGTAGCACTCTGGCCACCCTTCTGCCCCTGCTCTGACCACTTCCTTCCATGTGCCAGGCTCAGTGGCCCAGCCTGCTCCTGGTTGGCGTTTTACTCCCTGGTAGCATGCCTGGTATTGGCATAACATGAGGAGTTGGTCAACAGCAGGGGTTCTCTCTCTCTCTCACTCTCACACTCACTCACTCACACCTGGCATCTCTAGGCCCCCTTCAGTACACTTTAAAGGGTTTGCTGTGAATTTGAAAGTAACTTACAGGCAGCTCTGTGGCAACTAAAATTCAGTATTTCACATTACAGTTCACCTACTGTAATATAAGTACAGTATCAAAGCATGTACTGTGTAATGACACAGTACAATACCATAAAATGAACTGTATTATACTGTAAAAAGGTTAATGCTACCGTAATCGGAAATGAATGAATGAATGAATGGCTGGATGAATTAAATTCATTGAGGGAGGGAGGGGTTTGTTTTTAACAGTATTTTACAAGTGATTGGTAAAGCAGGTTGGCTGCTAGGTAAAGTGTTACATTACAGCATATTAATGAATATTTGGTGTTTTATAACAAAGGCTTCCAAACTGGCAGCAACTACAGGTCAAAACGGACCAAAAGGACATGGCAAAATGTTCAACTGTTTAAGGTTTAAAACTGGCTCCCACTCCAATCTGTCCCCTATACATTTTACATTGATGGGGCACTATAATCACATATGAGTTAAATTGGTACAGCATTTTCATTCACAGGTTGAACAAATATAGCCTCTTACAAGGCACACCTCAATGATGTTAATGAGTCAAAACAATACCATGCACTCACTAGTGGTCAAAAGGTTTTTGGTGCTCCAAAGGCACGGTATGGTACGGTACTATTTTCTGTGGGTGGAATTAAAGTACCATTAGAAATACAGCATTCATTTCCCGCCCACAACAAGTGACCTACTTCTCATACATGCCAGGTTATGTAGTATGTGGGATAATTGATAAGGTTGATAGGCGCACACCTGTGTGAATTGGCAGAGTCTATTAACTTGACTGTGCTTGCCTGCGTGTATGCGTGTGCTTGCCTGCATCTACTGCCAACTCAGACCTAATGTAAGCTGGTGTGTATGCGTGTTAAAAGAAGGAAAGGTATGCACCTAAATGAAGCTGACCAGAGACCTGACCTGTATGTATTTTATTTGATTCATTCACAAGGGTTTTGTAACATGTCTATTAACAAGTCATTTTCCAGTAAGACAGATTCAAATCCTTCTAAAAAATTCAAATCCTTCTAATCCACATGAGATGCATATGAACTATGGTGTAAGAAACAGAAAATCTGAAAGGCAAATGCTACAGTGTGTCTCATTACAAAACTCCCCACACTGTCTTTACTGCGGCTGGAGCTTGGTGGAGGAGAAGGGAGATCAATCCCCTGGTCTCATCACCCAACCCTTCCACCTGCAAATGGCCAGCGAGCATTCTCCCTCACGCCTCTGCCCCTCACACTTCCTCTGGCGCAACCATGGCAACGTGCCCCTAACCCCAGCTTTTCTGTCATTTCCGTTGGCAGGGCGAAGGTGCACTCAGCCTGGGAAATCAGCCTAATAAATAGCTTTATGCTAATGAGGCTGGCGAGCGGCGGACAGAGCTGCCAATCTTAATACACTTATTACATTTCTATCAGGCGCCCCAGAGACAGAGGGGGGCACTCGGTGCTTCCGTCTCTTTCTCTCTCTCTCGTTTTGTTTCTTCCTCTCTCGTTTTGTTTCTTTCTCTTGCTCTCACTTTCCCCATATCTATTTGACACTCTCTGCCTCTGGCTTCATCCACACTCTCTTTTTCTTTCTCCCTCACGCCAACAAGCATGCACGATCTCAGTATATTGGAGTTTATTCTCTTGTGCTCTACAGAGAATAGATACAGGGTCTATCCAGGATGACTGGGCAGGCCAGCTGTTCTCTCGCCACCTCCATCTATGCTCTCTCTTTGGTTCATGCCCCCCTCCATCTATGCTCTCTCTTTGGTTCATGCCCCCCCCCCATCTATGCTCTCTCTTTGGTTCATGCCCCCTACAACACTCTCTCTTTGGTTCATGCCCCCTACAACACTCTCTCTTTGGTTCATGCCCCCTACAACACTCTCTCTTTGGTTCATGCCCCCTACAACACTCTCTCTTTGGTTCATGCCCCCTACAACACTCTCTTTGGTTCATGCCCCCTACAACACTCTCTCTTTGGTTCATGCCCCCTACAACACTCTCTCTTTGGTTCATGCCCCCTACAACACTCTCTCTTTGGTTCATGCCCCCTACAACACTCTCTCTTTGGTTCATGCCCCCTACAACACTCTCTCTTTGGTTCATGCCCCCTACAACACTCTCTCTTTCTCCTATGTACTTTTCTCTTTTGTATTCCTTTCACTTTGCCACCCCTTTCTTTCCTTCTTTCTTTCTTTCTTTCTTTCTTTTTTTCATGTCCCCATTCCCCTCTCTACTCTGCAATAATAATGGAAGTGCAACACCTTACTGTGAATCAGTGTTTCACAAATCTTTTCCCCCTCTCCCAGCTCTTCCCCCTCTCCCTCCTCTTCCCCTGTACTCCCTACAACCCTGTCTGAGGACCTCTCTGTATTGTCTCTCCATCTGCTCTCCTCCTCCTCTTCCTCCAGCACAGATGCCACAGGTCCTCACCCTACCCCACCACCCAACCGCCAGAGTGCGGGCATGAGGAAGTAGCAGCAGTGGTGACAGCCTGTGGCTGGCACTAAATACCTAATCAGTCGTAACACCCTGAGAGTGAGCACACTGCAGCCCCACTCGTATCAGCGCTGCCAGGGGTTAAGACAGGGTATGAATACAAAATTTAGACTGCACGGCTTCCTATCTTATCTCCAAGCTATGAAAAGCAGCCATTTTCTTATTATATGTCTGAAACAGAGTTGTATGTTATGAAGTAGAGCTTAAATCTTATCTCTTTTGTACATGCTGATAGTTTTCATGTGTATTTTTATTCATATCATTATTCACAGCTAACTGTAACATTGCACCAGAGGCAAAGATGAGGGATATATCCATGAACTGAATCGGATGTATGTTTCACAGGACTCTTATGTACTATATCACAAACCATTACCCCCGGGGTGGTCACTCTCTTCCCAAGGATATAGGTCATGAGCTGGGGATGGGATGTGTACTTACAGTATCTTCTCTGTGTCCATATTAGGACAGCCTTAGTCTCTACAGGACTTGTGTCAGTCTGATTCCATACAGTGCCTAATTATATTCTGTAACAACACAATGGCAATAATAACTTCAATCAAAACTAAATGTTTCCCTGACAAATCTAGTGTTATGGTAATCATATTAGCATTTAAGTCACTAACACAAGCATTCCAAAAAGTAACATAATTTCTTTAGTCTAGTGGGCTAATAATTTGAACTGCAGAGTATGTGTGTGTGTGTGTGTGTGGTTGTGCAGGTGATTAAGAATGTGATTACTATCGCGATGTTTGCTCCTCTGCATTCTGGAGCACACTTGGTCCTCTCATCATTAGTTACAGAGAGAGATAAAGAAAGGAAGAGAGGAAGAGTGAGGAGGAGGAGGAAAGAGGATCTCTCCCTTAGAGTGTGTGTGTGTGTGTGTGTGTGTGGTGGAGGTGGTGGTTGTGGGCATGATACTGACAGTACTGCTCTGTAACGACTTAATTAGTGTTTAACTGGGAAATGCCTATTGATTGGCAATATGGCTCTTCTCCCCAAGGTAGCCACCCCCTCCACAAACACACACACACACACACACACACACACACACACACACACACACACACACACACACACACACACACACACACACACACACACACACACAGAGCTCTCCATGTGGTGTGATGAAGTGATTTATCATTTCCACACACCCCGTCCTCTCGCCAGGCACACACTACGCAAACCAACCAGCCATTAACAGTGTTGGCTAATGAATCAATAGCCGCATGCAGCCGCATGCAGCCACAGCAGCGTGACGAAGGCAGTGATCATATGCAGCCCATAATAATGCTAAAAAAATCATGTCACGGATTAGCTGTCACACCAGGGCAATTCCATGGTAACGGAATTACGCTTTGACTCCATTTTTTTACTTTAAAATGTATGCTAAACTTTGGTAACGGGATTATGGTAAAATCTCCCTCCGTTTTTTACGTGACTATGTTTGTTTTTTAAAATCTGTAACATTTCTGCTCCAAATTAAGATTCAAAGATGTCTGCAGAAGTAATGGGGTGTCAGGTATGACATGGTACCTTGAGTTTAAAAAATAACTATTTTGGTTATTGAAACTACAGTAAGTAGAGTGGGTTTACACCCGGTAACAGAATTACGGTAACGGAATTACATCATGGGTCCCTGATCTATACCTCACAGAAATGCATTAGTATGGATATGAATGTAATTCTCCTCATGTTTCACAAGTTTGGACATCACAGTGCAGCACAACAGAGTACAGTAGAGTACAGTGCAATACAGCACAGTAGAGTAGGGGAGAGTAGAGTTCAGTGCAGTAGAGTACAGTAGAGTACAGAACAATAAAGTAGAGTATAGTTCAGTGCAATATTCTACTTTTCTTTACTGTACTATCAAAACTATATTGTACTGTACTCTACTCACTGTACTGTATTGCTATCTAAACTTGTGAAACATACGTCTTTGATAGATAGGTTCCGATTTGCTCCAGTCCGGTCTGTCTACAGACGTTAACATCAATACCAGGTTGGACTGACCAAATTACAACTACTTTTCAACATTCATGGACGTCTGGTTACGGTCGGTGCTCAGTGGGTGAGGATTAGGGTGACAACATTCAAAATACCCAAATGTAGGCCTCCCGAGTGGCGCAGTGGTCTAAGGCACTGCATCGCAGTGCTGAGGTGTACTACAGCCTCGGGTTCGATCCCAGTCTGTATCACATCCGGCCTTGATTCGGAGTACCATAGGGCGGCGCACAATTGGCCCAGTTTTGTCCGGGTTTGGCCAGGGTAGTCCGTCATTGTAAATAAGAATTTGTTGTTAACTGACTTGCCTAGTTAAATAAAGGTTAAAAAAATTACTACATTTAAAAATATATATATATACAATTGGCATAGAGTCGACCGGGTCAGGGGAGAGTTTGGCTGGCCGGGATTTCCTTGTCTCATCGTGTTCTAGCAACTCCTTGTGGCGGGCCGGGCACCTGCAAGCTGACTTTGGTCGTGAGTTGGACAGTGTTTCCTCTGACACATTGGTGTGGCCGGCTTCTGGGTTAAGCGAGCAGTATGTCAAGAAGCAGCGCGGCTTGGAAGGGTCATGTTTTGGAGGACACACAGCTCTAGAACTTTGCCTCTCCCGAGTCCATAGGGTAGTTGCAGCGATGGAACAAGACTGCAACTATCAATTTGATACTACGAAAAAGGGGGGGCCATTTTTTTATAAAATGCGGGACAATGGGAGGATTTTGCAGGACATTCGCCAGACAGTGTAAGCAGCCCCCCACCTACGTCTTGTCTTGCACTGTGCAAAATATCAGATCTCAATTTGAGAAGTGTTAAACATCACCAGTAGCCTACTTTATGATATATATATCGTCATAAGCGCAACCTACCTGCAAGATAGAGGTTGGAATGTCAATTCTCATCAAATGAATAGGAAGTCTGACTGAAATATGCAACAAATCAACTTTTTTTATTCGTGTTGTTTAAATTAATTGATCAAATGCGGTACATGATTGTTTTGTTGTGGGACAAGGGACAAAGGGAAAAAATGCGGTACTGTCCCGCACAATTCGGGATCTGTGGTCACCCTAGTGATGATGCTGGTTACAATACAGTGGGGCAAAAAAGTATTTAGTCAGCCACCAATTGTGCAAGTTCTCCCACTTAAAAAGATGAGAGAAGCCTGTAATTTTCATCATAGGTACACTTCAACTATGACAGACAAAATGAGAAAAAAAATCCAGAAAATCACATTGTAGGATCTTTTATGAATTTATTTGCAAATTATGGTGGAAAATAAGTATTGCTGGGAGAGTTGACATTAACGAGAGACAGAGAGAGAGAGAGAGAGAGAGAGAGAGAGGTCCAGACTCAAACTGTTTTAACACTCTTGTTTTGGCCATAATACATCAGACAGACAAAGAAATCAGATATGAGCTGAACATAACAGTGGAAGGGAGGACGGTAGCAGCTAGAGGTCTTCACAGATCCACCTGTACCCAAATATCAGAGATAAGATCTGGGACCCAAGCAGGTCAGGATCCAGAATTCTAAACAATGACACAAGTCTGGGTTTGATCTGATATGATTGCCACGGGTCTTGGGTGTGTGTAATTTTAAATGTCTTGTCCGGAACGGCTGTACAGATTCGAAAGACACTGCTGCAGTAAAAAGAGAGACATGTTATAATTTATACTGCTGCTCTTGCTTTTAACGAGAGTGGAGAGTGGCGCGTGTAGCTTGTTGTTGTTGTTGTTGGACAATCATAAGTCATCAAAGCAGCAATAGGCTAAAGTCATGCAGTCTTCCCATTTAAATTCTGCATTAACTTGATTCTAGCACTGTACAAAGTGTTATGCTGGAATTCAGCATATGGTGTTGTTTTGTGTATGAGTGAGTATGAACAAGCATGCATAACCAATTCCCTTGACATTGTGGGTGTATCAGTGCTCCTTCTCAAGTGTGGAATTCCAAAAATAATTGGTGACGATATTGTGGTGTGACTGTGAAATATGAATAGGTATCTTGGCGTGTGCCTGAATTTTGAAGTGTTGATGTCTTTTTCTACGTAAAGGTCAAGGTCTCTGAGTATACTGTATGTATTGCTATGTGAAAGTGTTGGACTGTGTGTGTCCATGCACATAATGTCAGGCAAGGTGCATGCTTTGAAGCCCCACACATTGCATCTGCACTGTGTACACTGGCCTGGTGGTGCAAACACAAGCCCACATCCACTGGGGGATTGTACCCATTAGAATAACAATAGAGGAGGCAGATGTCACAGACAAAAGACTGGGCTCCTTTTCAATGCCCTGCGGTGTACTGTATGACCAAACTGTCACGGGTTCTGAGGTTTGGGGGGGGGCTCTGTGGAACTGAGATGGAGGGTCATTAGCTTATGTCAAAGAATGGAAAATAAATGAACCCCCGTGTTCTGTGTTATGGGATCAGGGAGGGTCAAGGGGCACGACCCCCTCTGGCTTCATCAGCACACTTAACCCCCTCACTTACATTGACATCCTGCTTGTTGGTGAGCTCCCAAGTGGATACTGGGACAAGATAGCCCCAATAGGCCAGACCAGAGGAACATAAAAGTAAATCTTGTTAGTTTTTACATATCATTTGATTAAATACAAAAGGCTAGTGTTTTACGACTGCAGAGGATATTTGTAGTAGATAGTGACATACTGTGATCATGTATGAGAGAGAGGAGGGAGGGGGGGATGGTGTTTATAGTATTGATGAGATGATTGACAGGAGCTCAAAAACTGCAGCAAGACAAATAGCCTGATACAGTCACCATCTGCTACTATGGGTCTGGCTAGCATGCATGAATACAGTGTATGTGCGTACACACACTGTCACGATCGTTTGAATGAATGGACCAAGGCGCAGCGTGCGTAGAGTTCCACATGTTTTAATAAATGAAACTCACCGAAACCAATACCGAACAAACGAAACGTGAAGTAAATGCAGTGTTCACAGGCACTACACAAAAACAAGATCCCACAAACAACAGGTGGGAAAAGGCTGCCTAAATATGATCCCCAATCAGAGACAACAATAGACAGCTGCCTCTGATTGGGAACCATACCAGGCCAACAAATAAATAGAAAACATAGATTGCCCACCCTAGTCACACCCTGACCTAACCAAATAGAGATTTAAAAGGATCTCTAAGGTCAGGGTGTGACACACACACACACACACACTCTAGGTCTTCCAATATCTGAAGGGCACTTAGCTACCACTGCCCCCATTTCTATTCAACCCAACACATTCTGAAAAAACCCACCACTTCACATCCCAATAACACACCACACAAATAATTTCCATCCCCCTGTGCACATAACATCACAGTCCTTTTAATACCTGGACGGAGTTGCACTTCCTTCCTGACAATTACTATGGCAGCACCAATACAACTCCTTGATACGCGCTTGTCACAATATGACACTAATACCTATAACAACCATGAATAAATCCTACCGCAGTCTCTACTATATCACTTTTCAATCTTAGCTGCATCCCTAAGGGCCCTGGTCAAGAGTAGTGCACTACATAGAGAATAGAGTATGATTTGGGACGCAACCCTACTCCGCCCCCTCACCTCCTAAAAAAACCCTCAGCGTAATTGAGTAAGTTTCTGAAATGTGCATTAGTATATAAATGACAATTGTGACGCCCAAGTTCTGTCTCATCTCGCCCGACGCTAGCTCGCTACCCCTTAACGCCCGTCACCTTCACACATGCAGATACAGATTGCAGCGGTAGAGCTGCCTCATTTCCATTCCCATTAGGTTATGTACATAATTCTGCATATCATCACAGGTGGGGGTTAAGACCCTGGGATTAGCTTGGCAGGGTTAGCGGAACGGCGGCGATGGCAGTGGTGATTGCCTGGCTCATGGAGGCAGATGAGGAGGCTCACCCACCCTCAGATAGAGAGACAGATAGAGAAAGGGTCTGCTTCTCCATTTGCACCCTATTCCCTACATAGTTTACTTATTTTGACCAGGGCCCTAGTCAAAAGTAGTGCACTAACTAGGGAATAGGGTGCCATTTGGGAAGCAGCCAGGGATGATACAACAGTCATTTTCCGGATTCCTGGACAGATGGCTCTATTGCCACAATGTTATTCATAGCCTGCCCAGTTGGAGGAGATTGACGCCGTGGAGGGGATATTGAGATAATGTGAAGACAGGCTGGAGGAGATGGAGAGAGATAGGGAGGGAGAGAAATAAGGAGGGAGGGAGAGAGATAGGGAGGGGGGAGAGAGATAGGGAGGGGGGAGAGAGATAGGGAGGGAGAGAAATAAGGAGGAAGGGAGAGAGATAGGGAGGGGGGAGAGAGATAGGGAGGAGAGAACTAGGGAGGGAGAAGAGAGATAGGAAGGGGGGAGAGGAGAAGATGGATAGAGGGAAGAGATAGAGATGGAGGGGAGTGATAGTGATAGAAGCTCAAGGAGGAAGATAACATGTGCTGTTATGGCCCTGCTTTCTGCTTAACCCCAGTCTCCCATGATATTACCCAGAGTAGACATGAGACAACCTTGCTTTCTGTGGTGATAGCATCACATGTCAAATGAATGGTAATGCCCTTCTCTGTCAGGCCAGAGCCTTCCCAGACCAGAGTGCATGAATGAAAAGAAGCAACAGGTCCGCCCCAAAAGAGAACCACTGTCACAGCCTCTGCCTTTAGATCCTACAGTATATCTGAATGGATGGAGAAAGACAGTAGTTACAGGTATGTAGCCTACTGTACATGATAGCATTTGGTTTGATTTGGATGCCACAATATTAATTTGAAATAATTTGACTAAATTCTGTGGCTATTGAATTGTCTGGCATTGGAGATTACAAAACTGTGATATTTGAACCTGAACCTTACTATGGAATATCAGGTGCTGTTTCTTCAGCTTAACCATGATAATAGGTCTCTATTGAAATGGCACAGGGAAGAATAAATAGCTCTCTGTTGGTCTATGGGCCTGGGCCTGCCAGTCTAGGTAGCCAGCAGCCACTTGGTCTTCCTATTAATCAGTCATTCTCTTTCTCTCTTACTACAAAGTCCCAAAGCCTAGCCCTGTGCCGAGTATCATGACTGGCAACAGAAGACTGGAAAAGGTCAGATTTAATGACAGTGGTCATGATTTATCGGGTGCATGCTGTCTATGAAAAATGCATGTGTGTAGGTGTAAGAGCATATGTGCATCTGTGTGTGTGTGCCCGCGCGTGTGCATGTCTTTGTGTGCGTGTGGATCCGTATGTGTGTGTGGGTCCATGTGTGTGTGCCACTGTGGCTGCTAATGGCAGGCTTTGGGAGAGTGGGGAGATGAGGCAAAGAGAAGGGGAGGACACCTGGCGTTCCCAGTCCTTGGCTGCAGTATGAATAAACATGTTTGGCTTCAGAAAAGCTCTCCAGCATTCCATTAATAATGCATTCCTGACCACCCATTCCAAGTGAATAAATGAGGAATACCGGAGTGGGGAAGTGCCAGTGAGGCGCCACTACTGCGCTAACATTCTTTCACTGTTTGTCTCTCTAACTATCTCTTTCTCTCTCTCTCTCCCTCTGACTCCCTGTCGTTCTCTTTGTCTCATACTAGTAAAAGTGCATCAGTTCATGTAATCCACAATTTTGTATCCAATATGGACCCAATTAAGACACAATTTATGCAGCTCACCTCTCTCTTCTTCCCTTCTTCTTCCCCTCCCTCTCTCCCTGTCAGAGCTGGGCCAGAGCCAGGTAAATGCAGGGGGTCGACAGTTAGTCAGTGTAGCACAATATACACACCCTGTCAGATTGACAGTGTGTTCTCACACCTCGTATCTGACAGACACCACGGAGTGCTCTGGCACAGGAAGTGTGTGCACTTACTCAGCACTCCTCCTTCAGGACACATCACAACCATGCCACGCTGATTGCTCTCCCCAGTAGTGTCAGGGCACAGCAGGTTTAGATCCAACTTTTACGTTTTAAATTCAGTGTTTTCTAAAGCTGCAAATTGAACCTGTCGAGTTAAAACAAAACAAGAAAGTTGATGTACAGAACACCTTATAAAATAAGATATTGTTTCTGTCATGACTATTTAAGGATAAAAACTGATTGGACACAGTCAGAGCTTTCACACTCTGGATTTGCATATTGAGAGATAATTGCCACATACACACACAGCACACATGCACACATGCACGCACAAACACACACACACGCACACACACACTCTCTCACATGGTGAACATGTTGAATGAATGACCTGGGTTGATATGGCTTGGTGAAAGAGCGCAAAGGGGAGCTTGATCTCGATGAGCAGACAAATGGCCACATTAGCACAGAGGGATTAGCACACACACACGCATGCTGGCCACCTCGCCCCAACACCCACATCCCTAATTAGAGCACAGGGATTACACTCCCATAGAGTCAAGGTTTTAATACGGATAACCATTTCCTCCACAATCTATAGGCTTTTATGGGATCCATTTGCTAAAAACCTGAAGATATCTCTGAACAGGAAGTATTAACATTTAGGACTAGGGCTGTCTGTTAGTTAGATCACCAATCTGGCCTACAAACCATCACGGTCACCTAATAATCCACAGTTTACAATTGGCTCATTCATCCCCCTCCTTTCCCCTGTAACTATTCCCCAGGTTGTTGCTGTAAATGAGAACGTGTTCTCAGTCAACTTACTTAACGGATAAATACCATTTTTAAAAACATAAGCATAGGAGTTTAGCTGACATGTTGTAATTATGATGTGTAAAATCAAACCTGTCAATTCGCCTACACATGTACACTCACACACAGACTCACATGGCAAAGCTCAAACTATTTCTGATACTCCAAATCAAAGTCAAATCAAATTGTATTGGTCACATACACATATTTAGCAGATGTTATAGCGGGTCTAGCAAAATGTTTGTGTTCCTAGCTCCAACAGTGCAGGGGTGTCTAACACAACAATACAATACACTACAATACAATACACAACAATACACACAAATCTAAAAGTGAAAGAATGGAATTAAGAAATATATAAATATTAGGATGAGCAATGTCGGAGTGGCACTGACTAAAATACAGTAGAATAAGGTATATACATATTCAACATTAAAGTGACTAGTGTTCCATTATTACAGTTGCCAGTGATTCCATGTCTATGTACATAGGGCAGCAACCTCAACCCTACTTTCTGAAGGTCATAAGAACAACCTCAAAAGGAATACATAATGAGCTTGAACGATAATAGAAAAAAGCAGTCACCAGAAACAGTCTAAAGCCTGACAAAAGTCAATATTTACTGTGAGCCTCCTCAAACACAGCTATCTCTGCCCACAAAAGTCATTCCATGCCTCCAAATACGATCCTCCCATCACCCCTAGAAGAACATCAATCAACAATACTGCTGAATGCGCAAACCCAACAAAGCCCATTGAATCGCAATAGTCTATGTGCGATAAAGGGACTGGAACTACGCAGACAACATTGTCAAACAAAGAGAATAGAGAGAGAGGAATAGTGAAAGAGAGGAATAGTGAGAGAGAGGAATAGTGAAAGAGAGGAATAGTGAGGGAGAGGAATAGTGAGAGAGAGGAATAGTGAAAGAGAGGAATAGTGAGGGAGAGGAATAGTGAAAGAGAGGAATAGTGAGAGAGAGGAATAGTGAGGGAGAGGAATAGTGAGGGAGAGGAATAGTGAAAGAGAGGAATAGTGAGGGAGAGGAATAGTGAGGGAGAGGAATAGTGAAAGAGAGGAATAGTGAGAGAGAGGAATAGTGAGGGAGAGGAATAGTGAGGGAGAGGAATAGTGAAAGAGAGGAATAGTGAGGGAGAGGAATAGTGAGGGAGAGGAATAGTGAGAGAGAGGAATAGTGAGAGAGAGGAATAGTGAGAGAGAGGAATAGTGAGAGAGAGGAATAGTGAGAGAGAGGAATAGTGAGAGCGAGGAATAGTGAGAGAGAGGAATAGTGAGAGAGAGGAATAGTGAAAGAGAGGAATAGTGAGAGAGAGGAATAGTGAGAGAGAGGAATAGTGAAAGAGAGGAATAGTGAAAGAGAGGAACAGTGAGAGAGAGGAATAGTGAGAGAGAGGAATAGTGAAAGAGAGGAATAGTGAAAGAGAGGAACAGTGAGAGAGAGGAATAGTGAAAGAGAGGAATAGTGAGAGAGAGGAATAGTGAGAGAGAGGAATAGTGAGAGAGGGAGAGATTGATAAAATAATGGATAAACTATTGCCAATCCGCTGTGGTCCAATATAGACTGTGTTTGAACAAATACACCATTATTTCCAGGATTGGTTATTGGGCCACATCGATTTTCTCCATTACAGTCGATGAGGCTCCAGGGAACCCTAGCAGACTGTCCACTCTCTGCCCCGCTGTCGAGCTTCTCGCCTGGGCACCCTTAGCTTGACTGCCCCCTGGTCCTCTAGTCCTTGCTTGGAGAACCAGCAGGAAGAAAAAACAAAAAGAGATATAGCGGGAGAGCGAGGGTGTCTTTAAGAGCAGGGCTCACGATAAGTCCCTTCTTTACATTCCTGGAATGAAGCCCAATACACCAGACAACAGTTATGCTGCTGAGGTCCATAAAGATTTTCTGACACCTCCTAACCTTCAGGGCTCCTCTACCTGTCCTTGTCATCCTGTGGCTCTATTACTCTCTAGCTTGTCTAATTCCCCTACTCTTGGCAGGTTTAGTAGAGCAAGGACTATACCATTGTTATTGTATGATGCTTCTCTCAGTAATGTAGGCAAACATGGCAACATTGCTCTGTGAAGTTATAGTTATCTTGGAGACAACATCGGTAATTTACACTCCAAACTTATCTTATTGGAGCCTGTCGAATGATCGTTAGAACTCGACCGGCTCTCGGCTCTCGAGCTGAAATGAATCACCACATTGAATATCAGCTCATGTAAACAAGAGTCACATCTAATAAAGGCTTCAGATAGCATCTGCAGTACTGACATCAGTCAATCCCTCTGCAATAGATTGTTTGCCTCGGCAGTCGGCACACTCCTCCCTCATTGTGCTCCTATAGATCTGAGGAGTGGACTGCCGCTCCATCTCTATCTGCACTCCATTAGGGCTCTGTGATGAGACCGATGGACAGAGGGAAGAAAGAAAAGGTGAGAGGGAAAAAGAGAGGTTGTAGACTCAGCATTATCAATGCGCCCACAGCTGAGATAAGCAGCTTATCGGGAGGCTGCATTTACTTCCCACACGTACGCCTTTAAAATACAGCCCCTCTGCCCCTCCAACAATACACCCCCTACACACACGCGCACACACACACACACACACACACACACACACACACACACACACACACACACACACACACACACACACACACACACACACACACACACACACACACACACACACACACACACACACTCTAACCCTCCCCACGCCACTTTCTAACTCAAAAACATCAATCTGCTGTGACAAGCTGTATATTTATCAAACAAAAATACTATTAGTCAAGAAAGGGGGGAGAAGGGATACAAAAGATTGTGTTACTAAAAAGATTGTGACATGGTGAAATATAGAGTGAAGAAAGAAAATGCAAAAAAATGAAAATAAAGCAAAAAACATGTCAGATCAATCATAACATTAATTGCCATGATAAAACTGCTTTAGTCAACATCTATCAACAGCAATTTCTCAACTCTCCAGTGTAATCCTCAGAATACAGCAGACTGCAACTTAAACCAACCATAACATATGATATAGCCTATATACCTGACCATGGGAAGCCCATAACCTTGAGTGCCAAGGCATGAGAGGAAGTGTGTGTTTGTGTGTTGGCCAGTATTACAATATTGATTGGTGCACCCAGAGCAGGGGAGCTCATTAGAGAAACATCAAGGTGAACACGCCCTTCCCTCCACTTAACTCCTCCCCAACTCTCCCCTCCCCATTTCCTATCCCTACTCCCTCATTATAGCCAGAGGAGCAGGGCACAGCAGGAGCTTCCCATTACACCGTTTGCCTAGCTGCCTGTTGGTCGATTCCACGCCAGCGGGAGAGGATTTTTTTTTTTGATATTCATATAAATATTTTTTATGTTGAATAAATTCATGTGAAAAAAATCTGTGGTGGGAAAAGTTCTCAATTGTCATAATTGAGTAAAAGTAAAGGTACTATAGAAAATGACTCAAGTAAAAGTGACCCAGTAAAATACTACTTGAGTAAAAGTCTAAAAGTATTTGGTTTTAAATATACTTAAGGAATCAAAAGTAAATGGAATTGCTAAAATGTATCAAAAGTAAAAGTATGATCCCCTTTCAAATTCCTTATATTAAGCAAACCAGACTGCACATTTTTCTAGTTTTTTAAATTGATGGATAGCCAGGGGCACACTCCAACACTCAGACATAATTTACAAACAAAGCATTTGTGTTTAGTGAGTCCACCAGATCAGAGGCGGTAGGGATGACTAGGGAAGTTCTATTGATAAGTGTGTGAATTGGGCCATTTTCCTGTCAACGTGTAATGAGTACTTTTGGGTGTCAGGGAAAATGTATGGAGTAAAAAGTACATTATTTTCTTTAAAAGTAAAAGTTGTCAAATTTATAAATAGTAAAGTAAAGTACAGATACCCCAAAAAACTACTTAAGTAGTACTTTAAAGTATTTTTACTTAAGTATCTTACACCACTGGACAATGTGTATTTCAGAATCTAGACATACTCCACATGTTAGAGCACAGTGCACACTATAATGAGTATAATAATGACACCAAGATGTTGTCTGTGTCATGTACGGTTCACAAATCATAGGGTCTTACAGGAGGCATATGGGTCAAAAAAGGACTTAAAATGGCCACTTTCATCGTGATTTTCCCCAAAACATCTGTGATACAAATGTAAAAAGCATGTCAAACATTCGTCCTTCCAATTAAGTTTCTATGTGAGAATTGCCAGAATAATCGGAGATTCCAAAAATATGATGTTAAATTGTGAATAAGTCTACGAAAGACAATGCATCATCTTTCTTTGCTGTAGGCAGAGAAACTCTCTCATTCAATCTTGTCTCACCCCAATTTAAACAAGTTACAAGACAATATATTTAATGACATATTTAATGACATATTTAATGACAGACACATAACAGCTATCTTTACGTTAAACTGCTAAATAAAATATAATTTCATATTCAAATATCAAATTCATCTTAAAATGCCCATCCATCAAAGTCAACAGACTATATATCTTCTCTCATGCCAACTCTTCTTTGCTCCTTATTGATTTCTGATCTCCCTCTACACTCAAATGAACAGTTAAGAGAGCTCCACACATCAGTCAGTCAGTCAGCGAGTCAGTGAGTGATACTATGAAATAAATGAACATAAAGTCTGTAATTTTACGTTATCTTGCTTTCAAGATAACTATTACTCCTCTTTCTACACTATAGAATTACCACATTACAAATCCCCACACATACAGCACCTCACAACATACAATAATAAACTTTGTGACAGTCAGTGAGTCATTATTTGTAATAAGACAATAGAGACACACCATTGTGAAGTGTCAGACAGTGGTCCACTCTCCACTGAAGCTGGCTTAACATTTGCTTTCATGATAACACATTACTTGTTCTTACTTCTTTTTTTTTACCACTCAACAAAACCCCACACATACAGTAGCTTTAACACACATACACTGATAAATCTTATAGCAGTCAGTCATTCTTAGCAATAAGACAACAGAGGTCCACATTCTTCATTATTACCACTCAACAAAGCCCCACACCTACAGCACCTTATACAATGACAAAACATATATCATCCAGTCATTTGTGGAAATAAGCCGATAGAGGCACCATTAAGAAGTGGCAGACCGCTGCCTACTCACCATTGAAGCTGGCTTTACATTTGCTTTTATGATAACATTAAAATGACTTCTTCTTTCACCCACTCAACAAAGCCCCAGACATATATCACCATACATACAATGTAAGCCAGCAGAGAGAAACACCCTTCACAAATGTCAGTGTTCCACTCACCGTTGATGCTGGCGGTGAAGTTGCCCCAGTCCAGCAGTAGGGAGGTGTTGAACGAGGGGATGGAGGAGAGGTTGAAGAGCAGCTCGCTGCTGTTCGACGGGTCTCTCAGGGTGTCTGTGAATAGGTTCATCTGGAGCAGGGTCTTGATCAGGTAACGCAGCATCTTGCCTCTATAGCGGTCAAAGAGGGGGAACACTGTCCCTCTCTTCTATCACTCCTTTCAGATCTATATCTCTCCTTTCAGCTCTATGAGAGACTAAATGAGCAGCTCTCTGGCTCCCACTCTCTCGTTGTGTGAAAAGTGTTAAATGAGGGTCCTCAATGTATTATGAATGTCCACTTATTCCCAACGCTGTGTTCAATGGTAATTCAGCAAAGTCTTACACTTTTAAAAGCAGTCTTTTGTAGGTAAAAGTCTAGGGGTTGGAAGGCAGAAAGCGGATAAAAAGATGAAAAAACTTTTCTCATTAACTGTCAGGCTCCGTAGGTTGTCACATTGGGGGGTACCCCTCTTTCTATTCTTCCCTTTCTTTTCTTCTCCTCCTCTGAGTGCATCGGATTGTTTCCCCTGCTCTCCTTTTGTTCTACAATCACATAACTTCACACGGCGTCTGCCGCCGCACAAAAACACCTTGCCAGTGTGAAAGAATCTAGCTTCTATCTGATTACCCTTTGGATTGCCTGCTCTTTTTTTCACCCCTCCCTCTTGCAGCCTGTGTCCCTCCCTCCCCCCCCTCTCCCCCCCCCCTCTCCCTCCCTCCCTCTCTCTCTCTCTCTCTCTCTCTCTCTCTCTCTCTCTCTTTCTCTCTCTCTCTCTCTCTCTCTCTCTCTCTCTCTCTCTCTCTCTCTCTCTCTCTCTCTCTCTCCTCAAGCTTCCTGGAATGGTGTGATGGCGTCCCCAGGGGTCCGGGAGAGAGAGAGAGAGCAGGTGCTGTCAGCAATAAATGTTTAATTATTGGATTAATAATCATCCCTGGAGGCACGACGGAAGAGGGAGAATACACTGTCACTGTCTTAACAGAGCGGGACGTGCACACACACACACAGAGGCATAGACACACGCACAGACATATACGGTCACCCATAAATGAATGCACCCACACACAAATGCAGTGAAATAAACGAACATGAACTGATACTAACTTGTGCTATCTCATACTGTTAGTATGTTGAATTTTCAATGACTGTACAACTTGAGAATGAGCTGGAACCCAACAACCACTCCTATCTGTGACTATTAATGAGCATTTATATATATTAGATTCCAAACAATGTTTTCAGAACAGTATTTCCATAATAGTGGGAGCAGTTTTAGGTCAGACAACTAAATCACAGCTAGCTCAATTGATACATGTATATATTATGATTTATGACTATGCTGTGTTGCGTTTATGAAATATTTATGAGGAATCATTGTCAAACACAATTTCAATAATCTCGAACTGATTTTGAGCTCTTCATTGGGCATGCAGTGCGGTAATTGCTATGACGCTGCAAATCTAATTTCATAAGTCTAACATTTATATACAGCAGTCAGCATTTTTGGGATAAAACATGTTTCATGATACTTTTGTCATTATGTCATCACTTTTTATGTGATTTAAAACCTCTACAACAAAAGGAAGACATCCGCTGGTGATTGGTCAACAACACAAGATGGTGTGGCATCAACTCTCATTTCATCTCGCTATGAAAGACGAGCTGATGTCTTCTCCTTTATAAAAACTAAACCAAAAATACGAGAGCGTGATTTAGATAGCCGTCACATCTGAGCTGCTACAGAACTGTTTCTATAAGACAGAAAGATATGATTTCATATTCCATTTCAGATCAAGTAAAGCAATGTCTAAGACTAGTAGTGAAAAGGAAGTGGTCTGATTGTGAATAATTATGTGACTCCTACTCAAAACTGTAGGTAAAATAGTGTCCAAGATTATTAGTGAAGTCTGAAGGGTGTAGTGATGCTCAGCAAAGTGGAGGATCACTGAATATACAGTCTATCCTAAGCAATACATGCAAGTGCATGCATGAACGTAGACCTATGTGTGTGCATGTGTATGCATGAACGTAGACCTATGTGTGTGCATGTGTGTGCATGTGTATGCATGAATGTGGGCTTGTGGATGTATGTTCACGTGGATATCTACAAATGCATGCTGTGTGTGTCTGTGTATTTGCATGCTTGTGAGAAATATTGAATATATACGTGTGTGTTGGCCAACACATTTGTGATGTATGTGTCTGAATGTGTGCATGTGTATATGTTAGTGAATTTTTTTGTCCCTAAATTAGTGTTTGTGCATGTCTCTTAATACGCTAAACTTGGCGCGTGTGTGTTGGGGTGGTCCGGGTGGTCACGTGTGGTTCAGCAGTGTCAGTGTGACTCCTATTAGCAGAGCCTTTCCCCCATCGGGCCCCTGTCCTCCCGCTCCGTCTCTGGGACAATGGGAGCCATCCCCTCTACAAAGTTGGCGTGACGACCCCCATCCTGCACCCTTTCCAGGGAAACTTTCCGGAACCCTCATTTTAAGGGGTCTTCCATTCATGGGGCAGCTGTGCCAGAAGATTCCACATCGGCTTCTCATCAGCGTACAATATGGGGATGGTATGGACCCCATGCAGTAGATCGATAGCCTTTCAGGCTATGTGAGTAAGGCTGCGTCATCTCATCCCTCAACCCCACTCTCAGACCTCACACCAATTCGCCAGTGTAGATGTTTGAGTGCCTCGGTAGTAGCTGGTGAGGTGAAAGAAATGCATAGATTATCTCTATAGGTGATAGTCGACATGGCAGCGTCAACATGTGGATGTGGTCTACCAGTAAAGATGTGTAATTGCAGTGCAAAGATAGAATGAGTGTCTCCGTCTTCTTCGTCTTCACATCTCTCTCTCTCTTTCTCCTTCTCTCTCTTTCTCTCTCTCTCTCAGGCACATTCGATAGTAGTAGGACCTCCACAGCCATGTCTTATTTTCTAGCAGGCACAATGAACACCCACTGGGAGACACACATCCACACCATAATCTTCCCATTTGGAATCATATTACATTGTCTGAGGTGGATTATTGCCTTCAATATATCGCCTCACAAAGACGATCATTTGTCTGTCAAACCATCGAATAATAGTCCTGGAAATGAACCAGTAAATAGTATTCCAACAAAGTGAACTCACTTAAAATGATGCCACTGCTGCATCCCTTATCTCAGAAGAGATGCATTGACGTAACCTGACACGATTAAAGCTTGATTTAAAATTGAAACGACTTTGACAAATGTCTAATACATGGCCGCAATTATCTTTGGCGCCAAACCAACGGTTTTATCGCAACCATAAATCAACCATAATAAGCTGGTAATAAAATACCACAGCAAAGATGAGTGTAATTACGTTGTAATGATTGCATGCTCCCTGGTTTCTCCCTTCAGCCATACGTATCATGTAATTATTGTTCTCTGTTGCAATAGCATCATGCTTGGTGAATACATTCTCTTTCCTTCTCTATTACGTATGCAAAGTGAACCCCATATTCACTTTTTACTGCCTTCTGCATTTTATCGCTACACCACCACTGTGTTTTGGCTACCAAACAGTGTTGAGTATGTACTCTCCCGCTATTAAGGGAGATCAGTTTTGGTTGTATTGTTTGGAGCATGTTTGCCTCTAGTAAAAGACAGGCCATCAGCGTTCTGGCTGGAAGTGGGGAGCCAGCGAATGGAGGGCCCGTGGTGTCAAATGACTGTTTAGGATTCAGCCCGTACTCTCTGTACTCTGGCTGGTAAATGCAGGGTGCAGTGTGATGAGAAATAAAAGCACAGCCAGGTCAGAACACACAGGAAAAATATATTATATTAGGACATGGTCCAAACTCACAGCCACTGCATGCCAATGGCTTTGTTCTTCCAAATGCATACATTTTAAGACATGTGCAGCTGATACTGCTCATAACTTTGGCCTGGGGTTTTCCCTGGTCAGGTCTTGAGGTCCACTTCTTGCTCTTACACTTCATCATAATGTTGCGTCAGTTGTCATAACTCAATGTGTCTTGTCATTAATGTAATGTAATGGCAGTCATTTGGAAATTCCTATGACAGGTCAAAAGGCCATTATGGCAGTACAAGCTTATTGCTACCAGGTCATCTTGATCATATTGTAATCTGTACTGTCTGGATCCTCTATCTATAGTTACCACTGATGGTCACTCTTGGAAGTGATAGAAAGGGACAGTTTTTCCTTCCCAGACTCTCCTCCTGAGTGGCAGTGTTTAAAAAGTGGCCTCTAACTGAAGTGTTCCATTCAGAGCTCAGATTGGAGATCGATAGCAGAGCCAGCGTCGTGGCATCCACTGTTTTTTCTTCCCCTGCTTGAGAACATCATCAAAATCGAACTCTCATTACCATTCGATCCTCCATCCTCTCCCCAAGAGCCTCCAACAATTAGTCTGATTCAATTAAGTGAGAAGAAACACAGCGCAATCGTTTATTGACTAACCTTTGCATTCCGGAAACCTCCCAGACAAGGAGTGAGAAGTCAGTTTCGTTGTTCATTGGTCTTCTCTGAGACAATTTTTACGTGTTCTCTATACTATATTGAAGCCGCCAAGGCCGAGAGATGGGGTTTTGTCTAAGGAATCGATTGCATTGAACTCTTCTACACATTGACCTCTGTGACGACTTCAGTCTCTTTTGCTCAAGCACAGGGGCTGTGAAAATCCGTATATTACCGCACTGTTGGAGCTAGAAACACAAGCATTTCGCTGCACCTGTGATCAATCTGCAAATCTGTGTACGCAACCAATAAACTTTGATTAAATTTTTTTTAAATTGCAAATGTATTGAAAATTAAATTCAGAAATATCAAATTTACATAATTTTTCACATCCCTGAGTCAATACTTTGTAGAAGAACCTTTGAAGGCGATTGGGGTAAGTCTGTAAGAGCTTTGCACACCTGGATTGTACAATATTTGCCCATTATTTTTTTTAAATGTATTCAAGCCATATCAAGTTGGGTACTGGGCGGAGGCTGGCTAGAGGTGAATGTTTAACAGTCTGATGGCCTGGAGATAGAAGCTGTTTGTCAGTCTCTCGGTCCCAGCTTGTATGCACCTGTACTGTCTCCGCCTTTAGATCATAGCAGGGTGAATGGGCCGGGGCTAGGGAGGCTGAGGTCCTTGATCCTCTAGGCCAGGTCGCAGTTGTAAATGAGAACTTGTTCCCAACTAGCCTACCTGGTTAAATAAAGGTGAAATAAATAAATACAATTATCTTCTTGGCCTTCCTGTGACACCAGGTGCTGTAGATATCCTGCCTCCTGGTGATGCATTGGTCTGACTGCACCACCCTCTGGAAGGACCTGTGGTTGTGAACGGTGCAATTGTCATACAGTACCAGGCAGTGGTACTGCCTGACAAGATGCTCTCATTGGTGATTCTGTATAATTTCGCGAGGGTCTTAGGGGCCAAACCAAATTCTTAATTTGAATGGCACAAACAGTACTGGAGTCAATGACGAAACAAGGCATATGTCTATCGACACACAATATACATATACCCTAGTCTGACAGCATATCAAGTGGCAACCCGTGAGCCAACACATGTCAACTCATTGTTGTTGGCTTTGTGATAGCCACGGAAGCTTGTTCCCCCAGAGATCTGCCTGTCTGCTGAGATGGGGTGTGGTTGATCATTGAGCTCTTTCGAACAGCGAGACGAGACTTCTGCTGTTCACACCTGCAGTTGAATGTGTAAAATCAGTGGAGATGTGGCCCCACACTGTTTAGTGGAACCAGGGGTGGGCAGAACATCTGTGCCCAGGTCTGGCTGTGCCCTGCTGAGAAGCTCCAGGGCTAGGGTATAGGACAGCCAGCTGAAGCCCCCTCCTCCCGGTCCCAGTCGGATGAAGATGGCAACAGACAGCCAGTCCCGTTCAGGATGCAGGTGTGCCATACCCGCGAGTCCTCTGCCCTCCTACAGCTGGATCCACAACTCCCATCAGGGAAGGAGGTGCCTCGTAATTGGGTGACTTTTTGGCAACAACACCGAGCGCCGCTGACCCTCGGCTGGCGAGCAGTTGGCATGCTCCGTCATTAGAGTGGCGCTCCTGCAGTGCCCATATGCCAGGGTGGCATAATTGGTGCTTCCGTACGTTCAGCTGGGAGACCAGAGGGAGAACCCCCAGAGCAAGCTGGCCACTGTCTCCTGAGGGGGTTGTGTCCAATCACGCCTCACAAACTAACTCTCCAGGAAACGCATGGCTGATTTCACCCTTTCCGCACGATCACGTCACGAATCAGTCAACTTGACTGATAACCCATCAGTCAACTTGAAACTTTCAGGATCGATGCAGTTTAAAAGCACAGGTATGTTCTGGTAACACCGAAGTCATTTTTTTTCTAATATGTAATTGTAGGAAAGCCAGCAGAAGATGGGTTAACAGGACCTACAGGACCTATATTCTGTTGTTCTAGGCATTAGCCATGGCCCCAATGTACACTTGGAGCCAGGAGGGGAGGAAGTTAAACAAAGCGTTGGCTCTAGCCCATAGCGGTGACTCTAAACCCTGAGAAATCTCAGCGTAATCACATAACAAAGAGACAATTAGCTACGAACCCATGGATATTAACTTGGAAAACACACCCCTGCCATTTGTACCCTTCTGACATTTGCATTTCATAAATTCTACCCCCTACCTTTCCCTATCGATTTATCTTTATTCATAAAAAGTGAATTTGCTGAAAAATGCCAAATATTCATTCATATATGCATTAGAACACCACCCCTCCTCCCAAATCAAAAGTGCTAATTTAGCAAAACTGCAGACCATATCTGTCTCACTTAGGTTAGTATCCTCGAATCTGAATGTCTCTTAGCAATTGTCTCCTATTCTCAAGTGCTCCTCCAGACTGGCCCTTTGCACCCATTGCAGCAACACTTTGATATGACCAGTCTGAAACAACCTTACCCACTCACTGGGATGGGTAGCGAAGCAATCAATGCATCGAATGCTTCAGAAGATTTGAGTTCATTCCAATCAGTACTATAAAGAGAAAACAGTGGTGTGTAAGAGTGAGAGTGTGGCATATTGATTGTTACAAATATGAATTATTTGTCAGCCCTGATATTTCAAGGGGAGAATCTTTGGTTTGATTGCTTTCCCACTGTGCTGTCTGCTGTTTGGCAAATAGGCCAAGCATTTTAGGTGAGCAAACCTTGTGAAAATCAATTGTGTCCGCAAAAATAAAATAAAAATATATATTTAAAAATAAATTGGAATATCGCTAGCAACAACAGAATAAAATTAATAAAGTAGAAAAGAGTAGAATATCTTTCTAATGATCTACTTTATTTCTCAACTCCTAATATTAAACAAATTACACTAATTGGAGCCAATTACACTCACTGGAGTATCTGACATACAGTAGGTTTTGAAAAACCACCCATGAATAGGCTACCAGTGTGGCAAGTGCCGCTGGCTGCTGGTAAGCTTTCTTAACTTGGACATACAGTACATTTTTTGCCAATACATGGCTAACCTTTGTTTAACCATCTAAACAGCTGCTCTTGTGTTTGGAGTTCCCTTTCTATATAAAAAAGCTATGTTAGAGTTTACACCTCCTCTTCCAACTATAATGTGGGGTGGTCAAAAACTATCTACCAAATCTATTCATTTCAAATGTTGATTACTTCTCCTTGTCATTATCATTCACCTGATGATAAGACAAGACATGTGAATGTCTTTTTGCTTGTTGCTAATGTGTGATGGGGATCCCTGGGGTGCCGGTTTGCCTGGGAGGGGTCCCAGTGACTCAGTGACTTTCAATGTGGCACCGACATAGGAAGCCACCTTTCCAACAAGTCAGTTCTTCAAATTTCTGCCCTGCTAAAGCTGCCCCAGTCAACTATAAGTGATGTTATTGTGACGTGGAAACATCTAGGAGCATCAATGGCTCAGCCACGAAGTAGCAGGCCACACAAGCTCACAGAACGAATCTGTCGAGTGCTGAAGTGCGCAGCGCATACAAATCGTCTGTCCTCGGTCGCAACACTCTCTACCGAGTTCCAAACTGCATCTGGATCAATGTCAGCACAATAACTGTTTGTCGGTAGCTTCATGAAATGGGTTTCCAAGCCTAAGATCACCATGCACAACGCCAAGCATCAGCTGGAGTGGTGTAAAGCTCACCGCCAGCTCGAATGCATAGTGCCAACTGTAAAGTTTGGTGCAGGAGGAATAATGGTCTGGGGCTGTTTTTCATGGTTCGGGCTAGGCCCCTTAGTTCCAGTGAAGGGAAATTGTAACGCTACAGCATACAATGACACTCTAGACCAGGGGTGTCAAACTCAAATACCCAGTGGGCCAAAATGTAAAACCTGAACAAAGTCACGGGCCAACATTGAACAAATTAACCTTTTAATATGGACCCAAACAAGTTTTGCTTTAACATTGAATATGGAACAAGCATCGCTTATTACCATACAATATATAATTTAATAGTGGAGACATGCAAAATCGAATTTCAAATGAAAAAACACATCAATGGCATTCATTTATTAAATAAATAAAATTTAAATAAAAATTGTATGCCTCTTTTCTATTTGCAGCCTTCTGATTTAAATACCAAAATAAACTTTTTCCACTGGCTAATAATTTTACAAATAAAATGATAATAAATCAATCAACCATTCAAGCCCATGCCTTGTAGCAAGAAAAAGTGCATAAAGAAAACGTAAATTATTGCACACTGGTCTAATCTGATGTGCCCAAGCCAGATACCTTGCATCTCTTCTTGGATGCTAGTTCATCAATGTCTGGGCTCAAGCTCTGAGCTGAAGAAATCCTCAGTATCGAGCGAAGATGTTCATCAGTCAGACGTCTCCTGTGAGTTGTTTTGGTCATCTTCATCGAGGAGAAAAGTTGCTCGCATAGATAAGTGCTGCCGAACATGGAGAGCATCTGAGCAGCTTGGGTGCGGAGCTGAGGCATTGTGTCAGGGATGAACCGTGGAAACTGTGCGGCGCCCACAGCATCATACTTTGACTTCAGCGTGTCGTTGCACTGGAGTTCAATCAGCTCCATTTGGATCTTGGTTGGTGCATTTTCCACATCAACTGCGAAGGGATTACTAAGCAGTTCAAACTTGCATTTCTGGGCATCGAAGTCGGCAAATCGCCGGCTAAACTCAGTGGCGAGAACACTGAGTTTTTCAGCAAACTGTGCGCATGGGAACACGGCGGTAGAGATCTGCGCTTTTATGGATTGGCAGCAGGGAAAATGGCAAGGGTTTCCTTGCAGCATCTGATTCTCCCACAGGCACAGTTTAGTTTTGAAGGCCCTCACTGCAGCGTACATGTCTGTGATGATGCGCCCCCGCCCCTGAAGCTGCAGGTTCAGCGCATCGAGATGGCTCGAGATGTCACAGAGAAAGGCCAGCTCACACAGGAACTTTTGCTCCCGGAGCTCTGCTGTATCCTTCCCTTTGGTTTCCAGGAATTGACATATTTCCTCACGCAGCTCGAAACATCTGTTCAGTACTTTTCCTCTGCTTAGCCATCTCACCTCTGTGTGATACGGCACGTCTGCGTATTCCGAACCACACTCCTCCAGAAAAGATTTAAACTGGCGGTGATTTAGACCTTTGGCTCTTATAAAGTTAACTACCTGTGTTACTGTGGTCATAACATGTTCCATCTTTAGGGCTTTGGCACACAGTGCTTCCTGATGTATGATGCAGTGGTAAACAGTTAGCTCACCTCCACAGTTCTCTTCCCGCATCTTCTCCCGAACCATGCCCACCAGTCCACTCTTTTTACCGCACATCGCTGGCGCACCATCTGTCGTTAATCCAACGAGTTTATCCCACGGCAGCTTTATTTCAGTTACACATTTGGAAACCTCCTCAAAGATTTCCTTTCCTGTGGTTGTGCCATGCATTGATTTGAATCCTAATAGCTCCTCCGTAACACACAGATTTGAGTCCACTCCACGGATGAAGACTGACAGCTGAGCAGTATCAGATGCGTCGCAGCTCTCATCCACAGCGAGGGAGAACGCAACAAAATCTTTTCCCTTTTCCATCAGCTGGTCATACAGATTGGTGGCAAGATCACATGTGCGATCAGCTACTGTGTTCCTGCTCAGGTTCACGTTTGAAAATGCTTGTTTTTTCTCTGGGCATACGAGGTCACAAACCTTCATCATGCACTTTTTCATGAACTCTCCCTCATTAAAGGGCCGGGCTGATTTTGCGATCTCTGCTGCCACTATATAACTAGCCTTTACAGCAGCCTCGCTTTGTGATGTGGCTTTTTTAAACATATTCTGTTGTGAAACCAAACTTCTTTTCATCTCCTCTACTTTCTGGCTCCTTTGAGTCATGTCCAGGTCCTTGTATTTGTCATGGTGTTTCGTTTCATAGTGTCGTCTAATGTTGTACTCCTTACTTACAGCCACGTTGACTCCACAAACAAGACAAACAGGTTTGTCTTTTACATATGTAAACAGATATTCTGCCTCCCACTTGTCCAGAAAGCTCCTGTTTTCTGCCTTTCTTTTCGCCATTTTTGGGAAGGGTTAGCTCGCTGACAGTTGTAGCGTCTATGTTGCTATGACTACTGTCACAGAGGAGAGAGCGTTTCTGGGTCCTGTCCTGATTGGCGCGCGAAAACAGCAGAGCATTATGGGATTCGTAGTATTAGTGGTGAATGCGCTGTATAATACCGGCGGGCCAGCTCTAGTAGTAATTTGGCATTGTCTCGCGGGCCAAATATAATTACCCCGCGGGCCAAATTTGGCCCACGGGCCAGAGTTTGACACCCATGCTCTAGACGATTCTATGCTTCTAACTTTGTGGCAACAGTTTGGGGAAGGCCCTTTCCTGTTTCAGCATGACAATGCCCCTGCACACAAAGCAACGTCCATACAGAAATGGTTTGTCAAAATCGGTGTGGAAGAACTTGACTGGCCTGCACAGAGCCCTGACCTCAACCTCATCGAACACCTTTGGGATGAATTGGAACGCCGACTGCGAGCCAGGCCTAATCACCCAAAATCAGTGCCGACCTCACTAATGCTCTTGTGGCTGAATGGAAGCAGGTCCCCGCAACAATGTTCCAACATCTAGTGGAAAGCCTTCCCAGAAGAGTTGAGGTTGTTATAGCAGCAAAGGGGAGACCAACTCCATATTAATGCGCATGATTTTAGAATGAGATGTTTGACGATCAGTTGTCCACATACTTTTGGTAATGTAGTGTATTTAATGTTTGAATGCTAAATAAATGTAATCTCACAATGAGTTAAACCAATTCTGAAACAAAACAAAATAAAATAAAATAATTACTTTTATAACCAAGGACGAATGGCCAGCTAACTAAAAGCCTGGTGACAAGGCAGGTACAGGTGAACTAATAAGAGAAAATCTGTGGACGTAGCCTAAGTGAGTGTAAGTGTCTCTATGCATGTGTGTGGTATTTGTGCTGCGAGGTGTGACTTCCCTAAGACAACATATAACGGCCCACAGACGGCCATAAAACAACTCCATAGACAGCCACCATGCTTCACCAGCCACGGACCCGCCCCATCCCTAACTCAGGGCATCCTGGCCGGCTGGCTGGTTGGCCAGCTGGGGCTCTCTCCTCAGGGCTGATGAGCTGGGCTGAGTAACAGGTAGCATCCCCAGGTGCAGGGGCCTCCTCCCAGGTCGGTAAGCCATTGCGCACAGGGCCTGCAAAGCTGCGCTTAATTAGGCAAGAAGGGGGCTCCCATTGGTCTGTAATGGGGTCTTATAAGATCCATGTTGGAGCATGGGCAAACTAGGGGGGTTCGCTCTTTGCCCTGCATTATGGATTTACCCATCTGGCCATTGAAGGGGGTGGAGGGCAAGGTGATGTGCTGTTGGCCGACTTAAACAAAGACACAGGGAGAGAGGGGCGTGTCCATGATCACACGCCGAATTACTCTGGCCTCTACAGGGCTATTGTGTTCGTGATGGGTTGGCTTTTCACAGCTGGGGCAGCCCAAATTGTTCTTTTATACTCTGTTATACTCCCTTATTGGAGCCAGAGGGGATCTGGGAATGATTAACAGACACCACAATGAAGTGGACATATTGCCAACCTTTCCTTCTCAATTTACTTTTCCCATTTATTTCTCCCTCCCCAATTGCAAATGCCTGGACCTCGCTTGGTTAACTATGCTGACCAGTGGATGCTCCTCAGATGAGGAAGGGGAGGACCATCCTCCTCAGTGAATTTCATAAAAATAAAAATTGTAAAATATGTAAAAAGATGTCCTTTTTACATAAAACTATACTAAATATATTCACGTCACCAAATAATTTATTAAAACACACGGTTTTGCATTGAAGGTCTACAGTAGTCTCAACAGCACTCTGTAGAGTAGCATCATGGTCGGAGGAAAGTCAGCTTCCGCCCTCTTCTTGATACATTGACTTCAATACAAATCCTCGGCGTCTCTTGGTTCTCACCCACTTTCATAGACTTACACAGTAATTATGACAACTTCCGGAGGACATCCTTCAACCTATCAGAGCTCTTGCAGCATTAACTGACATGTTGTCCACCCAATTAAAGCAACAGAGAATTAATCTACTGTAGTACCGAAAGCATAAGCTACAGCTAGCTAGCCCTGCAGTGCATAACATGTGGTGAGTAGTTGAATCAAAGCGAGAGAAAGACAATTGTTGACCAGTTTTAAAAATTAATTTCTTCAAAAATGAAGGAGAAGCAAGAGAGAGAGAGATTTTGACATTTTTCCCCCCACTTAGTTACTCAAACTTAGTTCCTCAAACACACGGCTCAAACAGAGGGATGCTATGTTAGTTAGCTGGCTATGACTATCCAACACAACACTGGAACTCTTCCAATTAATGGTAAGCTTTTGGTTATATTAATGGTTATATTAATTTATTGCCACCGCCGGTTTAACTGACTATACACTGTAATGTTACTGCATGATTGTAGTGAGTTTACTAACGCATTAGTTCTATTAGCTATGTTGACTAGGACGTTACTTTAGCTAATATGGGGACAACAATGTAGGCTGTGTATAGTGGTTATGACATGGTTTGGCTTGGAAAGTTTTATTTGCCTGTTCACATAGCTGATGTGTTGTTCTTTGAAGTCACAAACAAAGGGAAAAGGTGAAAGGAGGAGAGTGCATAGCAGTGACAAGGAATACATTGTGGTTGCTATGAAAGTGAACTGTGTTTATGCGTGATCAGGGGTGTATTCATTCCACCAATTCTGTTGATAAATGTTTCTTAAATGGAAGCAGACGAAACAGGGATAAAATACCTGAATTTGTCCAATATAAACTCTTGTTTGCAACTATTGGACTAACGATTACACCCTACAGTAGATAAGCTAGATGCAGGCAAGAGTGTGCAAGGCGGTATTAAATGTGTCACTGTCTGTCCATGTGTCACTGTCTGTCATCTCAAATATCTGTATTTGATTGTTTGCCCAAACGTTCAAAAACTTCAGGTAAACTATAAAGACTACTCATTAAAAGTCTTTGGACTACTCGTTCAAAGTCTATCAGTTTCAAAAGTTTGGTCATTCCATCTGTGAAATTACCACAGACTTCTAGTTTTGTCCTCTTCACACTCCTGACACAGTTACCCAGACAGTGCAGGGACACGAAGGTGAGTGCCGAGTGGAGAGAGTCAAATCTCCTTGTGCCCCATACCCCTCCCTCCTGTGTTGTGCTTCCTGCATCTGATCTGATGTCCATTTTGCAGCCCGCCGCTGGTCCTCAGGGGAAGGGAAGTGGAATATAGGCTCATCAAATGAGGCCAGTCCCCCGCCTCCCTCCCCAATAAGCCCAGCTTGATAGAGTTTACGTTGCAATTAGGAGAGAGACGAGTGGCCCTTTCATGAGTTGGATAAATGAAAGGCCTGGCTGGTCGGGCTCCGGCCCCCGCTGGTCCTCTCTTGGTACGAGCTGAGCCCTGCCACCGGTTCCCCCTCTTAGATCTCTCTGTCACACTGAAGCCATTAGTCCAGTGGCCCGGTTGGTGCTGAGACTAATAATTGTGCCCTTCCAGGAAATGAAACCGACGTAATGAAGATGCTTTTATTTTGGGTCTGAGGTTTTCACTTTATGATGGCTTGAGGTGTTAAGATTTGCTGTGGGGAGAGCAATGCACAAAACCTTTATTTGAGATGTTCTCTCTGGAATTTCTTGTATTCTTTGAGTGTATTTTGTCTTTGTAAGACACATTTGATGCTGTAAGGAAATAGAGCACTGTCACTGAGTGTGACATAACTAATCATTGATTCCTCTGACCCTGTTCAGTCTAAAACTGGAACACCATTTTACTGAGACAGTACAGATATGTCCCAAATTGCTCCAGTTAGATCTATGGGTCTCCATGTTGACTACCATTGTATCATTCTTGTGGCATCGTGTTACTTGTTTTGCAGTTACAATACCAAGTTGACTTGTCTTGAGTGTATCAAAACGAATGATTATCAAAGTGTTATCGCCATAAGGACCAACTCTATCCAATATACAGTATATTTTCCAAAGTCAGTATATACAATGCAGAGCCATGCTGTAGTGTTATATTAAACCATGATTTCTATGATTTTGGCTGTAATCGTTTAGTATGCATTATGGGGATGATGGCAAACACAATGGGGTATGTAGCTTGGCTACAGCAGTGACAGTGTTTTTGAAACAGCAGGGGTTCTGTCTGGAGACATAGCTGAGGATGGGATAGGGCTCTACTGCCAGCTGAGCACACGCATACACACACATCCACAAAGAGAGGCGTTTGACAGGCTGATTATCGCACAAAGAGATGGACAGGGTGGGTTCCGTTCCTTCAGTGGGATTCCCCAAGGACCCCCACACACACTTTAAACAAAAAGCTAACTCACACTCCAGCACAATGGGAAAACCTTGTAATTAGACCATAGAGTATTTCATTGCGCTCATTATGACACCCATGTAAAGATTTGATGCTCCATCAACCCTCAGAGTAGCGTATAGTAGAGTCATAACTATAATGATGGCTTCCCTCTGTGTATAGATACGTACAGTAGACACAGCTAGGAGTAATATATCTCTAGTCTACACTATAGTCCCATAGTTGCCATCTTGTTTTGACCTTCTGTCATGAAAGGTTTCAGAGCACAGGCCCAAACATGAGCGAGCTGAAATGACTTTTTTCTGGTGATTTGTTTTTTTTTACTTGACCCTTGTTTTTGTCACTATGAATATGTTTCCACACGACAACAATTGACCAATACAACAGAAAACAGACACCGACGTACAAGGAAATCTAATTTTCTTCTGTTAATTACATTGGCTCGTCCTAAGCAGACCAAGATCACTTCATAACATACTGAGATTACGCCACTGATCTAGGAAACGCGAGAGACAAATCCATGGTCTGTGCCTCTAAGAGCATAAACATAAATTCATTGTTTCCCCCCGACATTGGTTTGTATTGTGGAAAACCATGGTCTCATCAAAACCTATCCAGTAGCCCTACGATGTTGTGATAGTATGTAGTGATTGCTATCTCAGGTATAGCAAGAGGAAGGCAGAAAATCAATACAGTGTGGAACTAGAATAGATGTACAGTATAGATATCAGATACTACTGCAACGGCTGAATTGTAATTTGACTTTGCATTAATTCAAACTTCTACATACTGAAAATGAGAGGCTACATTGATGTTAATGGTAGATTTGCAAAAAAATCCACATGATGTGCATTGTACTGTATCTCAAATCAAGACCCTTAAAAAATGACCACATTAGACAAAGGGATGGGGAGCCCACTTCACACTAAATCATTTTCTCTGGGTGTGGTCCAGCTCATGCTTTTGTGGTGTTGAAAGACAACATGGGGTATGGAGGTGCTGACTAACAGCGAATAAACTGTAAGCTATTTAGATAAAGAGAGGAGCACACTCTATACAGTGCCTTCGGGAAGTATTCAGACCCCTTGAATTTTTCCACATGTTGTTACATTACAGCCTTATTCTAAAATTGAGTAAATCGTTTTTTTTCCCCTCATCAAATTATACACAATACGGCATAATGACAAAGCAAAAACGGGTTTTTAGAAATGTTTGCAAATGTATTAAACACACAAATATCAGATTTATATAAGTATTCAGACCCTTTACTCAGTACTTTGTTGAAGCACCTTTGGCAGCGATTACAGCCTCTAGTCTTCTTGGGTACGACACTACAAGCTTGGCACACCTGTATTTGAGGAGTTTCCCGTATTCTTCTCTGCAGATCCTCTCAAGCTCTGTCAGGTTGGACAGGGAGCGTCGCTGCACAGCTATTTTCAGGTCTCTCAAGAGATGTTCGATCGGGTTCAAGTCTGGGCTCTGGCTGAGCCAGTCAAGGACATTCAAAGACTTGTCATTAAGCCACTCCTGCGTTGTCTTGGCTGTATGCTTTGGGTCATTGTCCTGATGGAAGGTGAACCATCACCCCAGTCTGAGGTCCTGAGCACTCTGGAGCAAGTTTTCATCAAGGATCTCTCTGTACTTTGAGCCGTTCATCTTTCCCTTTATCCTGACTAGGATCCCAGTCACTGCCGCCGAAAAACTTCCCCCCCAGTATGATGCTGCCACCACCATGCTTCACCGTAGGGATGGTGGCAGGTTTCCTCCAGATGTGAAGCTCGGCATTCAGGCCAAATAGTTCAATCTTGGTTTCCTTAGACCAGAGAATCTTGTTACTCATGGTCTGAGTCCTTTAGGTGCCTTTTGGCAAACTCCAAGCAGGCTGTCATGTGCCTTTTTACTGAGTAGTGGTTCCGTCTGGCCATTCTACCATAAAGGCCTGATTGGCAAAGTACTGCAGAGATGGTTGTCCTTCTCGAAGGTTCCCCCATCTCCACATAGGAACTCTGGAGCTCTATCAGAGTGACCATTGTGTTCTTGGTCACCTCCCTGACCAAGAACCCTTCTCGACCGATTGCTCAGTTTGGCCAGGCGGCCAGCTCTAGGAAGAGTCTTGGTGGTTACAAACTTCTTCCATTTAAGAATGATGGAGGTCACTGTCTTCTTGGGGACCTTCAAAGCAGCAGACATTTTTTGGTACTGTTCCCCAGATCTGTGCCTCGACACAATTCCTTTGAACTCATGGCTTGGATTTTGCTCTGACATGCACTGTTAACTGTGGGACCTTACATAGACAGGTTTGTGCCTTTCCAAATCATGTCCAATCAATTGAATGTACCACAGGTGGACTCCAATCAAGTTGAAGAAACATTTCAAGGATGATCAATGGAAACAGGATGCACCTGAGCAAAATAGATTCTCACAGCAAAGGGTCTGAATTCTTATGTAAATAAAGTATATATATATTTTTTAATAAATTAGCAAACATTTCTACAAACCTGTTTTCACTTTGTCATTATGTGGTATTGCGTGTATATTAGCAAAAAAAAACTGTATAATTTTAGAATGAGACCATAACATAACAAAATGTGAAAAAAGTCAAGGGGTCTGAATACTTCCGGAATGCACTGTATAAACTCCCAGTACTTTATTGGGTAAAACACCAACATTTCGGCATCACTGTGCCTAAACTGGGAGTTTATATACACACATATATATATATATATACACACATATATACAGAGTGTGCTACTTTCTTTCAACACAACGCCATAACCTACAGTATCAACCATGATAAGCATTAGTATCCTTATGTGTCCATTCATACAAATATACATTAACTACATATGTCTCCTTTCTGGCCGTGAGTGATTACTATTCACATAAAGAGGCAGCCCTTTAATTACCCAGTCTGGCCTTGGGGAGCCATTACAGCAGGGAATCTTTCCACTCTTTATTAGTACGTTTTAATATGGGCTTAGAAAAGAGCAATGGGTTGGGCAGCCATTTCCCTCACCCTGGGCACGTGTATCCTGCTTTAGGGTTTTAGTGGAGCTACTACTGAACCTTCCACTTGAATATATGCATGGTGGGCTGTGGACCGGTGGGCTGGTCCCAGGGCACAGGACCATGTTACACGGGTGATGGACGATGCAGTCGGGCCTCATCTGGGGGTTCTCCCTAACAAAGGGAAGACAGGGAGAGAGGGAGAGCAGTGCTGGCACTGAAGGGTGGAGGGTTGAGGAATGGCATCACATCATGCTCTTTCAGAGGAGTAGTCAAATGCAGTATTGGCGGATAGAGTAAGAGGGACCTATGACTTAGGAAATTCAAGGCAGGAGACCTGAGCAGGAATAACTAACTCTGTGCCCAAATTATAGCTCTATTTACTATCCTAAAAAGTTTTGTTCTGTAGGACCCCCATGAATGCAGGCGTGTCACTACAAAGATCAGGATTGGACCATGTGAATGCAATTTTTTTTAAATTACAATATCAGTTTGATTTCCCATCAACAGTATCAAAAGTATGAACTAAAGTACATACAGTCAATGATAAACTCAATCTCTATGATTCAAAGTCCCTCAAAGGGAATAGGCAAATTGCTCACTTTAGTGCCTGAGTCAACATCTCAAAATGTGGAGACAAATGTAACATAAAATATGCCATGACAGAACTCTGTAACATAACAGAATGCTGGGAACTGAGGAAATTAGTTGTCAAACATCTGGCTCCAGTGGCATGCATTGAATCACATATCTTTCAGGTGGCTTTCTTTTGCAAAATAACAATGAGTTAACAGAGTTATTTATTCACCATTATATTGAGGTGTAGAACATTCAATGTATTACAGGGATCAATAGCAGGTCTATTTTGCATCAACTAATACAATTATGGATGATCTGACCAGAGACGTCCAGGACCTGAAGAACAGTTGTGAGTTTAAACAAAACAATATGACAGCAATATGTAAGGCATTGCGAGAGGACCATGATGAATCCATGATAACAAATCAGATTACCTAGAGGGACAATCAAGGCAGAACAACATTGTTGCGCCGACAGAGATGGCCGCCTCGCTTCGCGTTCCTAGGAAACTATGCGTTTTTTAGTTTTTTTACGTGTTATTTCTTACATTAGTACCCCAGGTCATCTTAGGTTTCATTACATACAGTCGAGAAGAACTACTGAACATAAGAGCAGCGTCAACTCACCATCAGTACGACCAAGAATATGACTTTCACGAATTGGATCCTGTGTTCTGCCTTTCACCCAGGACAACGGAATGGATCCCAGCTGGCGACCCAAAAAAACGACTTCGTAAAAGGGGGAAACGGAGCGGTCTTCTGGTCAGACTCCGGAGACGGGCACATCGTGCACCACACCCTAGCATTCTTCTCGCCAATGTCCAGTCTCTTGACAACAAGGTTGATGAAATCCGAGCAAGGGTAGCATTCCAGAGGGACATCAGAGACTGTAACGTTCTTTGCTTCACGGAAACATGGCTCACTGGAGAGACGCTATCGGAGTCGGTGCAGCCAACTGGTTTCTCCACGCATCGCGCAGACAGAAACAAACATCTTTCTGGTAAGAAGAGGGCCGGGGGCGTATGCTTCATGGTTAACGTGACGTGGTGTGATCATAACAACATACAGGTACTCAAGTCCTTCTGTTCACCTGATTTAGAATTCCTCACAATCAAATGTCGACCGCATTATCTACCAAGGGAATTCTCTTCGATTATAACCACAGCCGTATATATTCCCCCCCAAGCAGACACATCGATGGCTCTGAAATAACTTTATTTGACTCTTTGCAAACTGGAATCCATTTATCCGGAGGCTGCATTCATTGTAGCTGGGGATTTTAACAAGGCTAATCTGAAAACAAGACTCCCTAAATTTGATCAGCATATCGATTGCGCAACCAGGGCTGGAAAAACCTTGGATCACTGCTATTCTAACTTCCGCGACGCATATAAGGCCCTGCCCCGCCCTCCTTTCGGAAAAGCTGACCACGACTCCATTTTGTTGATCCCTGCCTACAGACAGAAACTAAAACAAGAAGCTCCCGCGCTGAGGTCTGTTCAACGCTGGTCCGACCAATCTGATTCCACACTCCAAGACTGCTTCCATCACGTGAACTGGGATATGTTTCGTATTGCGTCAGACAACAACATTGACGAATACGCTGATTCGGTGAGCGAGTTCATTAGAACGTGCGTTGAAGATGTCATTCCCATAGCAACGATTAAAACATTCCCAAACCAGAAACCATGATGGCAGCATTCGTGTGAATCTGAAAGCCCGAACCACTGCTTTTAATCAGGGCAAGGTGACCGGAAACATGACCGAATACAAACAGTGTAACTATTCCCTCCGCAAGGCAATCAAACAAGCTAAGCGTCAGTATAGAGACAAAGTAGAATCTCAATTCAACGGCTCAGACACAAGAGGTATGTGGCAGGGTCTACAGTCAATCACGGATTACAAAAAGAAAACCAGCCCAGTCACGGACCAGGATGTTTTGCTCCCAGGCAGACTAAATAACTTTTTTGCCCGCTTTGAGGACAATACAGTGCCACTGACACGGCCCGCAACTAAAACATGCAGACTCTCCTTCACTGCAGCCAACGTGAGGAAAACATTTAAACGTGTCAACCCTCGCAGGGCTGCAGGCCCAGACGGCATCCCCAGCCGCGCCCTCAGAGCATGCGCAGACCAGCTGGCTGGTGTGTTTACGGACATATTCAATCAATCCCTATCCCAGTCTGTTGTTCCCACATGCTTCAAGAGGGCCACCATTGTTCCTGTTCCCAAGAAAGCTAAGGTAACTGAGCTAAACGACTACCGCCCCGTAGCACTCACTTCCGTCATCATGAAGTGCTTTGAGAGACTAGTCAAGGACCATATCACCTCCACCCTACCTGACACCCTAGACCCACTCCAATTTGCTTACCGCCCAAATAGGTCCACAGACGATGCAATCTCAACCACACTGCACACTGCCCTAACCCATCTGGACAAGAGGAATACCTATGTGAGAATGCTGTTCATCGACTACAGCTCGGCATTTAACACCATAGTGCCCTCCAAGCTCGTCATCAAGCTCGAGACCCTGGGTCTCGACCCCGCCCTGTGCAACTGGGTACTGGACTTCCTGACGGGCCGCCCCCAGGTGGTGAGGGTAGGCAACAACATCTCCACCCCGCTGATCCTCAACACTGGTGCCCCACAAGGGTGCGTTCTGAGCCCTCTCCTGTACTCCCTGTTCACCCACGACTGCGTGGCCACGCACGCCTCCAACTCAATCATCAAGTTTGCGGATGACACAACAGTGGTAGGCTTGATTACCAACAACGACGAGACGGCCTACAGGGAGGAGGTGAGGGCCCTCGGAGTGTGGTGTCAGGAAAATAACCTCACACTCAACGTCAACAAAACTAAGGAGATGATTGTGGACTTCAGGAAACAGCAGAGGGAACACCCCCCTATCCACATTGATGGAACAGTAGTGGAGAGGGTAGTAAGTTTTAAGTTCCTCGGGGTACACATCACAGACAAACTGAATTGGTCCACCCACACAGATAGCATCGTGAAGAAGGCGCAGCGGCGCCTCTTCAACCTCAGGAGGCTAAAGAAATTTGGCTTGTCACCAAAAGCACTCACAAACTTCTACAGATGCACAATCGAGAGCATCCTGTCGGGCTGTATCACCGCCTGGTACGGCAACTGCTCCGCCCACAACCGTAAGGCTCTCCAGAGGGTAGTGAGGTCTGCACAATGCATCACCGGGGGCAAACTACCTGCCCTCCAGGACACCTACACTACCCGATGTCACAGGAAGGCCATAAAGATCATCAAGGACAACAACCACCCGAGCCACTGCCTGTTCACCCCGCTATCATCCAGAAGGCGAGGTCAGTACAGGTGCATCAAAGCTGGGACCGAGAGACTGAAAAACAGCTTCTATCTCAAGGTCATCAGACTGTTAAACAGCCACCACTAACATTGAGTGGCTGCTGCCAACACACTGACTCAACTCCAGCCACTTTAATAATGGGAATTGACGGGAAATGATGTAAAATATATCACTAGCCACTTTAAACAATGCTACCTAATATAATGTTTACATACCCTACATTATTCATCTCATATGTATATGTATATACTGTACTCTATATCATCTACTGCATCTTTATGTAATACATGTATCACTAGCCACTTTAACTATGCCACTTTGTTTACATACTCATCTCATATGTATATACTGCACTCAATACCATCTACTGTATCTTGCCTATGCCGCTCTGTACCATCACTCACTCATATATCTTTATGTACATATTCTTTATCCCCTTACACTTGTGTCTATAAGGTAGTAGTTTGGAATTGTTAGCTAGATTACTTGTTGGTTATTACTGCATTGTCGGAACTAGAAGCACAAGCATTTCGCTACACTCGCATTAACATCTGCTAACCATGTATATGTGACAAATAACATTTGATTTGATTTGATTTGATTTGAATTGCAGTCTCCACATGAGACCTGGAATGAGTCTGAGGACAAAGTGAAGGAAATTATCTCTGACTAACTGAAGATGGACCACGGAAATATTGAGGTGGAGTGAACTCACAGGACTTTAAAAAAAACACACCCAGCACAGGTGACAGGCCCAGGCTGATCGTGGTCAAGTTCCTGAGGTTCAAGGACAAGGCAGCTGTTCTGAAAAGAGCCAATAACTTTAGAGGAATGTACATCTTCCTCAACGAGGACTATCCTGAAGCTGTGAGCCAGAAGAGGAAAGAACTTATCCCAGCCATGAAAGCTGCCAGGGCACGTAGGGATATTGCTTACAAATGGCCCAAACTAATACATTGTCTTCAGAAAGTATTTACACCCCTTGACCTTTTCCACATTTTGCTGTGCTACAGACTATATTTAAAATGGATTACATTTATATTTTGTGTCACTGGTCTACACACAATACACCCATAATGTCAATGTGGAATTATGTTCTTAGAAATGTTTACAAATTCATTGAAAATGAAAAGCTGAAATGTCTTGAGTCAATAAGTATTCAACCACTGTGTTGTTGTTAAGCCTATTTCAGGTATAACAATGGCTTAATAAGTTGCATGGACTCTGTATGCAATAATATTGCATAACATGATTTTTGAATGACTACCTCATCTCTGTACACCACACATACAATTATCTTCCCAACTCAAAGGAAGGAAACCACTCAGGGATTTGACCATGAGGCCAACAGTTACAGAGTTTAATGGCTGTGATAGCAGAAAACTGAGGATGGATCAACAACATTGTAGTTACTCCACAATACTTACCTAAATAAGAGTGAATTGAAGGAAGCATGTACAGTACATAGTAAAAATATTCCAAAACATGCATCCTGTCTGCAGGAACTAAAGTATAACTGCAAAATATTTGGCAAAGAAATTATCTTTATATCCTGAATACAAAGTGTTATGTTTGGGGCAAATCCAACACAACCACTGTTCATATTTTTCCAAAATTGGTGGTGGCTCCATCACGTTTTAGGTATGCTTGTCATCAACAAAAACTATGGAGTTAAAAAAATAAAAATAAAAAATGGAATAGAGCACAGGCAAAATCCTTGAGGAAAATCAGGTTCAGTCTGCTTTCCAACAGACATTGGGAGACAAATTCACCTTTCAGCAGGACACTAACCTAAAACACAAGGACAAATATACACTGGAGTTGCTTACAAAGATGACATTGAATGTTCCTGTGTGGCCTAGATACAGTTCGGCTTAAATCAGCTTGAAATTCTATGGCAAGCCTTGAAAATGGCTGTCTAGCAATGATCAACAACCAACTTGACAGAGCTTGAAGAAATAAAATATAATAATGTGCAAATATTGTACAATACAGGTGTGCAAAGCTCTTACAGACTTACCCAGAAAGACTCGCAGCTGTAATCGCTGCCAAAGGTGATTCTAACATGTATTGTAAGGGGTGCGTGTTGGTGGCAGGGAAGTCAGGCGCAGGAGAACAAACTTGGTATAAACGGAGTTGTTTAATAAATGCTGACCAAACTCCAAAACAACCCAAATGTACAAACCCGTCGCACACCAACACTAAATAGCACATCACATATAAACAAAACAATCTCCGACAAGGACATGAGGGGAAGGAGAGGGTTAAATACACAACATGTAATTGATGGGATTGGAACCAGGTGTGAAGGAAGACGAGACAAAACCAATGGAAAATTAAAAATGGATCAGTGATGGCTGGTGACGTCGACCGCCGAACACTGCCCGAACAAGGAGAGGGACCGACTTCGGCGGAAGTTGTGACATGTATGGACTCAGGGGAGTAAATACTTATGTAAATGAGATATTTCTGTATTTCATTTTCAAGAAACTGGCTAAATGTAATACATTTTGAATTCAGGCCGTAACTTTTTTTTTAACCTTTATTTAACTAGGCAAGTCAGTTAAGAACAAATTCTTATTTTTAATGATGGCCTAGGAACAATGTTCAGGGGCAGAACAACAGATTTGTACCTTGTCAGCTTGGGGATTTGAACTTGCAACCTTCCGGTTACTAGTCCAACACTCTAACCACTAGGCTACCCTGCCGCCCCAACAACAACATGTGGAGTAATTCAAGAGGTATGAATACTTTCTGATGACACTATATGTAGCCTTAGAAATAAGGTTGATGAAATCAATAACTTGCAAACATCAGATAAAATGCATATATTAGCCATTTCTGAGACTCACTTAGCTAATTCCTTTGATGATATAGCAGTAACAATACAAGGATATACCATCTACAGAAGAGACAGGAATGCCCATGGCGGAGTTGTTGCTGTGTATGTTCAGAGGCATATCCCTGTAATGCTTAGAGAAGATCTCATGTCAAGTGTTATTGAAGTGTTGTGGTTGCAGGTTCACCTGCCTTATCTAAATCAGACAGAAATGACTGATGGCACTTTGAGATTTATTTTAGACTGCAAAACCCTTACGCACCACTGCACTTTGTATACCAGGGTTGGCTGGCCTTCTCTCGTAGGCTCAGTGATGCCACCAGGGGTCTTTTCACAGTCCCCAGGTCCAGAAGAAATTCAAGAGAAGTACAGAACTATACAGAGCCATGATTGCATCGAACTCCATCTTCCATCTCATATAGTGCAAATTAACAGAGAACCTGGTTTCAAAAAACAAATAAAGCAACACCTCATGACACAACGCCTCTACCCCCATGTGACCTACTTTTTGTGTGTATGTACTGACATGTACACTGAGTGTACAAAACACCTTCCTAATACTGAGTTGCACCTCCATTTGCCCTCAGAAACGCCTCAATTCATCAGGGCATGGACTCTACAAGGTGTCAAAAGCATTCCACAGGAATTTTATAGATTGGTAAATTAGTCTAGCAATCAAGGTCGAAATAGAACCTGGGGAGCCCCATTGATTTAGTTAGACAGTCTCACTCAGATATCATATTAAAAACTGAAAAATGTCTAATTACCCTACAGCAAAATGTGTAGAATTGCAGGAAATTAGCTGTGAAACTGCTCATTTTACCCTCCGCCCCATGGCAAAATGAGTCAAATTGTAGGGTATTAACTCAAAAACGTAAACATTTGCATGGAATTAGTTATAATTTTTAAAAAATCTACTCTCCACCCCATGGCAAAATGTGTAAGGGGGGTGCACGTGCGTTTGCATTCTGGAGACGCACCACGTTAATCAAAGGCAGAGGAGAGACCGGGAGGGGATATGAGGGGAGGGGAGAGACATAGGGCCCCACTGGGCGCAAAAGTAACCCCTCTGCTCCCAGCCCCTTTTAATTAGACTCACAGCAGGGGCACATTACTGACACATGTGCCACTCACTCACTCACACAAACTTTTTTCTCTCTAGTGTGTGGGTCATCCTCTCGTCTCTAATTCTCTGCTAGTGAGCTGCTATCCAGGGGCCAACAGGGTCACAACCCTGACCAGAGAAAATAAGACGTCCTGAGACCCTCCTCTGTCCCCAACGCCCAGTCTGCCAAAGCAGTGTGAAACAAAAGGATATACTGCGTCATATCGCCTCATTAGGGAACCATGGATAATTAGTGTTTCATATGGCAAGGGCCTTTTCAGAAAAACATGTGAGAAGAAGCTAGAAATCTCACTGACCAGAGAAACAACTAAACAATGTTGTTTAGAAATTTATCAGTTTCAGATACTTTTTCAAGTGCTCATTTTAAGACATGTTTGGGCAGTGGACATAGAGGTTGCTAGCCATCTGCCCGCCTAAAGCCCTACGGAAGCATTGACATTTGGTCAGAGACCTTTCACCTCAATGTAAAATGTCATGACATCAAAAGTCACCCCGACACATAGAGCCCTAAACCCCAAAGGAGGGAAATGTAGCTAACCTGACAGAACAGGGTCCTGCCCGTAATTAGGAATGATTCATTAGTTCAAACGTTTACTATCTACTCCTCGCAGAATGAGTGACACAATTGACTCAAGTCTAACTTCAGGTGAAATAGAATGCCATTAAAACAATGCTGGATCGAACTGTGCTGTCATAGCACAATAGACACCCTCAACCCCAGACCCTGCAGGAAGTTATATTAATTGGGGACACTCAGCGTGCAAGGATAAGACCGGGCTGGAATACACTTGTTCTAGAGAAGCTTCAGTCTTTATTGCGGTTATCAATCACTGGCACACAAAGTGAGGAGACAGCGAATAGGCCAATTTCCCACGCCAGTCGCAGTCATTATGACATAGTTGAAGGGTGCGGGCAGTGAATTACCATGTGAAGATTCGGGAAGGTGATGCTGAAAATGGCACGATCTCATCCGTTTAATTTCAATCCCATTAGGGACCCAGTATGAATTCTCCTAGGAACTTTGAACTGGTACTTTGGCCATCAAATAGAGCACGTGTACACTTTTAAAACCTGAGCGGAAATAAACGCGTCTGTCATAATCTAGGTAGATCCATTGAAGTTTTCAAAAGGTTTTCTGAAGTGTGTTTTTTTACATTTTCCTAGCTATACAATGACAACTCAATGCCATAGTTCAGAAGCCACAGTGGACACTTGATTCACATGTTCAATGAAAACGTTCATAAGTAGTTTTTACTTTCCTATACAAACCCTTTTCACGCAATGCAATAACTTATCTGCAGTTAATTAAGGTGAAGAGTTCTGTCTTTCACTTTGAGTGAAAGTGACAAAGGCTCTGCAGCCACTTACCCAAACATTCTCTCCCAGAGTTAGCCCATGCAACCAGTGAGAGTGGTGGTGAGCTCTAAGGGCAGAGCAGGGGATAAGGCTTAGGGCAGCTGCTGTGGGTAATGGCATAATGAGCTGTGGACAGGCCTGAGGTCAGGGGGCTAGGGTCCAGCTGCCCCACACCTGGGTCCACTTTGGGGTGAAAAGCCTGCCCACTCAGGGCCACTGCCCCTCCTCCCACCACCCACGCTGTGGAGTGGTCCCTTCATCACTCAGGTCCCGCTCTCACACATTGGCAGCCCGTCTTGGGCCCTTAAGTGGGACCATGCATCAAAGACGATGACCATTAGTGATCTTTCATTCATTCCTCTCCGTTTTCCCCCTTTCTTCTCTCTAACTTTGACATCTCTGGATTAATTGCATTTGAATGAAGCACACAGGGTGAAAGATGATTTGTCTCAAATGGGATTTTATTGAAAATTGCTGACTAAGGGAACTGCACGTATATTTGGTAAGTAAAACATGTACAGTATGGGTTAGAGCTACCTGATTCATCACAGATATAGGAATATCTAACCCAATGCTCAAAACCTACATCACAACCCAAGCACTCAGTTCTGTCACCTCTGGTCTCTTAGCCGTCCCACCCCTACGGGAGGTCAGCTCCCACTCAGCCCAGTCAAAGGTCTTCTCTGTCTTGGCACCCCAATGGTGTTACCAGCTTACAATCATGCTAGAACAGCAGAGACCCTGCGCATCTTCTGAAAACGTCTCAAACCCTACCTCTTCAAAGAGTGTATATACTGTATATATATATATATATATATATATATATATATATATATATATATATATATATATATATATATATATGTATGTGTGTGTATATATATAAAGTCAGCAAAAAAAGAACCGTCCCTTTTTCAGGACCCTGTCTTTCAAAGATAATTCATAAAAATCCAAATAACTTCACAGATCTCCATTGTAAAGGGTTTAAACACTGTTTCCCATGCTTGTTCAATGAACCATAAACAATTAACGAACATGCACCTGTGGAACAGTCGTTAAGCTTACAGACTTAATTAATTAAGGTCAACATTATGAAAACTTAGGACACTAAAGAGGCCTTTCTACTGACTCTGAAAAACACAAAAGAAACATGCCCAGGGTCCCTGCTCATCTGCGTGAATGTGCCTTAGGCATGCTGCAAAGGGCATGAAGACTGCAGATGTGGCCAGGGCAATACATTGCAATGTCCGTACTGTGAGACGCCTAAGACAGCACTACAGGGAGACAGAATGGACAGCTGATCATCCTCGCAGTGGCCGACCAAGTGTAACAACAGCTGCACAGGATCGGTACATTCGACCATCACACCTGCGGGACAGGTACAGGATGGCAACAACAACTGCCCGAGTTACACCAGGAACGCACAATCCCTCCATCAGTGCTTAGACAGTCCGCAATAGGCTGAAAGAGGCTGGACTGAGGGTTTGTAGGCCTGTTGTAAGGCAGGCATCATCAGCAACAACGTTGCCTATGGGCACAAACCCATCGTCGCTGGACCAGACAGGACTGGCAAAAAGTGCTCTTCACTGACGAGTCGCGGTTTTGTCTCACCGAGGGTGATGGTCGGATACGCGCTTATTGTCAAAGAAATGAGCATTACACCGAGGCCTGTATTCTGGAGCTGGATCGATTTGGAGGTGGAGGGTCTGTCATGATCTAGGGCAGTGTGTCACAGCATCATCGGACTGAGCTTGTTGTCATTGCAGGCAATCTCAACAACCCTCCAGCATGACAATTCCACCAGCCATACTGCTCGTTCTGTGCGTAATTTCCTGCAAGACAGGAATGTCAGTGTTCTGCCATGGCCAGCGAAGAGCCCGGATCTCAATCCCATTGAGTACATCTGGGACCTGTTGGATGGAAGGGTGAGGGCTAGTCTGGGAACTTGCAGGTGCCTTGGTGGATGAGTGGGGTAAGATCTCACAGCAAGAACTGGCACATCTGGTGCAGTCCATGAGGAGGAGATGCACTGCAGTACTTAATGCAGATACTGACTGTTACTTTGATTTGGACCCCCCCTTTGTTCAGGGACACATTATTCAATTTCTGTTAGTCACATGTCTGTGGAACTTGTTCAGTTTATGTCTCAGTTGTTGAATCTTGCTATGTTTATACAAATATTTACACATGTTAAGTTTGCTGAAAATAAACGCAGTTGACAGTGAGAGGATGTTTCTTTTTTTGCTGAGTTTAAACACATACACACAACCGTTCAAAAGTTTGGTGTCACTCAGAAATTCTTGTTTTTGAAAGAAAGGCACGTTTTGTCCATTAAAATAACATCAAATTGATCAGAAATACAGTGTAGACATTGTTAATGACTATTGGTGGCCACACCAGATACTGGCCTTCTAGGCAGAGTTGCAAAGAAATATCCATATCTTAGACTGACCAATAAAAAGAAAAGATTAAGATGGGCAAAAGAACACAGATACTGGACAGAGGAACTCTGCCTCGAATCCCGAAGTCGCCATTTCACTGTTGACGTTGAGACTGGTGTTTTGCGGTTACTATATAATGATTCTGCCAGTTGAGGACTTGTCTCTTTATCAAACTAGACACTCGAATGTACTTGTCCTCTTACTCAGTTGTGCACCAGCGTTGTACGATATCTTCAGTTTCTTGGCAATTTCTGGCATGGAATAGCCTTCAGTTCTCAGAACAAGAATAGACTGACGAGTGACAGAAGAAAGGTCTTTGTTTATGGCCATTTTGAGCCTGTAATCGAACCCACAAATGCTTATGCCCCAGATACTCAACTAGTCTAAGGAAGACCAGTTTTATTGCTTCTTTAATCAGAACAACTGTTTTCACCTGTGCTAACATAATTGCAAAAGGGTTTTCTAATGATCAATTAGCCTTTTAAAATTATAAACTTGGATTAGCTAACACAACGTGCCATTGGAAAACAGGAATGATTGCTGCTGATAATGGGCCTCAGTAGATATTCCATTAAAAATCAGCAGTTTCCAGCTACACCAGTCATTTACAACATTAACAATGTATTTCTTAACAATTTGATGTTATTTTAATGGACAAAATTGTGCTTTTCTTTCCAAAACAAGAATTTCTAAGCGACAGCAAACTTAACGGTAGTGTATATAATACACTTGCACTTGTCTTTTCCTACTAGCAGTGACATTGTTGTTAACTTACCACGACTGTGGTATGTGGTTGTCTCGCCCATCTTAAGATGAATGCACTAACTTTAAGTTGCTCTTCTAACGTATACGCTGGGAGTCGGAAAGCAAGTGCAGGGGGTGAGTTTAATAATAAACGGAACATCGAACAATAACAAACACGAGTAGCGTATAAACATGAAACAAACTGGGAGGGCCATACCCCTCCCAATCAACCAGATACTGGAGCTGACCCCCACGACGTCGGGAGTCCAGTAGAGATCTGCATAGGCCGGGAGGGGTGTCATGGGGACAGCATCAGCTAAGGGACGAGGAACTACCGGCCTGAGAAGGAAGACATGAAAAGGTGAGATACGGTAGTCACTGGCTATAACCTACACATCACCTAGTTGACCCTCCGGAGAACTTTGAACGGCCACACAAACCGGGAGCTCAGCTTCTGGCAGGGCAGGCAGAATGGGAGGTTCCTGGTAGAAAGCCAGACAATCCCCAGGGTGGTACACAGGGGTCTCACTGCAGTGGCGGTCTGCCTGCTCCTTTTGACGGTGGATGGCGCACTGGAGTCTCACGTGAACATCGCTCCACACTACTTCTGCACGCCTGAACTACTCAACTGCAGGAGCTTCAGTCTGGCCCAGGGTCCAGAGCCAGCACCGGTTGAAAACCCAGAACATACTGGAAGGGGGTCAACCCAGTGTAGGAGTGATGTAGCGAGATCTGAGCGTACTCCACCCATGGAATTAATCAAGCCTGCCAGTCCTGACAGTGACTCCTCGGGAACCTCCCCAGCTCCTGGTTCATCCTCTCCATCTGCCCATGGGACTAAGGCCTATACCCGGAAGTGAGGCTGACTGTGAACCCCAGCTTCTCCATAAAAGCACTCCATACCCGTGATGTGAGTTGGGGGCCGCGGTCGGAGACGATGTTGGAAGGCCATGCTGGAATAGTGCCTCAGCGACCTGGAGAACAGTAGGGAGACAAGAAAGAGGATTTTGAAAATCTATCCACAACTACCAAAATGTGGTGAAACCAGCAGAGGGGAGATCAGTAACAAAGTCAATGGATAGATGGGACCAGGGACGCTGAGGCACGGGAAGGAGTCGCCCTGCTGGAGCGTTCAGGGAGGATTTGGTTTGGGCACATACAGAACAGGTGATGTCCTGCGCCAAGGTGGGCCACCGGTACTTCTCAGAGATGGATTGGGTAACGAGAGAAATACCTGGTTATCCAGCGATGACAGCTGTGTGTGCCCAGGTCAGCAGAGATCCCTTATCCCAGCCACTGACAGAGGGTAGATGTGTCTGCGCAGAGGCGTAGACCCTGCCAGCAGATTGTTGGCTCAGTCCCAGGAACGATGAGGAGAAAGACGGGTGTCGTGGGTCTTGGAGAATAGCTCCCGCAGGTCCTGGTATACCTCCGGGATTTTGGGCTGAAGGGCAACCAAATGACTCTCAACCGACGTGGAGCAACAGGGGATGGAGAAGCAGGTCCTCTGGCATTCAGGTGACTACAGGTGTTCTGTGATTCTCTTCCTCAACAATGAGATGGTGGGGTTATGGCATTGAATCCAAGGGTGACCAAGGATGATCTTGTTAACTGGTGCACTGAGCCTGTAGCGTGGTTCATTCTGCGTTGTGTACTTTTAATTAGGACGATGCCAACACTGAAGGTCTGCTAGTTTTATTATTTTTATTTGCCCTGCACACGAAGAGACAACACACATTATGTTAACCCTTGGCGCAGTCCTAGCTCTCAGGCACCTTTCTAGCCGAAGGTCAGGCAAAAGAGCGCCAAAAGGAAATAACAGGTGCTGCGTGCGCACATTCAACGCACAACAGCACAACATACAATACAAGTAAAATGATCCAGAACATAATTCAGACAAAATAAAAGACATACCTGCAGACGAAGAGACAACACACATTATGTTAACCCTTGGCGCAGTCCTAGCTCTCAGGCACCTGTGCAAGCACATGGACACTCACTCAAACACTGTCCCAAGTACTCACAAGTTACAATAGATACCCTAGTTAGCGAGCTTTGTGAAACTTGTTACCATAAATCTTTATATTATCCACATTGTAACAAACTTATGGTAGCATAACAGTACATTGTGTAACATTATGACGGTTTTATAATAAACAATTTCGGAGCCAAGGACAACATACCTTGCTAGCCGAATGTCAGGCAAAAGAGAGCAATAAGGGGGTATGGAAACATAGATAACCCACGATGGGACAAACCAAAATATACAAAACTTTAACAATCACATGTATGTACAATATTGATATGAAAAAGTGTTTGTACACCAAAGAAAAACATTAGCTATGCAGCTGTAAATTTAAAAAAATACACTTTATTTTAAAAATTATTATTATTATCAAATTATTAACATCCCCTCTTGACCTGGCCTATTTGAATTGGTGCATAATCTAGGGGAACAACATCACACTGCTACATTCACCCCCACTGTTTTACACAAGATTATTAGGCACAAAACCCATTACCTCGAAGATAACAAAGCAAAGAAAGAAAGAAAACATTTCACACCCCCAGGGCGACAGAGTAACCCAGTGTAGTCCCTTAATTCTAGACCCACAAATGGTCGATCAGCTGAAAAGCTATCCCGCAAAGGATTAGGAAAGATAAGGGGTAGCTAATCCCTTATTCAACCGTATATGATGAAGGGGATGTTCTCCTGATGAATGACTCCATGGTGAGGGTGATGTATGTAATGTTCCGGATCCTAATGGCTGACTATCGAGGGCTTGAAACAGGAAAAGAGAGGAGAGCGAGTATAAGATGTTCAGAGAGGCGGCAAGGGTCTGGTCAATAAAGTTCCCCGCGGAATCGACTAACGCTGTAGACACAGTACATGAGGGACAGTCAAATAGTGTGATGGACACAAAAGAGCTTAGCAGAAAGGGATGAAGATGGAATAGTCACTCCTGCCCCAGGAGGTGGAAGATCAAGTGACCATCTCTGCTCTTGTGGATCCTGTATTGGGAAGTGCTGGACACTGCTGGAGCTGGTGCTCTCCTTGACCACAATACAGACAGAGCCCCAGCTGTCTCCGTCTGCGTCGTGGAGAGGCATGTGACCCCTATCTCCATGGGTTCAGGCTCTGATCCAGAGTGTTCACTGAGGGAGGGAGAGAAGCGATGAGTACCGAAGAAGAAGGTTATCCAGACGGATGGACATCGCAATGAGTGAGTCCATGGAGGGGTTGTCAGGCCAGTCCAGTTCTGCCTGGACCGCCTCGCGCAGACCTCTTCTGAATAGCGTGCGAAGCACCGGCTCATTCCATCCACTGGATTCTGCTACTGTCTGGAAGGTGAGCGCATACTCAACAGCCATCCTGTCCACCTGCCGTAATTGAAGTAAGTGCTCACCCCCCTCTCTGCCCTCCGGGGGATGATCGAAGATGCACTTCAACAGAGCCATGAACCCCTCATATGAATCTAGCTCCTCCTCCCTCCCAGACGGCCATGGCCCATCCCATTCCAAAGATACTCTGTAATTAGTATTATGTGATTAAACTGATTAATCATATAACTGTAATTAACTAGGAAGTCGGGGCACCAAGGAAAATATTCAGATTACGAAGTTATAATTTTCCTAATATAACTTTCCAGATATTTTCATATCTGATCAATAGTCTTCTGAATTAATGAATTTTTTCTCATTCCAAATGTTGTAAATCGTTGGTTATCTGTACGAACCCAGTCTTCACTATGAGTCATCCATACATCAATTGTCTTAAATCGTTTATTTATTAACTAACTAAACAATCACAGAAGTGCACACACAAACAAACAAAGTAAATATGGTTACAAGAAATGATAGGGGAATGTGCCCTAGTGGGCTAAACCGGCATGGCGGCTTGTTAGACAAAAGGGGAGTGGGGGTCAGCTGAGATAAGACAACACACAGTTGATAATTATAACAATTGAAATGCTAATCCTTTCCACATGAACGCTCACTCATTCAGGAACAACTGCAATCAACATATATATTTAAAAAATGTTGTTTCTGTTGGAGAGTTTTTCCACCCTCTCTGTCGTGGTTAGAAAGAATAGTTCAGAGTGACATTCATTCATGTCGTTATGGATAGATGTTTCGGGGGTTGTCGGTCTTCGTGTTCAATGATACCGAATTCCTAGCTGCAGACTAGTAATTAATATCAAAGACTTGTTCTTATTCTGTCGGTATCGATAGTCTAAGAGTTTAACCACGTGGTATGGTTAAAAGATTCAGCCATCTACTCAAACCTTGGCCCTTTCGTTAGGGAAACATGGTCTGTTGAGAAATTCTCAAAGTGGGGGTTGTATTCGGGAGTTGCAGAAAAGGGCCTGTCCCAGGATGCCCGACCCTAACCGGGCTCATGGGCGGTCCTCTGATTTAGTTAAACTCAAAAGGGAATTGTAGTTTCCTTCATTAAACAGTTCAAAATGACATTACACAATTTTACAAACAGTATCATCTTCACTCGTTCATCTTATACAACAATTAGATGTAAACCTCATATCTGAGGCTCTTATATAAACAGCATTATGGTAATGTGGCCGTATTGTCTCCCATGAGTTTCACCAAATTGTACCAAACGGACCAGTTCGTAGCTGGATTCTTCACCGATCTTTTATACCTTCTCCAGAACATAAATGTTGTTCGGACCTCAAGTTCTGTGAGGTGGAAGAAATTCCTTTGTTCTCTATGAAAATTCACTCTGTCTCTATACTGTGGCCTTGAGGAGATAATCTCCTCCAGGAATTTACGACCTCTCTCTGACCACAGCAGCCTGGGTGTAGGAGACAGGGAGAGGGGGATGGGGCTTGCTGTACCCAAAGAGGGCAACGTCATGACACAGATATAAGGGAGGTAATACGTGAGGTAATGGAGTCCAGGTGTGTCTGATGATGATGTGCAGGTGCACGTAATGATTGATGCCAAATGTGCGTAATGATGGATCCCAGCACCGGTGGTTAGTGTTCCCACGACGTTGAACGCCAGAGGGGAGGAGCGGGAGTAGATGTGACAGCTCTGGATAAAAACATCTGATAAATGACTAAAATGTTAATTCTATAGACATAGCATTTGAGAGCCTGATTGTCGAAGATTTTCTATAAAAGGCAAGGACCATGACTCTACAACATTAATCTTTGAGACAAACATTCTCAAACATTTGTTTTAAAAAGTCTTGCTTTGCCGTGTTTGATTGATTGATCGTACTTCCTAATAACTAATATTGCTGCATGATCGAGGTTCTCTGTTTCCAATGCTAGCTACAAGAGTTGCTAACGGTTGAATTTCCCAACAAAGTTGTAGCATTGACATCTGATGTGAGTATGTCATCACCCACGTGACCTGAATTTTCTACATACGATTTGCTGACTCATACCTGAGACAATGGTTGAATTAAGTCCAACTGAGACTGAGGTTATCCTAATATGGACACAGTACAGTGGCTTACTTCAGCGACATGACTTACACTTGATCTATCTATCGCTTCATCTTCACTAAATGTATCGATCTATTACAATGACAAAGAGGGCAAAAGTATTCCCTTTCAGCTCTATGAAATATCAAAGAAATACTGTATGCTTGGCTCTGAGACAATGCGGTCTAGGACTTGGTTCATGCTGATATAATATCACTACCAACCAATTACCCACCCCTTAACTTGTCATTCATGAGATGTTAATGAACTGTAAAATAACCCTAATTTGAAACGGTGTCTATAAAATGGTGCCCAGCTGGTGTTTAAATACAGACCCTTTTGGCTGATAAATAAATAATTGTTTATCATTGTCCTATTTTCCCCCTAATGAAATAGACAGAAATGTGTGGGTGTTTAAGTTACTTCCAATATCTAGAGATAAAAAAATAACATTTGATAAGCATATTCAGTATAAATTCATCAAAAGCACACCTTTGAACTAGTGCCTTTCTTAACTTCTTCATCCCCGACACAGCCTCAAACCCACCCTGCTTCACCAAGACTTGGATTCCCTCACTGCTCAGCCTGCCTCCATCTCTCCATTCTTCCCTCTCTCCATCCCTCCCTCCTTCCTAAGCACAAAGGCATGACATGACCTTGGCCCTGAACCTGGGCTACCTGACTGTTTTGTTACGAGCGGGTGGAGATCAGATGTTTTTAGTCATTACACCGCCTCTCATTAGGTTCTGGCCTCGTCCACATCAAGCTAATGAGACGGTGTTTAATGTGGAGCCCGAGCTCCCTGATGAGGGAGTCGCGTGTGTTTGGGCGCGCTGGGCTGAATTACCCCCACGTCTGACTAGGGGCTGGCACCTGGGCCTCTGTCGCTCTGGGGAAGGTTAGCCTAGGGCTTGGAGCTCCCTGGGGGGAGAGAGGGTTGGACTCAGCTGGGGAAATCTGCCAAGGTAAATTTTCATTGGGACGGTGTGGATTAAGGGATGAGGCCCTTAGTTTTTTTTTTTTTTTGGGGGGGGGGGGGGGGGATTTGACAGGGTTAGAGGGTGTCTTTTGTTTAAAGACATGCGGGAGAATTCAGTGCAACTGTCTGACTTAATTGGGAAGTGGGAGGCGAATTAATTAATTTGGCGTGTGCTGTCATTTTAATGTATCTGTTTAAATATTCATACAGCACATTGAGTCTACCAGTCTGACAATTTGATGCATGCATTCTAAAAGGAGTACACAATGCTCATACAATATCATTACCTTTCTCAAACTAAAAAGCTTTTCCAGAAGCTTATTCAATGACAAATACAACACTGTTATATTGTTCCCCTTTGTATCACTATAATAAAATAAACTGTTGTGGCACCAAGAACAAACATTGGCTACCAAGAGGCAATGCAAGTACTAGTTACGACAGTGCATGCTTAGTTTAAAGTTTAATTGAAGGAATTAAAAGTAGCCTTACACAACTAGCTTCTACATATGTAAAGAAAATCAAGTGATGATCACAATGTATTATTAGCCTTAAAGGGATAGTTTGGGATTTTGGCAATAAAGCTCTTTATGTACTTCCCCAGAGTCAGATGAACTCGTGGTTACCATTTTTATGTCTCTGTGTCCAGTACAAAGGACAATTGCTAACTAATGTTAGCGCTATGACTGGAAGTCTACAGGAACAGCTAGCATGCTGTTCCCATATACTTCCAGTCATTGTGCTAATGCTACTTAGCAATTGTGCAAACGCTAGCTAGCAACTTCCTTCAAACTGTGGCACTGGCCACATTGCCAAGGCTTTGGGACACAAAGTTTGTGTTCAAACACCTTTCAAATGAGCCCACATCCCAATTTCCAGTAATTTAATATGAATGTATGGATATTTATTTTTCCATATTTGTTTTTGCAGAATCCTTGTCCATTAGGGCATTATGCTAATAATAGCTGTCTATTTACAGAAGCGTTATCCTTTCTCTGGTCAGACGGAAGTGGATTGAGTAGGCAACGGAAATGGACAAGCCATCCAAAATGTAATCATAAGCAAGAAAGCTCTATCTGAAACAAACCCACCCTAACACCTGCACTACTATACACATGTCATAAACCGAAAATGGTGTCTGATTGAAAATAAACATTATAATACTCACAAGTATGATATCATCCCTCCCTCTCAATCAAAGTCTCATCTCTCATGAATACCTTACCATTTTAATAAAAACACACTCATGAATAGACCACGCTAAACTTAAAATTCAAATGGCACCACAAGGCTTATAATACCAGACAGCTTATAATTAGAAAGATAGTCAGTCTTCAAACCTCAGTT